>NC_135767.1:21895545-22256901 GCF_052425735.1 Oculina patagonica
CAAGAATAAAATGCCTTATAGAATTAAATGGATATAGCTTCAGAGAAAAATTGAGAACACTCCTTTTAGGGAAAAAAATTGATTATTACATAAAGTTTAATTAAAAAACGATGATTTTACACGGTAAAATGATACAAGCAGTTGATTGCTCATGTTGATCTGTAAGCGGACCGGTATCATACCCAAATTAGGGTAGGGAAATTGCATATTTTGGTCTGAAATAGGGTGGGGTTTTCAGAAAAAAAAATTTGAGGGGGGAGAGAGAGAGGGGGGACTATATGTGACAGATGCATGGAACTTGTGACAGTATGTGACTGATGTATGGAACTTGTGACGGCATGTGACTGAGGTATGGAACTTGTGACGGTATGTGACTGATGTATGGAACTTGTGACAGTATGTGACTGATGCATGGAACTTGTGACGGCATGTGACTGAGGTATGGAACTTGTGACGGTAATTGACTGATGTATGAAACTTGCGACTGTATGTGACTGATGTATGGAGCTTGTGATAGTATGTGACTGATGTATGGAACTTGTGATGGTATGTGACTGATGTATGGAACTTGTGATGGTATGTGACTGATGTATGGAACTTGTGACGGTAATTGACTGATGTATGGAACTTGCGACGGTATGTGACTGATGTATGGAACTTGTGACAGTATGTGACTGATGTATGGAACTTGTGATGGTATGTGACTGATGTATGGAACTTGTGATGGTATGTGACTGATGTATGGAACTTGTGACGGTAATTGACTGATGTATGAAACTTGCGACTGTATGTGACTGATGTATGGAGCTTGTGATAGTATGTGACTGATGTATGGAACTTGTGACGGCATGTGACTGATGTATGAAACTTGTGATGGTATGTGACTGATGTATGGAACTTGTGATGGTATGTGACTGATGTATGGAACTTGTGACGGTAATTGACTGATGTATGAAACTTGCGACTGTATGTGACTGATGTATGGAGCTTGTGATAGTATGTGACTGATGTATGAAACTTGCGACTGTATGTGACTGATGTATGAAACTTGCGACTGTATGTGACTGGTGTATGGAACTTGTGACGGTATGTGACTGATGCATGGAACTTGTGACGGCATGTGACTGAGGTATGGAACTTGTGACGGTAATTGACTGATGTATGAAACTTGCGACTGTATGTGACTGATGTATGGAGCTTGTGATAGTATGTGACTGATGTATGGAACTTGTGATGGTATGTGACTGATGTATGGAACTTGTGATGGTATGTGACTGATGTATGGAACTTGTGACGGTAATTGACTGATGTATGGAACTTGCGACTGTATGTGACTGATGTATGGAACTTGTGACAGTATGTGACTGATGTATGGAACTTGTGATGGTATGTGACTGATGTATGGAACTTGTGATGGTATGTGACTGATGTATGGAACTTGTGACGGTAATTGACTGATGTATGAAACTTGCGACTGTATGTGACTGATGTATGGAGCTTGTGATAGTATGTGACTGATGTATGGAACTTGTGACGGCATGTGACTGATGTATGAAACTTGTGATGGTATGTGACTGATGTATGGAACTTGTGATGGTATGTGACTGATGTATGGAACTTGTGACGGTAATTGACTGATGTATGAAACTTGCGACTGTATGTGACTGATGTATGGAGCTTGTGATAGTATGTGACTGATGTATGAAACTTGCGACTGTATGTGACTGAGGTATGAAACTTGCGACTGTATGTGACTGGTGTATGGAACTTGTGACGGTATGTGACTGATGTATGGAACTTGTGACGGCATGTGACTGATGTATGGAACTTGTGACGGTAATTGACTGATGTATGGAACTTGTGACGGCATGTGACTGATGTATGGAACTTGTGACGGCATGTGACTGATGTATGGAACTTGTGACGGCATGTGACTGATGTATGGAACTTGTCACGGTATGTGACTGATGTATGGAACTTGTGACGGCATGTGACTGATGTATGGAACTTGTGACAGTATGTGACTGATGTATGGAACTTGTGACGGCTTGTGACTGATGTATGGAACTTGTGACGGTATGTGACTGATGTATGGAACTTGTGACAGTGTATGACTGATGTATGGAACTTGTGACGGTGATGCAATAACACAAAGAAAAGAAATAATATTTACTATTGGCGCTACAGAATGTGTATACAACACTTATGCGTTCAGCTACTTTTTTATCACATTTTTATTGGCTCTTTATTTCACTACTTAGACATGAACAACTACTTCTAGTTATGGAAACTAACAATAAACCAGAGCAGAAGGCTTAGCTGACAGAAAAAGAATTGCAACTTTGTTTGTATAACATTAAATCTAAATTTTATACTGTTTTTAAAAGCAGGTGAAACAATACTATGCTAAGAAAGACCAATGAAGGTTGCCACTTATCGAAATATATAGTTTCTTTTTGTTCTTCTTATCTGCAATTAGTTCTATTTTTGTATATAGCTCTAAGTTTGGTTTTAAGAGCGTCAAGCTTTCTGGAGGGGACGGAGAATCGATGGGAAAATTTAAATTAAACCCCTAAAAGATATCAATTTGGGCGTGGTTCAAAATGGCTTTTACCCCTAAGAGATATCCTTTTTCATGTCTGAGCGTGACCTCGACGGCTAAAAATGTTGGCGTTCTGTCCTAAGGACTATAAGTGAGGCGGAAATCCGTAATTTGCATCCCTAAGCCAGACGACAGGCATTCCAGTCCTTTTCATACGTGAGTCCCTCCCTGGGGTCAAGCTCCGCCTAACTTTACAACTTTAATAACTGTATAGTGATAATGAACTTATTATGTTCGACCTTATATGTCCAGCTAAATCTTTTTAAACAATAAAAAATGCAATAAAGAATTCTCGCAACTCGAGATGCAGACTCGCGCCCAGTCGCTATTTGTATGTTTTTGGCGCGAGCGAAGACTGGATACGAGAGCAGATTTAGGCGCGTGGGGAGCAATGGGAAGATAAGAAGGGAAAATAGCATCCATTATCCCTTGCCGAGAATCCTGGTGTGTCTCAATCCACCCTCGTATCCAACCTTCTCTAGCACCAAAAAGACATAAATAGAGATTGGTACAGGTGAGTGCGTTTCCTCCTCCCCCCCTCCCCCTAAGACATGCTCCAATGTGCTCGTTGTCACATTTGGGACGGTTATAGTACAAAGATCGGCCCAGATACGGTACAGGGTTTAGGAACCCGAAAGAAATGGCTCCTCCCCCTCCCCCCCAAAAAATGCTACTTCCTTTTTGGTTCTCATGGGACCTACTAACCGCATCACTTATCCGGTCTCCAAGGCCCGATGTTTGGATATACGAAAATAAAACGTCCAGTTTTGGAACCATTCCTGCCTCTCCCCCGGTTATCTTAACCTCCTATAATTTTACCTTAAAACTACACGTGTCTCACGCTTTCGATTCGTACAATATATTTTTGATTATTTTCGAAAACAATCATCTGAGAAAATCAATTTTAATTCATAAAATTTAAAAGACTATAAAAAGTTATGCCTTCAACAGGCAATAGACGTAAATGAAAATCAACGCTGGTTTTGTTACTTTACACTGGAATCGCAGAAGTTCCTTATAGCTCATTGATTGATTTTGTCTGCATGGAGTCTGCCTCCCTTGATTAGGTCTTTTCTTCCTACAACATCAAAAAAGACAAATCATAATTTAAGTAAATTGATCGAAAAAAATATCTTAACATCGTGTAAGAAATTTCCCTTCAGTCTTTTTTAGAAATTAACTGCAGTGCAAGTTCCAATGTTTCATCCCAGCTGGTAGTGTTGACTATCCAAAAACTATCGAAAAATTTAAATGTAAGATGGCTCAGAATGCGGACTGAACTGGACTTATAAGATTAAGGAGATTACTTTTTTACTGAAATTTTTTAAACCAAAGAATGACAGCTTAACTTTTGAAAGAAACACTTTTAATTTGGAGAAGGATCAATTGAAAACGAAATAATGCGATCTAATTACCTCACAAAGAGTGTTTGCCTCAAAAAATTCTATTAAAGCGCCACGGTAAGATTTTGGTCCTAACTTCGTTACTTGTAATGAAATGAGAGATTTAAATGAAACTGACACAGGCTACCAAGTTACCAAAGTCATGAAATGTATTCTTAAACTACTTACTTTTTTTCCAAAGTCAAATGTCACGTTATCTCCAATCAGCATAAACGGTACCCACTCAGAAACCTCGGTAAAACCGTTATCTCTCATCCACTTCATGGCCTTGTCAAGAGATTCACTGGCACTTTCCCCATGAACAAGGTGATGGTAGAAACAGCTCATGAACTGCTTTGTTACACTGTCTTCTAAAGCCCACAGTGCCGCCAATACTGAGCGTGCACCGGATCCTAAGAATGCGCGAGCAATTCCAACAACTCCTTCAGCCCTAATTTGACCACGACCACTGTGACAACAACTTAGTACTACCAGTTTAGCTCGCAGATGAACTTTTGAAATGTCAGACATTTTCAAAAGGTAGTCGTCTTCTTGTGGAATCTCGGAAGTACAGCCTGGAGGCGCAAGGGCAATTTCTCCTCTTTCAACATTACCATGTGCAGCAAAATGTATCAGACTCACTGAAGCTATACTTTGAAGTACTGCCTGCTTCGTTGCGTGCTTTCCTAACAAAGGCTCAACGCCCAGCAGTCGTCCAATCATCTCCGCTTCCTTTCTTGCACCAGGCAATGGCTTAAAGTTTCTATTGGTACTTCCGCAGTAAATCACCTCGCGGCCAACATCAGGATCCCCCACTATCAGAGCACCAGTCTGACTGTGATAGTCTGCAGGACTGTCCTGAATGAGCTTGAGAGTCGTCAACGAAGGAATGATGCGGATCCTAGAAGTCTCTGATAAATACTTCCCGCTTTTATCGAGTAAAGCTGGAAATGGAACACGGTACAAGTTGCGATCAGGAACAATGATGATTTCAGGCTCTTCAAGTACGTCGGACACAGGATTGATGAGCATTTCGTGGAACAAAGTTAAACTCGGTTCGGGATTTCCTTTATCATTTGCATCTCGCAAGCTCTTTTCCTGAGAATAATTAGATTCAACCGGTTTGAGGTCATTTATAGATCGATCTTCACAAACTTCCTCGGGTAAAATACCAAAACTTCGGAAACTTTTAGCCATCATGGCAAAAAATTCGTCCACATTTTTAGCTGGCTTTGATAGGCTTTTGTTAAGAGTGTTTTTGTCCACTGTCATTTCGCGGAAACAAATGACTCCACTTGTCTTGAGAACCCAGAAAAACACTCTTCGATCATGATATGAAATGTACAGACACGTGCAGTTGCTTTCTTTCGTCATGACATTTTCAATTCCAATCCATGATTGCGGGTTAGCTGATATCTGTGTTTCTGCAGAGTACTGAGTTGCCATCAAGTCTGCTAGGGCTCTAGCCCGTCCCAGCTCTACAACATAAAGAGCACTGTTAGGATTTCCATCCCGACAAAACAAGCCACAGAGCAACTCGTAGGGAAAAACATGCATGTCTGCCAATGATATCTTGATTTGATCGTTGTCTGCATTAGAACGTCGCAAATCTTCGCATTTTTCAATGCTTCGATGTAGGTAGGAGAAAGCTTCCTGAAACTTTCCTTGCGATATCTTTGCTAATGTAAGATGACAATAGCAATGAAACTCAGTTTCACGGTCTTTGATGTCTTTGCTTATTGGAAGTGCCTTCCCAAGATATTCTTCGGCCATGATGTACTTATTGAGCGACTGAAACACGGTTCCTAGTTTTTGATACGTCACTGCTTGCAATTCCAAGTCACCAATTTCAATTGCGATTGTAAGTGCTTTTTCATAGTACATTTGCGCCTCGATTTTACCACCAAGAGATCGATCGACGTTTCCAAGGTCTCTGTAAATTGCTGCTTCTCCGGCTTTGTCGCCAATGTCAATCTTGATCGCTAGTGCTTTTTTCAGATTATCGCTGCTAGCTTTATGCTTTTTTAGACCAAGATACACATTTCCCAGGTGTCCGTAAATTGTTGCTTCTCCTGCTCTGTCCCTTATTTTGAATTTCTTTCTGATCGCAAGTGCTTTCTCGAGATATTCTTTGGCCTTCACATGTTCACCGAGAGATTGAAAAACGGTTGCCAGGTTTCCACAATCTGCTGCTTCTCCTGCTCTGTCACCGATTTCTACTCTGATCGTAAGTGCTTTCTCGAGATATTCTTTAGCCTTCACATATTCACCGAGAGAATTAGACACAGTTCCTAGGTTCCTGTAATCGCATGCTTCTCCTGCTCTGTCACCAATTTCCACTCTGATCGCAAGTGCTTTCTCGAGATATTCTTTAGCCTTGTCATATTCACCGAGAGATTGAAACACAGCTCCCAGGTTTCCGTAATCTGCTGCTTCTCCTGCTCTGTCACTAATTTCCATTCTGATCACAAGTGCTTTCTCGAGATATTCTTTAGCTTTGCCATATTCACCGAAAGACTGAAACACAGTGCCTAGATTTCCGTAATTTGTTGCTTCTCCTGCTCTGTCACCAATTTCCATGCTGATCGCAAATGCTTTATCGAGATATTCTTTAGCCTTGACATATTCACCGAGAGACTGAAACACAGTTCCAATGTTTCCGCAGTCTCCTGCTTCTCCTGCTCTGTCACCAATTTTCATCCTGATCTCAAGTGCTTTCTCGAGATATTCTTTGGCCTTGGCATATTCACCGAGAGATTGAAACACAGTTCCTAGGTTTCCGTAACATGTTGCTTCTCCTGCTCTGTCACCAATTTGCATTTTTATTGCAAGTGCTTTTGCGAGATATTCTTTAGCCTTGACATAGTTTCCGAGAGATTGAAACACAGGTCCTAGCTTTTCGTAAACTGTTGCTTCTCCTGCTCTGTCACCAATTTTCGTCGTGATCTCAAGTGCTTTCTCGAGATATTCTTCAGCTTTGACATATTCACTGAGAGACCGAAACACAATTCCCATGTTTCCATAACATGTTGCTTCTCCTGCTCTGTCACCAATTTCCTTTTGGATCTCAAGTGCTTTCTCAAGATATTCTATAGCCTTGACATAGTTACCGATAGATTGAAACACAAGTCCAAGGTTTCCGTGAAGTGTTGCTTCTCCTGCCCTGTCACGAATTTCCATTCTGATCACAAGTGCTTTCTCGAGATATTCTTTGGCCTTGACATATTCACCGAGAGACTGAAACACAGTTCCCATGTTTCCGTAACATGCTGCTTCTCCTGCTCTGTCATCAATTTCTATGTTCTTCACAAGTGCTTGCACGAGATATTCTTTCGCCTTGACATAGTCACCGAGAGACTGAAACGAAGTTCCAAGGTTTCGGTAATCTGCTGCTTCTCCTGCACTATCACCAATTTCCATGTTGATCGCCAGTGCTTTCTCGAAGTTTTCTTTGGCCTTGGCATAGTCACCACGAGATTTTAGCACAATTCCGAGGTTTTCGTAATTTGCTGCTTCTTCTGCTTTGTCACCAATTTCCATGTTGATGGCAAGTGCTTTCTCGAGATATTCTTTAGCCTTGACATAGCCACCGAGAGACTCAAACACAATTCCTAAGTTTCCGTAATCAGCTGCTTCTCCTGCTCTGGCACCAATTTCCATGTGAATTACAAGTGCTTTCTCGAGATACTCTTTAGCCTTGACATAGTCACCGATAGATTTAAACACAGTTCCTAGGTTTTTGTTGTCTGCTGCTTCTCTTGCTCTGTCACCAATTTCCATGTTGATCGCAAGTGCTTTCTCGAGATATTCTTTAGCCTTGTCATAGCCACCGAGAGATTTAAACACAATTCCTAGGTTTCCGTAATTTGCTGCTTCTCCTGTTCTGTTACCAATTTCCTTGTTAATCACAAGTGCCTTCTCGAGATATTCTTTAGCCTTGCCATATTCACCAAGAGACTCAAAAACAGTTCCTAGGTTTCCGTAATCAGCTGCTTCTCCTGCTCTGTGACAAATTTCCATGTTGATCGTTAGTGCTTTCACGAGATATTTTTTAGCCTTGACATAGTCGCCGAGAGATTTAAAAACAATTCCTAGGTTTCCGTAACATGCGGCCTCTCCTGCTCTGTCACCAATTTCCATTTTGATCACAAGTGTTTTCTCGAGATATTCTTTAGCCTTGTCGTATTCACCGAGAGATTGAAACACATTTCCTAGGTTTATGTAATCTGCTGCTTCTCCTGCTCTGTCACCAATTTCCATATTGATCGTAAGTGCTTTCTCGAGATATTCTTTAGCCTTGACATAGTCACCGAGAGATTTAAAGACAGTTCCTAGGTTTCCGTAATTTGTTGCTTCTCCCGCCCTGTCGCCAATTTCCTTTCCGATCATAAGCGCTTTCTCAAGATATTCTCTAGCCTTCAGGTATTCACCGAGAGATTTAAACACTGTTCCAAGGTTTCCGTAATCTGCTGCTTGTCCTGGTCTGTTACCAATTTCCATGTTGATCACAAGTGCTCTCTCGAGATACTCTTTAGCCTTGACATATTCACCAAGAAATTGGAACACAGTTCCTAGCTTTCCGTAATTGCCAGCTTCTCCTGCTTTGTCGCCAATTTCCTTTGTGATCTCAAGTGCTTTCTCAAAATATTCTTTGGCCTTGACGTATTCACCGCGAGATTTAAACTCGGTTCCAAGTTTTTCGTATTCAGCTGCTTCTGCTTTGTGGTCAATTTCCATGTTGATCGCAAGTGGAAGTGAATTTTATGTTTTTTTCTCTTCTTGTAAACTAAAGTAGAACAATGTAACATAGGCAAATTTATAGCCCTGGAATTCACATGGAAACTTTATATTATATTATGTCTAAGTGCTTTCTATTTCTACCTTCAGTGCACAATATTAGGAGATTATATAATGTGCAGATTTGAAATGCCAATTTGCAAAACTTGCTTGTGTTACGCTCTCGGTCTGCGAACGAGTTGAGTTTCTCAAGTTGTCAGTACGCATTTTATTTTCGCTGCTCAATTTACAAATGATTTAAACTGAAGTACGAAGAAACTTTTGGCCATACATAGCTTTCATTGAGCAAAATGGAACCTCTTTAAAGGCGGTTGCGTCACCAAAATATGCTACATCTTGAAAAAAATGGCCAATATGTATAAGTTTGTCGTTCAAATCGAAATCCATCTTTAAGACTAAAATCTTCTTCAGTCGTAAATTATTCGTAACGCGCATTCTTGTTTCATTTTCGGTTTATTGTTATGGTATTTTTCGTCCTAGAGTATTATATTGAAGTTTTTTTTTCAATTCGAAAGTAATTTTGTACATCTGACGGATGACTTAAAGGAACTGTGTCACGGATTTTAGCCAAATTTAGGCATTGCAAATGACCGTCAAATTCAGTGAAATATACAAATAATCGCTTAAAATAGTAAAGGAACATTTCATTGACACAGCAAATACAGTAGACTAAATTTCAGACGTCTCTCTCTGGTCGCCCAGCAGGCATATTTCAAATTTCGCTTTTTTATGGATATACAAATACAGAAGAAGGCACTGATGGTCAAAAGTGAAGAAGATTGAAACAGATTGCGATATGGGTATTTTGAAATATTGTTGGGCTGAACAGTTTTCAAAGTTAATTTCGTTTGCTTGTAACTTTAAATTATAACGCCCGAGAGACACATTTGGCTGTAAAGAAGCTATGGGTGTGTTAGTTAGATCCATAGAGGTAATTTCTTTGCAAACATTAAGTTTCATAGCGATTATTTGACAAAACGTAATAAAATAAACTGAACTCAGCCGTAACACAGTCCCTTTCGAAAAGGTGACAGCTCGTTTTATCACTGGAGTGAGTGACTGTTCACTGATCCCACGTCAATAAGCTATTACCACGATGTTCTTTAGAACTAGGTACACATTTTTAGTTTCACTTGTTACTTACAACAGTTACTTTCATGTATATATCTCTTGGCTAAACAAGTTAAACTTGTAAACAAAATACCTACAATCAAGAGAAGCCCATTACTATTGGCTCCTGCTACAATACAAGGTAAGTTTTACTCACCACGCTGAGTTGCAGTTGAAGTAAATGACTGATAAAGACCAACGCGTATTCCTCGACTTGCATAGGACTATAGAATATAAAGCTTTACTCTTATTTTTTATACCTTTTGCTTTGGAAAGTAAAAATATATCGGATATCCGTTCTTAAACGTAAAAATAGACGTTTCTCTAGGAAATTAGAAAATGAAATTTTCTAGTTTCTCGTTTCAAATTTTTCATTTTCCAAACACTGAACTGAAACTTAAGAATCTCTTTTTCAACTTGCATCAAAGTTTGGATTTATTGTGTCGAGATGGGCAAGCGTAATTTTCCTTCCGGCCAGTTTTTTGTATTTAATTTGTCTTTGTTAATGGTTTAAAGACTACAGTCAACTCTCTTTTAACGGACACCTTTATAAGACGGACAGCTCCGTAAGACGGACACCTGGCGTTGGTTCCGTCTCTGCTGTTTTTCAGTCATTTTACTGTAACTAAACTCCCTTTTAAGACGGACACCTCTCTAAGACGGACAGTTGGAGCCGGTCCCGACGGTGTCCGTTTTAGGGAGAGTTGACTGTAATCGGTGTCGAGTGTGCAAACTTATTCTGCTCTCGCTGGGTAGTTTCAAATCTAGTTAAAAAAAAGCGAAAACAATTTAGTGGAAGAGCATACATGGGTTTTATATCCATAAAAAGTGAAAATTGAAATATTTGTCACGCGCATTATATTTGACAAACTTCGTCGGCCACAGTCATGGCATTCTTGGAGGGTTTTGAAAGGATTGCTGGAATCTCGGTTATCAGTTAAATTTTCGACAGTTTCTAAGCTATCAGCAAATTTTGTAGATCTCAAAGTTCTATCAGTTTATAAACACATCATTTCTCAGTTTCTTACTGCCACGACATTACTCGCAAAACCCGTTTTTTTTTTAATTACTTTAAACAAAACTGTGACGCTAAGCAAAAAGACTACAAGAACTCCAACTAGCCTACAACCGAAACATTACATATTAAATCTTTTATTTTGGGTGAACTGTCACAAAAAATGAAAGTTAAAATCACATTTTAGGGGCTGATAATAATAAGGTTCGAAAATGTTCTTTATATTACTTGTTTGCAAAAAATACAAACTAAAATATAAACTGTAGAAACTTTCAAATTCAGTAACAATTCAGCAAGCTAAAACAACGGAAACCATAACCGCAAAATAAGTAGTTTTTTAATTTTTATCTCTTTAGTTTTAGTTTCGATTGGGAAGGTTTATCAAACACTCGACAGAGTGTTTCATCGCATCCCAAAACATATCGAAGCTCTTCAAAAATATTCAACTTTCGTCGTGTTTTCAACTTCCTTTTCTTTGTTTGGAATGTGGTGAGAAATCAATTCACTTTCGGTGTGCTTGATATTTTACCTCGCCCTCGTGAGAAAAAATAGCAAAGACGCTCTCAGCAGCTAAAACTAAAATTAAGTCGTTCAATAGTATTTTTGTTTCGAAAACCTGAAAAGCTTGGGGTCAGGGTCGGCGACAGCGGTGTATATGGCGGTGGTGTGGAGGGGGGGGGGGGTGGGGGAATGTGGAGTGAGAGAGAACAAAAGAGGGGAAACTCGGAGAGTGCGAACAACACAATACGAAGGGAACCTGGGTAACGAAGTAAGCAGTAATCAAAATGTGAATAACTCACGCAAAATTATCGAGTGTATTTTTCTCAAGGACAATTAACGCGATAACAAGTTTCTTTATAGCTTCCGAGTTCACCGTGTTGAAATAAAGATTTTCTGTCTTTAAACTGAGAAATGTTTAAAGGAGTCCTGTGTAAAATGAGCTGCCATGTCATCGTTACTGTCAATATTCTTTATTTGTGTTATGGTAATACAAAATTATATTACTTTCGGTGTTA
Organism: Oculina patagonica; assembly: GCF_052425735.1. Lineage (NCBI taxonomy): Eukaryota > Metazoa > Cnidaria > Anthozoa > Scleractinia > Oculinidae > Oculina > Oculina patagonica. The sequence goes on from NC_135767.1 coordinate 21,907,468, forward strand.
ACTTTGGCGGGTTTAAATTTCGTCAACTTTTAAATAACGATGCATGAAAACATCGAAAATGAAACCCACATTTGTCATATTTATTGTATTTATGAAAGTGAAAATATGGCGTCGGCTGCTTATTTTGTTAATAGCAGGCAGGGATTGATACAAAAGTGAAACGAGCAATGAAGACGATTTCCGTGCCAAGAAAAGAAAAATGCTCATGTTACCAGACACGTCTGAAAGAGTTCTGGCTGTTCTGCGTAAAAAAGTAGTGTTTCTTAATCTTCAAACTTTAAATGCAGGGCTGTAGACTACTGATCAAACAGCTAGGGACTGATGTTATAAATTTATTTTGGCCCAATATTTCGGTTGAACAAAACCAACCTTCATCAGGGGCATACAATGCTAAGTAATAGTAATAGTATATCTTTATTGCGCCTTACTCTCCAAAGGGAGGTATTGGTCTGTTTACAACAAAGGTTTTCACATTTACTAATACATTTAAGAAATAACAAAAATTTGATTCTTATACAATTCATAATGTCAATATATGTAAAAATTAAATAAATTATAAAGTTCATTGTGCTTGTAAGTTAAGAAGCTCTTTCCTTTTTTGAAACATTGAATGTATATATTTACCTACTACTTTTGATGTATGTTCATTGTCAGCTCTAAGTAGGTACTTAATCCTCTCGTTCTCACTTAAATATATATACCTTACATCAACCTTAGAAATGTGAGAACATAATTCATGTCTTATGGTTGTAAATCCCTGGCAACACATCAAAAAATGCTTTTCGTCTTCTACGCAATTTTGTTTACATACCAAGCATGTTCTTTGCTCTACTGGGTATGGAAACAAACGGTAACAAAATTTAAATAAACTAAGATGAAAAACCGGTACGTGATAGGCTGATAATAAGAAAACAAAACAAATAACGGTAGAAGATAGAAATAGCATACAACTGACAAACAAAATATATCAAGTTTCATCCCGTCTATTTATGCCATAGGGTTCAAGTGTTTTCCCTTTAGAAATTAAAAATGCTTCTGTGGCTTTGCGGATGCTGTCTCTATGTGAGTTTATGAGTTCTATGGGGATAAATTCAAGGTTGTCCATTGAGTGTCCGGCGAGAGCGAAGTGGTCTGAAACGGCGGTGGGTTGATCGAGTGACTACAATATAATCACTTGCCTACAATATAATAAAAAAGTTAATTGTTTCTGGACCTAACCTTAAGTCTCCTTAGCAAGTGGACCTTGCAGTTGCATTTGCATTATCCAGGGCTATGCGAAAAAAGAAAGGCGCGGCGAACTAGAAAACCAGTCTTTTCCCGAACCTGTTTTACAATAAAAGTTGTAAGCCACCCGACCCTCGAGGAAAACGCGCTCGAGAATGAGCCTCCCCATCCTTTTGGACAGCGGCGCGCGCATGACATTACGTTCAAGAAAAACAACATGGCGGCTGCAGTGGAAGCAAGAACTTGTGGATCATGTTGTCTTAAATTAAAGGATCTGGTTAACAGTTACGAAGTGCAGTTAGGACTGAAAGGAAAGGAGTTCGATGGCACTAAGAGTAAGTACTCTGATGGTTATAGTAGTGTTGTTTTTTAATTGAATTTGTTGTCGATTCTTGGTGTATAAATCGCGATCACCGATGGAGATAAGCTTATGTCAGACAGCTGAGCTGTGTTTGACCTCGAAATGGCAAATTACCCTCACTGATTCACACTAGTTTCTTTCAAGGTATGGTTATTTTGAAGAATTTTTTGGGTGATCAAGCCAATGTTTTCATGTTGGCGATTGATTCTCTATGATCTTGTGATCAGTGTGCGTGACCTCAAAAAGTCGATCACTTATGAAGGGGCCACATTATGGAATTCTTTGAATAACGAGGCCCGCCTTAAAGAATCGTTGGCAAGTTTCAAGGGTGCTTTGAAAGTGTTAGGGATTTAGAGGCTGTGTATTTGCGTTTGTTTGGAATGCTTAGTTTGTAGTCTTTATTTGTTATTTAAGGGTTTAGTTAGCTTCAATAGTAATTTGTAAACACGACCACATCAGCTATGCTGCAAAACATTTATCGTGTATAAATAAAAGCTTTTTTATTATTATTATTTTATTATTACCTACATGCATTGCAATTGATTTGTAATAACGTAGTATAAGTGTCTGCGTTCGACCCTAGTGGCCCGTCAGGCCGGATTTTATGGCAATGTGCATGTACAGTAGTGGTACAAAGCGACTAGGAGTGTTTCTACTCCCCCTGGATGTGATGCTAGTCCGTCACAGGGTCACCTCCAGCAGTATGTTTGATGGGCAGTACCTATTTATTTACCCGGGTGGAGAGAGACACTGAGAGTGAAGTGTCTAGCCCAAGAACACAACACAGTGACCCTGGCCAGGGGTTTGAACACAGAATGCTCGATCCAGAGTTCAGCGCTCCAACCATTAGGCCACCATGTCTCCATTCCACTGATTTGTAACATACAAGGAAATAATAGACTCCGGATCTCCCTTTGAAATAAGTGTGTTAATTAAATCAGACGCTTTCATTCTTCTATCGGCTGTCTTAGCATTTAAATCTATCCTTAATATTTCCAGTAATGTTGTGTTATGGTTTATTTGTTTTACAGTTCATGTCTTTGGGTCGCTGAACTTCTACTCGGAACACAGCAAGTTTACTGACTTACTGAACAGCATCAGATCAAAATGTGAGAGCTGTGCAACCTGGCCTGATCCTGCTAAAGCAATCAGAGCTTCTCTGGTAAGGTTCAATTCACCCTTTAAACCCCAATATTAACAAACAAATTCTCCTGACTAATCTCTATACATAAGATTATGGTATTAGCTGGGAGAGTTTGTTTAAAGATCAACGCAGTTTCCTTTTGGCAATCATTCTCATAAAATTTTCTCTTGATTAAGTATCAGTATTTTAAGGAGATATTTAATATAAAGTGAAATGGCAACTTGGATAAAGTGAAGTAAATGAAGAAGTGTTCTCAAGTTGAAATCTCGGAAAAAAGATTTTCCGAGTACCCCCAACGGGAGTCGAACCCATGACCTTCCAAGATTACCGGTTGGACGCTCTAACCACTGAGCTATGGGAGACTCGTGGTGAGCGAGGTCATATTCTAGGTTCTTATGAGTGACACATGTCCTGCTAACTGCAAGGCTCAATATGTCGAAATGAATGTGGATAAATGTAAAGTGAAATGGCAACTTGGATAAAGTGAAGTAAATGAAGAAGTGTTCTCAAGTTGAAATCTTGGAAAAAAGATTTTCCGAGTACCCCCAACGGGAGTCGAACCCATGACCTTCCAAGATTACCGGTTGGACGCTCTAACCACTGAGCTATGGGAGACTCGTGGTGAGCGAGGTCATATTCTAGGTTCTTATGAGTGACACATGTCCTGCTAACTGCAAGGCTCAATATGTCGAAATGAATGTGGATAAATGTAAAGTGAAATGGCAACTTGGATAAAGTGAAGTAAATGAAGAAGTGTTCTCAAGTTGAAATCTCGGAAAAAAGATTTTCCGAGTACCCCCAACGGGAGCACTATTGGGAATAAATGATCATGGAGTTAAATCTCAGCTTACTGTGGTCAACAGTTGAAAAGCCAGCCAAGGGCAAAGATATCTTTAAATATTGAATACAGGTAGTCAGGAGTTGACATATTCAATTAAATGGTTTGTCACTGACTCTTTAAACATTGTCCATAGATGTTTTGGCTAGAAGTTAAGCTTTCTGCAGTAGTTTAAGTGAACGATTATATTACACACTATTTAAATTAAAACAAAGCAAGAGGCTTGGGTGTGTGACCGTAAGATAATCAGACCTTTTGAATCTCTTAATATGCTCATGCAACGCATTGGTATGCTTAGACTGAGATTTTTATGTGATAATACCCAGCATTTGGGTTTCCCTCTAGAATGCCAGGCTTTAAGAGGGCAAGGGACTTTTTTCTTGAAGCTTGATGAATTATTGAATGCTTTATTACTAGCAGAAAAGTCTAGTGGACAATGTTTAAAGAGTTAGTGACAAAACCATTTACATAATGTGAATGGCTGTTTTTATGCTAGAGACGTTAAAGCCGTCTGAGACGTTTAAACTGACTTGAGATGACATTTAATGTCTAGTATAAAAACTATAAATAAGACAGACGCCTTTAACGTCTGATGGCTTTAACGTCTTTGTGTCCAGTGTCCTCCAAGTGTAGAACCCAGCCTTTTTTATTTCTTTTTTTTCTGAAAAGCCGTCTACTAAATGCGTCCCGTTTTTATACCAGACATCTAGACGACTTTATCGCCTCTGGCATAAAAACGGCCAATAAGGGCAAAGACATTAGATCCTGAATGTCTCTGGAGTTGAAATCTGCAAAAGATTTCTCATGATCCAGTCATTAAATTTGTGAAATACTACTAGCTTTTGTGTGGTTACTTTACAATGCTCTTTTGTTCTATTTAGGAACGACAGCAGCAAGTCGAAAATCTTGCCCCAGTAAAAAATTATATCTCAGAATGTTTGGACAAACTACAGAGCGCTATGAAAGAAAAGTCAATAAAAGTTGTCGCACAAAGACTTGAAGCTATCACAAGAAAAGTTGGGTAAGAAAATTTATAACTAGATCCTATCAGAATTTAATAAAAAGGGACTTTGTCGTGGATTTTCCCTGGTTTTTGTACAGCCAAAATATATTTGTGTCAAAAAGGAGAAGCCACGAGCCAAGCGGCCCACACTGCCGGAGGTTATCCCAGTTTCCGTAGCATTAAGCGGCTAGGAATATTTCTACTCCCCCCTGAATGGGATGCTAGTCCATTGCAGGGTTCTCCCCAAGCATTATGTCGCCGGTACCCATTTTTACACACGACAGTAAAGGTGTCAAAGGAAACCTAAAAATGATGGTCTGTTTTTATTGAAAATTGCTATATTAGAGCACTGAAACTGTTGACATCCGTGTGGATGGCTCAGATGGAAATGGAATGTGAATGAAAAAATTTAGGCATACTTTTTCAAGTTTTTTATATTTATATACGTACATGTAGCTTGATTTTCTTGATCTGTAGCTTGTTTTCTATCTGCAAGTTAGGTTTTGTCTTCCTTTAGACGTTTCAAGAAAATGTTTTTCTTCTGTTAAGTTGCCCACCACAAATTTCAGTACAGTTTTGACCAAAAATCTGTGAAATCCGCCATGAGGTAGCCTGCGTTGCAGACGAACAAAACCCCGGTATAGTGCGTCTGCGAATTACTGCACAAAAGCTTGTTCCGGCCCCCTGCGTGTTACCAGGGATTTCTATAATACCGGTAACCTCTGATTGGCTTTTGAATAGGGCCGTTCTTTCGTGCGTCGTAATTGGTCGAGTGCATCATGAGAAACCATAGTTACGCTTTCAACGAAGACCAGATACAAAACAAACTTGGTGGCGATCACGGCAGATCGGACCAGATCGGTGAGAATTAGCGTTTGAAGCGGTAAAAAAGCAGCCGGTTCGAACTATCTGATAAAAAAAGAAAACAACGATAACGACAAGAAGCAAACACAACTGACAAACAAAAAGGTCATGGTATAAATGTTGAATAATCTACATTTGTCTTGAGGTGAAAGAATGTCACACAACGAACATCCGTCATCTGTGATGAGAAGCAACACACCTTGCAACACAATAAACAGCCGGACCCGGCATTAAAAATGCAGAATGCAAGTAGTCGACATCTTCACGGAAAATTTAGGACCAGAGGGAATATCTCAAAAGCTCAAAAAATATCTTGCAAATATGAATGTTCCAAGACTAACCGCGATAGTAATTACATATGACAAATGTAAAACAGAGGTGTCAAAATATCCGGGCAAAATATACAAACGGAAAGCCGTGCAGACCAATGTCTTATGGCTCTACTCAACTTTAAACGCCTCCAAATGATACAACTGACAGCATATTGTGCCCTTTCTAAACAAGTGAAAAGCGAATTAGATTGGATGACCAATTCCAATACAGAACGGCAAATTTACAAATTATATGACAAGAACGTTAGTGTTTTACTGTATCTGGTATCTGATATTCATCGAACGCGTAACTATGGTTTCACGAGATCCACTCAACCAATTACGGCGCACGAAAGAACGGCCCTATTCAAAAGCCAATCAGAGGTTATTATAGAAATCCCTGGTAACACGCGGGGGGCCGGAACAAGCTTTTGTGCAGTAATTTGCAGACGCACTATACCGGGGTTTTGTTTGTCTGCAACGCAGGCTACCATGAGGCAGTGTTCTCCCTAGCTTTCAGCACAGCAGGTAAGAAAACTTTTTAAACCGGTAAAGAAATTTCGGTAAATCCCAGCCGTTTTCTAGTTTACCTAAATGGAACAGAATGTTGTCCAAATGCTGGTCGAATTTTATTTCATGACAACTTTATTATGGCCTTGCAGACCTCTTTCGCCTGCTATACAGCCTAAGAAAAATTGCATAAAATCTTCTGTTGTTGTATGGATACATTTACTGTCGCTTACATGACGTACTACTTGAAAAATCGGCGGTACTGTTTCCTCTTTACTACGAATTGCTGCAGTTCTTTTTTTCTTTGCTTCGAATACTCAGCATTCATGACGGCATTGTTACAAAGTTGTATTCTGAGTGCTTCTTTTAACCTGTCGTCTGGGTTTTGTTTTAAATTCTTACGAACTTATGAGAAGAATTTGACATCGAAAGCTGCCTTTGCCTTCACCACGCGTCAGCTACGGTCAACTAAGCAATCAACTATTATCTGCATTTTGCATGTTTTTGAAAACTGAACTATTATATGTAAGTAATATTTCTCACTTCTGAAATTATTTTTACCTCTTTGCCTTTGTGATTGTTTTTTTTTCAATGGACAAAGTGAAAGGACAGCAAGGATTGCTGCCGCTTCAATGTGGAATTGATCGTGGAAACTGTGCATCAACAGATGTGCACTTGCCGCGAAGTGAGAAACACCAGCAAAACTTGCTCTTTGTTCGATACCAGCCCTCAGAGATTCGGAAAGCGAAGGGAAATAAAGAATATTGTATACTGGCAGAAATTCGTAAATGAATATTGCATTTGTCGCTGTTTATTTTCAATCTGTTATTTTATATTTTCGATCATGACTACGAAGGTGAAACAAGTGGTGTTACTTTGTTATTTACCTGTTGAATTTACAAGATATCTTAGCGATTCTAGGCGGTAAAGAGTCGTGTTACAAGCGGTAAATTTTACCGGTTACCGCCTACACACTTGCAATATGAGGGTTTTGGCGCAAATCCAAAAAAATGCGTTCGGGGCTTCGCCTGGCTCGCCTGCCGGCTTCGCCATTCTCGCCCCTCACTGTTTTTTTGGATTTGCGTCCAAAACCCTCATATTGCAAGTGTGTCGGGGTTAGATGACAGCCTTTCAACCCATGCACATGTATCTAGGCAAAGGCACCCTTTTAACACTTGTTGAGGACTGTCCTAAAACAAGTGGCCCCCGCCAAGCCCCAAAGAACAGGCGCGCCAGAATTATTTTTCAATTGAACAAATATTTTTTACTTTGTATATGCACCAAATGGCTGCTGCAAGATATTCGTCAGAAGTTTTGCAAGCTATGATGGAGGAAAACCTCCGTGAATTTCAAAGAAACCCGCAAAGAAATTTGTCTTTTTTACTGGCCAACACCGATTTTAACGATTGGCTCCGAGTATGGAAAATGGACATACCCGAAACCGAAAAAAACAACAAAGATCTTTTAATTTTTGCAAAAAAACACAAAAAAAAGTTTTATGATCTTTTGGAAAGTGAAATTGAAGAATTGAATGACATAAAAGCAAGCTTCGGGCTTAAAGTAAAATTTTCGATGAAAAGAAACGGAGTTACGCAACACATGGAGCACTATTTCAGAGAAAGAGAACCGCGTCTTTTTACAAAAAACACCAAAGACCGAATAAAAAAAGAGTTTGACGAATTTATTGACAAAGCAAAGGGAGAAATCGAGGCTTGGTCGGAGAGGGGCTCGGGGTGGGTTGTTGAAAGAATAACAAGGGCGTACACCTATGTTGCGCGTTATCGGCCATTGCGCGGAGGAACTTACTTGCCTTTGCCTCCCAAACTGGCAAACAAAAAAGCAATTATTAACGTGCAAAACAGTGACAACCAGTGTTTAAAATGGGCTTTGAGAGCTGCTTTATTCCCGCCTGCGAACGGAAAAGATCCTCAAAGAACAAGTAAATATCCCGTTGATGACGGCATAAACTACAACGGAATCGATTTTCCGACACCCCTAAAGCAGATTGACAGGCTTGAGGCGCAAAACAGAAACCTTGCAATAAATGTTTTTGGGTGGCACTTGAAAGACGGGTGTGTGATACCTCTCAGACAAAGCGAAAAAGAAAACAAAATACCCCGTATAAACCTTATGTTGATTGAGTCAGGATTGAAACAGCACTACTGTTTTATAAAAAGAATTAGCGCTTTGTTACACGACCAAACCAAACACAGTAACAAAAAACACTTTTGCATGATGTGTTTGACAAATTTTACAAGAGAAGACTTGCTTGAAAAGCACAAAAAGTATTGCAATGGGGTCAAAGGCAAGCCAACAAGAATCGAAATGCCAGATGAGGAGAAAAACACCCTTTCTTTTAAAAACTACCAAAAACAAATGAAAGCGCCTTATACGATTTACGCCGACGGCGAGGCATTGTTAAAAAAAGAGCGCCGAGAAACGCCCGAGAACCGCCAGAAAAGTTACACGTACAAAACAGAAAAGCACGAGGCATGCGGATTCGCTTACACGCGTGTAAGAAGTGATGGTGAACACGAAAAACCATTCGTTTACAGAGGAGAAAACGCCGTTGAAGTATTTTTGAACTGTCTTTTAATTGAAGAAAAGAAAATAAGATATGAATTGTCAAAGCCAAAACCTCTCCTTATGACGCAAAAAGACTGGGCAAACTTTAAAAAAGCCGAAAACTGCCACATCTGCGAAAAATCGTTGGTGAAACAAAACTTTTTAGACTCTTTGCCGGTTTGGCTTAAATCTAATAAAAAGGAGTTTGGTTACTTAGGACAGTTACACAAAAAATGCTATTACGAAAGAATAGAATTGGCGAATACTCTTAATAGCGGGAACCATTATAAGCTAAAAAAGCTTGAAAAAAAATCACACAAATTAGCCGCTGAAAACCAAAAAAACTGCCTAGCGTGCAAAGAGCCGCTTATCCAGCCGAACTACAAGGATGCGGTGAGGGATCATTGTCACATAACAGGCAATTTTCGAGGAGCCGCGCACAACGTGTGTAACTTAATGATGAAAATAAATCCAAAAAATATTCAAATACCAGTTGCATTTCATAACCTGAGTGGCTACGATGCTCACCATTTGATGCAGTCAATTTCGAAGATTTCAAAAGAGGCACAGAAAGAGGTAAAGTGTGTTGCAAACAACATGGAAAAATACATTACATTTTCACTGGGGGGTTTAAGGTTTATTGACACTTTGAACTTTTTACTTGGAAAGCTTGAAAAACTTGTAGAAGATACGCCGAAGGATGCATTAAATATGACGAAAAAGGTTTTCTTTGAAAAAAGTGAACTGTTGTTAGACAACGGAAAATATCCAAGCGAATACGTTGAAGTGTGGGAGGAATTTAATTATAACAACTTGAGTGAAAGTTTTTTTAAAGGTGGGGACGAAACTAAAGAAAAATGGCAAATTGTCAATAACATCCACATAACAGATGAAGGATACAAAGAAGCAAAAACCATTTTTATAGAAAAATTTGGCTTGTTAACACAAAAGGGGATTTATCCCTATGAATACATGGACTCATGGGGAAGATTTAAAGAAACAACTTTGCCGAAAAAAGAAAAGTTCTACAGTAAACTTACAGGCGAGCACATAACAGACAAAGAGTATGCACACGCGCAAAAAGTGTGGGAAACCTTTGGCTGCCAAAATCTTGGAGACTACCACGATTTGTATGTCAAAACGGACGTTACCCTGTTAGCGGACGTTTTTGAAAACTTTCGAAAATTATGCCTTGAGAAGTACAATCTGGATCCCGCAAATTATTACACGTCGCCAGGTCTTTCTTGGGATGCGCTTTTGAAAAAGACAGGTGTGGAGCTTGAGTTACTCACAGACTACGAAATGCACCTCTTCGTCGAAAGGGGAATAAGAGGCGGGATTTCGTCGGTAAGCAAGAGATATGCAAAGGCGAACAACCCATATGTTAAGGGATTTGATCCGAGTCAACCAAAAAAATACATAATGTATCTCGATGCGAATAACCTTTACGGGTGGGCAATGAGCAAGCCGCTTCCGAAAAGTGGTTTTAGATGGAAAAAGGTTATGCCAACAGAAAAAGAAATAATGACAAAAAAAGAGCATGCAAAAACTGGATGGATTATGGAGGTGGAGTTAGAATATCCGAAAGAGCTGCATGACGCTCACGACAGTTACCCATTAGCGCCAGAGAAAAAGAAAATAGACAAAGAAATGTATTCGCCTTACCAAAAGAAATTAATGAATGATCTTGAATTAAACCCCCCAAACACTGAAAAGCTTGTTTTAACGCTTGAAGACAAAACCAATTACGTCGTGCATTACCGAAACTTGCAGTTTTATTTAAAACAGGGAATGAAACTCAAAAAAGTGCACAGGGTTTTAGAGTTTGAACAGGAATGCTGGATGGAGCCCTACATCCGGATGAACACAGAATTCCGAAAAAAGCAAAAAACAACTTTGAAAAGACCTTTTACAAGCTAATGAACAACTCGGTTTTTGGAAAAACAATGGAAAACCTGAGAAACCGTGTAGACATAAGAATAGTAAGAAGCGACGAGACAAATAAAATAAGAAAATTGGTCGCAAGTCCATTGTATTCAAGGCACGTGATGTTTTCAAACGATCTTGTCGGAATAGACATGCGAAAAAGTAAGCTGTTTCTCAATAAACCGGTCTACACAGGCATGACTATCCTTGACGTAAGCAAGCTATGCATGTATGACTTCTTTTACAACCATCTGAAAAAGGAGTACGGGGAGCGTTGCGAGCTTTTGTATACAGACACAGACAGCCTTTTGCTTGTGATAGAAACAGAAGACGTTTACGCGGACATGGCAAAAAACATCGGCGAGTACGACACAAGCGACTACCCCGAAGAGCATTCACTTTATTCGAAAGAAAACAAAAAGGTGTTGGGGAAAATGAAAGACGAATGCGCAGGAAAACTGATTTCAGAGTGTGTTTGTTTGAGGCCGAAAATGTATTCAATAATGACAGAAGGTGAAAGCGAAAATGAAATCGAAAAAATAAAGAAAAACTTTCCTGAGGCAAAAATAAAAGAGTGCACTTGCGAAGGGGAAAAAATGCAGGTAATAATGGCAAACGACGAAGAATTGGTCAAAAAAATAAAAGAGAAACATCCGAAAGCAAGTGAGTCAAAATGTTGTAACACGCTGAAAGTGGACGAAAAAAATATAAAAAAGGCAAAGGGGGTGAAAGAGTGCGTGACGAAAAATGAGATAAATCATAAAGACTTCAAAGATGCACTTTTTCAAAACAAGGAAAGCTTTCACGAAATGCACATGCTAAGAAGCTATGCCCACGAGATGCATTCAATAGTGGTAAACAAAAAATCGCTGTCGCCATTTGACACAAAGAGATGGATAAATGAAGATGGGATAAACACTTTGGCATATGGGCACTATCGGATGGGTGCGGAGCACGAGAGCGAAGCTCTTGCAGAGAAGGGGCAAAAAAAAGAGCCCACCGCCCCATAAAAGGGAGTGAAAAAACTAACTAGCCGCCAAGCAAAGGTCTCTCTAGAGTGCTTTAATAAATAAAAAGCCACTCAGGAGTGCCCAAGGGGCTCAAGCACTAAGGGCTTGGTGGTAACTGTGTATTTGGAGGAATAACAAGCAATTCTTCACGCACGAAGCCGCGCTTTGGACCATCGTGCAAGTAATAAAGAACTGGCTGATTAGGTTTAGTAACAGACCTTTCAATGCTGTAGACTTTTAATGACCAAATCGGATCTGTAGCCCTTTTTACGCCGCCTTCCAGCTCGCCAGGTTGGTAGAGAAAGCGCACATTAACGAGAGAGGGGAGTTTTTTTTCTTTCTTGCCAACAGGTCTTGTATATTTTGAGGACGGTTTTGACGAAACAGCCTTTTCTTTAATTGCAGCAGCAGGTTTCTTACCAGTAAGACTGGTTACTTCGTTGTTCAGAGCGGCAACAACTTCGGGTAGCCTTTTTACCCACGCTGTCGACCGCTGGCCAGATGGCAGGTTCATCTCGACACCGTACTGATAACCAAACAGGCGCTTTGCCAGTGTTTGATTAAAACGTTCAACAATAGCTTGATCTCTGTGGATATTAACACGCCCGCGTCTAATATAGGTTTTGTGATTTTCCATTTCTTTGGTAACAGCCCCCATGAATTCGCGACCAGGGTCAGCTTGAAGCATCTGTGGCCATTTTAGTGCACTTCGCCTGTAAATTGTCTGAAAACCTTTTGCAACCTCAGTTGAATCTTTGGAGGTCAAAGGCTCGGCCTCTTTGTAACGGCTGGCAACGTCGACAACAGTCAGAGCGTATTTGTAAACTTTTCGCCCTCGCGGCAGTTTGTCGTGTGGCAGAAAAAGAAGGTCCGCCTGGTGGACCGCGTTAGGGGTAGAAACATCGAATTTTGGGCGAGGAACGTATCGTGGTGCCGGAAGGTAGATCTGCCAAAGGGCCTGCTTAACTAGCCACTTTTTTGCGGCATCTTCGGAAACCTTGGCAGCCTCGGCTAATTTTTTTATCGCAGCAATTCCCTTCCAATAGCCCTGGGGGCTATAGTAGACTTTTGAGATCTTTGCATCCATGCGTATACAAGAAAAAAAAGAAACGTTTAAAGAAACCGAAAGGCAGCGTACCCAAGAGCAAGAGCGCCTGCGCCAACAAACATCAGTTCACCTTGTTTCTGCTGCTCGCTTGGCTGATAAAAATCAGAGAACTTGGGTTCTTTCGGAGGAATCATTTGTTTGTCAGGATGTGCCTGGTTGTAGAGTTTGAAAGCGTAGTCTGTGTTCGTAAAGTTTTGTTTCGCTTGCTGTTTGATCTCATTGTTGGTTTCGATCCAGTCGAGAAGCTTCGTGCGGTCGCGAGAGTACTTCGCGTAAGCTGCCTGGTAAGCCTCGAGAGCTTTGTCGTGTCTTTCTTTTTCTTTCAAAGCGGCGTCATCTCCGCCACCCAAAGCTCGAGCAAGATAGTTGCCGCCAATGAAAGCAGCAGCGTTCAAGATAGCTCCGCCAGCCATAATCGCGACGCTTGCCATTTTGTTATTATACTATTCTAATTTTTTTTTAATTGGTTGGGAGAATTTTCTGGTCCTCGAGATACTGTTTAAGTGCAACGCTGCCAGCCATGACGGCTGTGAACTTTACATAGTTCATAAAACTGCTGCTTGGGTCGGATGTGAAGTTTTCTTTTACAACTTTTTTGGCAGCCCAGCCGATTCCGGCGGCAAGGCCAGTGAGAGTCGCGGCATCCATGAGCGTTTTCACGAGCTTGTTGTCGGACATGGCGGTTCAGTATAAAATAATAAAAAATATTCAATTGAAAAATTTTTTTGTTTATTCTTCACCGTTTTGCGAAGCAAAGTTTGCAACTTCTTCACCAGATTCAACTTCTTTTGTTTTTTTTATACCTCTTTTAAAAATTGTATCCTCATCCTTTTGCACCCGAATAGCGGTTTTAACGCAAGTTTTGGAAAATTCAAACCAAAGTAAAGCAATACCAGCCATAGCTGCACCTTTAACAAGGCTGTCAAGAATAAAACCAAGGGACATTGTCGGTATAATAAATGAAAAAGAAATGTTCAAAAGAAATTTTTTAATCCATCGGACGGATTCCTCTTTGTTTGCGAGGTCTAATGGCATTTTGGATTGTCGAAGGCGTGTCTGAAGAACGCGTTGCAACCCTTCCAATACTTTCTGCTGTAACTGGTGTGTCATCAGTTATAAGAGTTGGCGGAGCTTTAAATGTTGGACTTCTTTTTTCGTTTATAAAGGCTTTTATGTCTTCGCGTTTCACATAAGTTGTAACGGTTGCAACGCCGATACCAAGCAAAGATATCCATTGATTTGTGGTGAGACCGCTTGATTGCGGCTGAGCCTCGGGCGGAGCTGGTTCCGTTACGGCCGGTGGTGTTGCATTTCGCTTTGCAGCAGCAGATTTCTTTTCCTTTTCTTTTGCAATTATTGCAGCAGCCTCGACAGCAGCTTTTTTCTGTGCTTCACGAGCCTGTTTTGTTTTTTCAGCTGCAAGCTTGCCAGCAGCAACTCGCTTTGGATTTTTGGCAGGCTTTGTTGCTGGAGTTGTTGAAGTAACTTGTTTCTGTTCTTCTTGAGCGATCGGAGTTGGTTCGACCTCGGCCATTTATAATAAAAAAAAATAATATTTAAATAGAAAATTGCTCAGCAAGATTTTTTGCTAAGCAATTGCTAAGCATTGTTCAGTAATTACTTAGCATTTTCTTAGCATTGCTCAGAAAAATCTTCAGTAGTGTTTGTGTCCGCATCTTTGGAAGCACCTTTGGTTTCGCACAGCGAAGTGTGCGACTTTGTAGCTTCGTTTAAATCAATGTGCTTTGTTGTGATGAGCGCAGCATTTGCAACGGCAAGAAAGCGGCCGCATTTCAAAGCCAGACCGCCTGCCAAAGTGGACAGCTCTTTGCTGATGATGTAGTCGTTTTTGAGTTCCTTCTGATAATCATTGACGTCCTTGATATTTACGGCCATACCAACGACTTTAGTAACAAGAAAAATAAAGCTGTCAATCAAGCTGTCGGTTGTTTTGGATCCAACGTATGCCTCATATCTCTTTAAGTACTTTTCAACTTCTTTATCTGTCAAGCGCTTCACCTGCTCGTGTGTCAGTTGCACACCGATTGCTTCTTTGGCTTTTCCTGTTGAAACAAGGATTGCAAGCTGTTCACGCAAAGCAGGAATGTCAGGGCCTTGAATGAGTGCCATAGCGCTTTCTGTACTTTCTGGTTCAGCTCCTAGCAGTTCCATTACGGAAGCTAATTCTTGTTCACTTGCAGCGCCCTTGACGCTCTCGGGAGGAGAAGTTGCGAACGGGTCAGCCATTTATTACTCTAAAAAATATGTTCAATAAGAAAATTTTGTGCCGTAAGGGTGGCGATGAGAAATGACAAGATGCGAAAACTTATTTTTTTTTAGCTTTAAAATGATTTCTTTGTAATCCTCATTGGCAAGTTCGCCAGCGTAATCCTCAAAGATTGCCTTCGTGGTCTTGGCAGAGGGGGTGTAAAAGAAAACGATTGCCGCAACATTTTCGCGGAATGAGGATGTTATGCTTGTCAATTTTTGAGTTAACACCCATATGCTCAAGCCTGCGTGGCGAGCAGAGAAAGCAAGATTCACCAACTCCCCTGTTCTTCCTTTTACATCTTTCGAAGCAGCACAGTCGTCGAGGATGATAAGCGTGTTCGTACCCTCAAAAAGAAATCTTGAAAGCCTTAACCAAGATTCCACCTCGTGCTGCTCGCAAATGAAAACAAAAAATCGAATATCTTCCTCAGCAAAGCGATAATAAGTCTTGTTGTGCTCGAAAGTCGGGCAGATGAGCACGATGTAGTCAAACTTGCCTCGGAAAGGGCCACAAAGCTGATTGACCACGTATCTTGTTTTTCCTGAGTTCGTTGGTCCAACAATGAGAGCGTTGAAGGGTATATTGGCAGGATCCATGCTTCGCTTTGCGAAAGCTATATCAATACTCAACACCTTCTAATTCTTTATTTACAATAGAAAATTGTGCATCAGCGATAGCGAATATGTAGCATTTGACATTCCCTGATCCTGAGGCTGTTCTCTGTATCTCTAAATTAACGCCATCCTTTGTGTTCACCAAGCGGAGCCCGCTGCCGTGCATGTTGTTGTCGCTCATGGAGCGAAGGTCAATGAAAAGCCCGAACTTTTTTTCTGCATAAAACTTTGTGGCGTTATTAAACATTTTTTGGTCTGCGTTTTTGCCAAAGAACCTGAGAACTTCCTCCCACATGTCTCTTCCTTCAACGCCCTGACTGTACACCTTATTTGGAACGCCGTTCACGCTGATTTTTACATTTGTTATGTCAGGGTTAAAGAAAGATTCTGTATCTCTTGCACCTGCGGCGTGGGGTTCAGGAAAAAGAAGTAGAAGTCCCTTCAAGGAGCGCTTTGGGACGTTAATGCTTTCGTTTATTATCGTGTCAGTAGCTTTTTTTACTGTGATCGTTTTGTAATTATGCACATGCTCGTAAAAGAAACTTTTGCCGTTAATGTAAGTGCTTTCTACTTCTCTTGCAAGTTCTTTGTGATAAATAGCCTCGTATTCGAGTTGGATGTCAGTTAGCTCATACCCAAGTTTTGATGGATCTGTTCCTCTTACAACCACATTTGGACTGTTCAGTTTTATCTCGAAGACAAGCTCGTCTGCGAGTGCGCGCGGATAGAACACGCCATGGTCTCTCAAAATCTCGTGATCAAGCGGGATACGATACTTGCTTCCATAAACTTCTGCCAGCTTCTTTTCCGCGTCAACTCCTGATTTTTTTTTGTCACCAGCGTTTGAACGGATTTTGCATAAATCCTCGGACTGGATACCTTCAAGAAACATGTTGCTGCGCTTTTCTACCGGCAGAAAAAGGTCCTCGAAAAGTTTGTAGACGTCGTAAGCGTTCGTATCCTGCAGCGTTTCTCCAGCAAACTTGACCACCATCCTTGAGACAAGCGCCCGGGTGACGTTGTTTACGAGAAAGTTGTTGGGCTCGCCGCTCACCGTCAAGTTGAACACAAGAGCCAGGGAGCCTGGAACGAGAACGACGCCTTCTTCAAGCTTTGGCACAGCAACTCTCAGAATTTCTTCTGGAGACGCTTTATTCGGGTTAAATGTAATGCGATGTCGCACTCTGTCTGCCTTGAGCGCGTTTGGTGTTTTCTCTTCGAACGTTGGTCGGTGTCTTTCGCTGACAGCCATTGTATATTTAAATTAAAAAAATGTATTTATTTAATATAACATGGCGACAGAAGGTGGCTTTGGTGACAGAGATCCTCTTTTGGAACATACAGGCGACCGTGACGACCGTAATGACAACGATGACAGCGATACAACAGGCCCATTCCAACCTGGAGGGGCATCAACGCCCGGACCTAGTGAAGGAATACCTGGGAGAAGAACCACAATGAATAGGCCGGACGAAACAACAACGATGTTTCCTGAAATCCCCGACGATAGTGCGACAACAACCTTCACTGCTTCGAGTTATCTTGACAAAGAGTTTCCATCAGCTGACAAATCAAAGATTAAATACAAAATAGATGGAAATGGAAGGCTGCAAGTCGGGTTAATTAAACCAGGTAAGCCTTATTATAATTTAACAACCAAAATTCAAGGCAAGGAAGAATACCAGATAAATATAAGACTTCCCAAAGAAGTTTTAAAAGCCCTTGGTCCAAGTCGTCGATTAACTCTTGAAAATGAAATAAGAGGTCTTTCAGAAGGCATCAATAACAACAAAAAAACAGCAGAAGATAACAATGAAAGCCCGGAGGAAAGAAAAAAAGCTAAAGAAAGAGCAAAACTACAAATTGAAAGGCGCACTGATCTACAGAAAGAATTAGATCGGTTGAAAAAAGTAGAGTACGAGCCTGTGATTGGGGTAACAATACCTTTACAAGAATTCCAGCAACACGAAACAGAAAGGCTCGAAAGGGAAGAGGAAATACGACAAGAGAGACAAGAACAAGAAGATATTGCAAACGACGAAAACAGGCCACAAGCGGAAAGACAACAAGCTCGCGAAAAAGTTGATAACTTGAATCAAGAAAATAATGAAATAGTAAATGAAAGAGAAGAAGAGATCGAAAGATTGTCTTTAACAGACAAATTAAGAGAAAAGGTAAAAGCGATTTTCAAAAAATATGGCTTCACCGCCACAGCAGTTTTGCTTGCCGTTGGCACGACTATTGGCGTAATTCTGAGTTCTCTCTCAAACGGTTTAAAAGGTTTAGCAAAAGGTGTTGGTGACGGTCTTCAGACACTTGGCAAAAAAATTGCAAGTATTCTGCCGGGCCTCCTTGGCTCGATCGCCAGTTTTGTGTTTCGAACGGCCGGCCAGGTGATCAGCTTCCTCGGCAAGAATGCTTGGCTTTTGATTGTCGGTGTTGCTATCTTTCTTATCGAGCGAGTTACAAAACGAAGCGAGCGCTAAGCGCTAGAGGGAAAATCCGAAGGGTTTCCGGTGCCCCTTGGGCACCCTCAAAGAGCTCGGCTGACTGCAAACGCAACAATAACGGCACCAGCAATAAGGTAGGTCTTGTTTTTTTCGTGTGCTGTATCTTCAGTGTCTGGCTTCTGCTTTTCGTCTGTTTTTGTCACAGTACCCGCTGAAGGCGTATGTGGCGCCGGCTCTTTTTTTGCAGCTTTGTGAATCGGGTTTGACGAATGACTTGTTGGTCTATTAACTTTTGATGGCCCACCGCTCATACTTGTTGCGCCCACTTTTTTTGTAGCTTTATTAACCTCATCATTCACTCCTAATTTCATCCCAACAACAGCCTGCTTAAGCTGGTTATTGTAGCCAACAACGCTTTCTGTGTTTATCACCATACGAGCGGGCATCAGCCAGGCACCTGGGCAGACTGCAAGGTTAAGCCAAACCTTAGCTTCGTCGATGGCTAGTTGGTATCTTTGGACCGACTTTGCCAGATCAGGTTGCCTTATAGCGTCTTCAACCAACACGAGGAACTCACTTTGCGCTTCCTTTGCACGGCCGCCTGTTCCAAGTATGCTACTTCGAACGTTCACCTGCGAACCGAGAATACAGTAGACAAAAGCCTCTATCGACTGGTTTACTCTCGACAAACCTGCCTGAGTAAGACCTTCAGTGCCGTTAGGACAAAACCAGTCTGCCTGTGCATATGCAGCGTCGTCTGGCTCGATGTATTGAATCAAGTTACCTTTGCTTGCAGTTCCACCTTCATCCGAAAATTTATCGTAATCGGGGTATTTTGCTCCAGTTTTGTTTGGTCCAATGTTAGTAATCCAGATATAAACGTTACCAAGTCCGTGGTTTGCGCCTGTTGTGAAACGGAAATCGCTTGACGGGTCGACACCGAACTCAGCACATATTCTTTTGTACGAAGCCACGTCGTACTTGTTGTCGAACTGGCTAAACGTTGGGTCGCCAGGCAAGGCGCTTACGCTCTGAATTCCTCCCATCTGAAACAATATTCGCCTTATCGTGAAATAAACGTGAAAAAGATAAAAATTACGCACAATCGGTGGCAAGCTAAGAGCTGAGTGCTCTTCATCGAAAATATCTCGACTTATACCGCAGCCTGTTGTCGCGCACCATACCGCAAAGTTAAGTTGCTGTGGCCAATAGCCCATATTTTGGCTAGCAAGCCACCTTTTTGACTCTTTTCCTGATGTATGCTTCAGTTTTGTTTTTTGAAAAATCTCTCTTAATTTCGTTGTGAAATATTGGTCTGGTGTGACGTAGATGTTTATTTGGCTGTTAAATATTTTTTTCAAACTCGGTGCGGCTTCGTGAAATCCAACCGCGGGAATTGGCAAAGATGAGCCTTTTGCGCCGCTTGGTGACAGCTGTTGTGGAAAACCGCCTGAAATTTGATTCACCCCCAGTGCTTTTTTCATCTCTGGGCTCCAATATTTGCTGTCAGAGCCAAAAACATTTATCAAATGGCCTTGCCCTGCCTTGTAATAAATGTCTGCCGTTGCTGTGTGGTTGTACGCGAACTCAACCTGTGCAACAAATTTTGTTCGGTCAGCGTTTGGATATTTTGCAAGAAAAGGTTTCCATGCATTGTCTTTTGCCGCTTTAGAAATTGTAGTTGCTTCTGGGGTTTTCATCCACTTCATAAAACCTCTTGTTTTTGCATCCATGGTCCTCTTTTATATTAAACATTTTTTATTTTTATTTAATATAAAAATGGTTGTGCTGACTGTTACCACAAAAGAAAATCCGAACACTGTTTATTTTGACCAGCCTATTCCAAAACCAAGCTATATCCGGCTTTTAAGTTGTTCTCTTTACAACAGCTGGAATAGTTTGGAAAAGGATGGAATAGTTTTTTATAAACAAGTGAACAAGGAAGAGAAGGCGCGTTATATACGGCAAGGAAACTTCTCACTCGATGACATTGGGAGTATTTTTGAAAAAGGATTTCCAGAGAAAAACATGTTTTCTGTAACAAAAGGCATTGCAGGCCGTTCATTGATAATAAAAGCAAAAGAGCCCAATTTAAAAACTTTTGGACTGAATGAAAGTCTTATTAAGTTCTTTAATTTGCCTGGGTTTGAGAATTACGCAAGTATTGAAAAGGAATTTTTTGAAACAATTGAGGTAAATAATGTTTCAAATCCTAAAAATTACTTCATCAACTGTGACCTTATCGACAAGCAACAAAGCTTGCTAAATGGTAAGCCATCAAGCCTTTTAGCGTTTTTTGACATACGTGGAAAACCGTATGAAAAAGTTTATTACCAAAATACACATTTTAACGTCTTGCGCGACGTTTCTGCTGAAGAAAATGTATCATCTCTGACTCTTTCGATTAGAGATGAGAATGGAAAGCCATTCGATTTTAACGGCACAAATCTTACATATGAGTTGGAATTGAATTAAATTAAATACAAAAATAACTTTTATGTATACGAGACCATGTCATCTGCTAATGTTCTCCCGAGTGCCCCTGCTTATGGTGATCGCGAAGAAACACAACTTTATCCAAGCCTCCCAACAAATGCCGAGAATTTTCGGCTGACTGAAATAAGTAAAATTGAAAAAGAAATATCCGCTGAAGCTGAGCATTACAGGCTTGTGTTAAAAAAATATAAAAAAGTCCGGAAAGTTATTCACTATTCCGTGGTCTGTCTTGGCGCCGTGACGGCAGCTCTGTCTTCTGGAGCTGTTGCCACTTCACTTACTGGTGTTGGAATTGTTATCGGCGTTCCTGTTGCAGCAGTAGCAGGTATATCTGGCGCAGCTTCCACTGGCCTGTCAGTTATCAACAAAAAGCTTGAACGTAAAGTTAATAAGCACTCAAGAATCCTCGCTCTGGCTGTTGCAAAACATGACTCGATAAACAGCTCTGTCTCACAAGCTCTGAATGATAATCTTGTTTCTGACAAAGAGTTTCAACTGATCACACGAGAAATGCAAAAATATCGCCAACTTAAAGATACTTTACGCTCAAACTTTGCAAAAAAACAAACAAATTCACTCCAGCCAGACATCGGAAAAATTCGGGAAGAAATCAAGAGAGAAGAACGCAAAAGATTGGAAAAAAAACTTCTCGAAAGTGCCACCGACATTTCGAAATAAAATTTCAGTCCAATAAAACATTTTTTCATTTTATAAAAGAATGATTGTCTGCGCTCATCTTGTCGTTTACTTTGTGATGGAAGCATTGTCGTTCGAGTTGCAAGAAAATGTTCGAGACATCACAAGAGAGGTTGTTGTTTGCCTGAACGAGGCAAAATAAAAGGTTAAAGCGTGCTTAAAGTGACTTTCAGCCGAGTCGAAAGGATTAAATCTGAGTGTGCAAAAAATACAATTAAGTTGAAGCGAACAGCGAGAAATTGCGTGACCCACAGCGGCATGCAAATTTTTTTTTTGTGTTTGCGTGCGTGGGTGACAAAGTCGGGGTATTACCCGAATGATATTTTTAGACGGTGTAATATCATGACTCATCGCCAATGACAAACACCGGCTGTGGTTTTTGTCAAATACTCTCTGTACTACTGTTTCAATCAAGAGTCTTTTCTACCAATTTTTAATCTTTTGCCAGTTGATTCTCAATTTTTTTGCTTTAGCCGTTTAAAGCTTGATTAACACATCGGCTTGTTTACAATCATGTCGCTTTAGAATATTCTGGACTTCCGGTACGTCACACGCACATGCCAAACATGCCGATTCGCCATTGATTTTCAGCGTTTTTAAAAAAATTTTTTTTTCGTGAAAAAAAAAATCACAAGCGAACAGGAATGTGTGGTGCGATTTGGAATGTCCTTTCTATTGTGCGATTTGGAATGTGCTGTATAAGCAAAAATAATTTTACGCAGGATTTTTTTTTTTTTCACTTCTCTGGTTGTTGAAACAGTTCAATTGAATCTGATCTATC
Source organism: Oculina patagonica (assembly GCF_052425735.1). Classification (NCBI taxonomy): domain Eukaryota; kingdom Metazoa; phylum Cnidaria; class Anthozoa; order Scleractinia; family Oculinidae; genus Oculina; species Oculina patagonica. The sequence continues at coordinate 21,929,641 of NC_135767.1, forward strand.
TTATAAAATATTATTTTTTGGCTTTTAGGTTCCAAAATTTGGTTATGGTGTTTGCTTAAAAAATACATCCCTGACGCCATTTCTATTTATCGGTTTATATTCTAAAAATGCACCCATGACGGCATTTCTATAACTGAGCTCTGTCCTCTAAAAACTCCTAAAAAAAAAACAACTAGATTACGTCAAGGGGGTTTTCCGTTTCTTGACAGCAATACACCCACGCAATCAAAGTCATTGTTGTGACTTTCTGTGTTGCTGCAATAATTTATGCACTCACCGGAGCGTGCAAGTCTTGTTTAGCTTGTTAAAACGTTTGCGACAACACTGCTGTCTAATTTTTTTAATTTTTCAATCACCTCGTCTGTTAAAAGGATTGTTATTTGTTTTTCATTTTCTTTAGTTTTTTTGTAGGTTGTAAACGCTTTTCCACGAGATCTTTTCAAGTTTTTCTTTACACTCAAGTTAATTTCTCCAGTTCTCCCTCTTCCCATCTTCGTTTACTCAATAAGAGCATTTGTTCAATTGAAAAATAATTCTGGCGCGCCTGTTCTTTGGGGCTTGGCGGGGGCCACTTGTTTTAGGACAGTCCTCAACAAGTGTTAAAAGGGTGCCTTTGCCTAGATACATGTGCATGGGTTGAAAGGCTGTCATCTAACCCCGACACACTTGCAATATGAGGGTTTTGGACGCAAATCCAAAAAAACAGTGAGGGGCGAGAATGGCGAAGCCGGCAGGCGAGCCAGGCGAAGCCCCGAACGCATTTTTTTGGATTTGCGCCAAAACCCTCATATTGCAAGTGTGTCGCCTGATAAGGAGAACACTGCCATGAGGTAGCCCCTTTAAAATTATTATTAGTTATTTATTTTATCAGTGTCAATGCTAAAATGACTTAATGTGACTTTTCACCTTATTTGGTAGGTTAAAGTTCATTGAAAATGGACGAGATTGCTTTATCAATTCAGACATGTTTTATGTTGAGGTATGAGTAGAGTATGTTTTTTCTCCCAATATAATGTTCATGAAAAACCCAGCCAACTGAAAACAGTTGATCCCTTTATAACACTACTTAGTATGTTAGTTTTCATTACTAAAATGGTCCAATATTTTGTAAACAACAACCGTGGACATTATCTCTAATTACATTAGTCTGAGGCAAGTATCCTAACTAAAGTTAATTTTGGGATTCTGTAATGTTTTACAAATGCAGGTTCGAATGGACACTGATGGTACAGTTTCGGAAGTTAAAGTGGCTCACACAGGGGATCCAGAGGTAGGTAAACTCCATAAGAACAAAGAGTAATGTTCACTGAGGCTGGAAAGTATTAGTAGTCTGTACTTGCTTGACTCTTTCATCCGTCATTGTAAAGAGTACCTGTTCATGAACAGTGGCAGATTCAAAGGTGCCGAAAAGGGGGAGGAATAGAGAGGGAGGAAGAAGAAGGGAGGGGGGGGGGGGGGGGGGTGTTTGGAGGGGGCTGGGTTGATGGGAAGTTGTGCCCTTTCTTGTTCAAAAATTGCATCTTGGTGTAGCTTTAGTTCCCACCTGAAGGTGATTCGTTATTTTGAACAGTACATGACTTGTATCATTGCACTCTTCTATTGTTTTTATTCTTTTTTTACTTAGATTAACATGATGCACTGTCCTTGTTCAATTTGTTTTGGGTACTTGAGTTTGTTGAGAGTGTTAGTTATTGAAACCAAAAAAGGAGTTGTTTTATTACTATTATGGTGAAATAGTAGTGTTTTTTCAACTAGTGTTTGCTCTTAATTCACAGAGTTGTCCTGAGTTAACAAGAGTCCTCAGGTATGTAATTTTGTGAGCAATTCCCACTTTGAAACACTGTAATATATTTAGCTGAAAAGCATGCAAAGCCTGTTTATCACAAATATGAAGCTCCAATATAAATTCTCATAACAAGAAGTGACTTAGAATATTGCTACTCCCTGTAAAAAAAGGGGGGAGGAGTCCTAGTTCGTCACACTGTAAGAATTAACATCCCCTGCAATGCAGTGACCAGCGCAACACTTGAACCAAACTTATTCTCTTGGTCTTGAGCCCACTGCATTTACCTTCCTGCCACTTAATAATGTTTCATTTAATGACTTATTTCATTTCCAGGGAGGGAGATTATGAGGAATTTCTATGTCACTTAAAAGGACTGTGTGATCTTTACCAGTTATCACGTGATACGTAAGTAATAATAAAACACTAGGTACATGTTACCTTTATTTTAACCTTGATGGTGTGTCATTTATTTTATGAGTCGTCACAAATTGTGAGGTGGAGAGGCATGTGATCCATTCTGGTCAGCCTAACTAGCACTTGGTTAGCCTAAATGGCACTCCAATTAGCCTAAATAACACTCTGGTTAGCCTACAGTTAGCTTATATTACTAGGTAGCTTGCGATTAGCCTTTTTATTTAGAGAAGGGATTTCTGCCTCGTATGCCTCGCTGCCTCGTATGCCTGGCTGCCTCGCATGCCTCACTGCCTCACCTCACAAGCCTTGCTGCCTTGCCTCGCAGGCCTCACACAGTTGTATATAAGACTCTAGTTTATCTGAGTGTATGTTTCACACAAAGATTAATAATATCAATAACTTTTATTTATAATAATCAATTGTAAATAATATTATCAACATTTGATTCATTCAGCAGGAGTTTCAGTTATTGATCATTTCGGTATTAAATTGTTTCAGGTTTCAGAAGCCAAAGATTCTTGCAGCTCTCAAAGCAGTGGAAACTGATATCAACACAATGGCAACATTGTTTGGGTAATAATTATTAAATATAAATATTTATTTCTCTGTTATTATATGTGTGCATATTTAGTATTGTACCACCCAGCCATGCCATGTTTGATACAGTTACATGTACTGTGCTTGTCTCTATGCCCAAGAACTGCACACTGATCATCTGTGTTCCATTTATTCGCACAAGAAACATGAACATCTAACCATCCCAAAAAAATTAAAGCAGATCTAGGAAAGGTGTCATCATTTGTCTAATCTTGTTAAATGCAAGGGCAGAAAGTGCAAGTATATTTTTGGAATAAAATTAATGTCTGTTATTTGAAGTTCCTTTTGTTGAAACTCATGTCCTAAACAGTTTATTAATTCGCAAGTCAAATGGCTTCAAATACATAACATGTAAACCATCAATCCATAAATTAAATACTTTTTTTGATATGCTGTTTTCAACTACAGTTGAACCCCTATTAAGCGGCCACCCCTTAATAAAGCGGCCAGTTAACAAAGTCCCAAAAGTATTCCCAGTATAATACTGTAAATATATAATACTGTATTTAGCAGCCACCTCTATCAAGTGAGCATGGTCACCTTTCGGCCGTCTTGATGAGGATTAATCCATTGTTTTTACCTCTATTTAGCGGCCACCTAGAACTTAAAACATGTAGTTTGACCTTGTTTTTAACAACCTAATGTCAAATAAGAGTCCAAAAATTAATTTAAAGTGACAATTGATAAAAACATTCAATCATACGCTTTTAATCGTCTTGACCTGATTCTGGTGTCTCTAAGCTAAGTGATGACCCTTTGATTTTCTGGTAATGAAGTGTAATAAAGTGTTGTTTCAAATTTCTAATGAACCCCTATTAAGCAGCCAACCTCTATCAAGTGGCCGCTTACCATTTCCTCAAAAGCGGCCACTTAATTAGAACTTGGTTTTCATGTTACGTCATAAAATTCTGAAATCAAAATTCACTAGGCCTACTAAATTTTCGTTGTCATTAGACGTAAGATAAACTAAAAATATATCTTTTTGCAAATTTCCAGATCGATAGTGTCATTCGTTTTTTTTCTTCGTTTTTTCTTCGTCGTATGTGACATCAAGCTGAGTGCCATGACAAAGCTGTTTTGTTTGAAAAAAGGCCTTTCCTTTCCGTTTTCAGCAGATTGAACATTTAAGATATAATAAGTGGTGTTTATGTGAAACTGTACTAGCTCATGAACCAAAGAATGCCGCTGTTGTAAACAAAATTGAGTTCCAGATGGTTTCTCTGACACCACGGCTGCCATATTTGTGTTCCACGGAAGGACACAGTTATGGCATCTCCATACTAAGCTTTATAAATTTGCATGGAAAGGTTCGGCAAATAACTTGCGAACGGTACACTGCACAGACCTGAAACTTGGAGAAATTGTTTATCTATTTATCGTCTATAATATTTGAAATTCATAGCTTCTGTAGTTAAATGGTTTCGAATTTATTTTTTGATTGCGTGACAGTGAAAACCAGCAATAGGGGTATGACTGTAATTTTACGTTAGGTCATTAAAATCTGTTTATTATTTGATCTCATTAGAACAGATGCAAGCTCCACTGAAGCAATAACACAATGCCCAGTTGGGTTTGTCACTCCAAGACAAGGAGGTTTGCCACAAGTCTTTCTTTTCATGTGAAATTTAAGCCGGACCTGGATTTAAGTTCTATTTCAGCTGGTTACCGGTAAATTAGCCGGCAGCTGGCCCTTAGCAACATCCCTAATATTCTGCTGTTCCAGAAAATATACCCACCCCATGGAAGATGATTGGAGAAAAGTGTAAAAATGTACTGAAATCAAGATAATTGTTGAAAATTTCGAAGAAAAATGGTCAAATTTAGGTCATGGAAAAGTTTGAAAAGGCATGGAAAAGGTCATGGAGGAATTTCTGATCAGAAGCTCAAAAGAGTACAAATCCTGCTTATTTTCCTTGAACTAGGGACAAATTATGTTGTAAAATTTACATAAACAACAACCCATAGCTGTCGTTAAAGAGAATTTATATACAGGATTAATTCAGGTTTGTTTATGTATATGGGCTGTGTACATGTATTTTTATTATGTTAGGTCGTCGAATGCGTCTTGCTTATTTTGCATCACCATATGAGCTACTGGATGTTAAAAGACCAGGACAGGATCGTCATTTCACTAGGGAAGGTAATAATATTAACAAGAGTTATATTTAACCAGGGAGCAAAACTTGTCAGTCATTTTGATACTAAGTAATTATATTTAACCAGTGGCAGGGGTATTTTGCAGAACGCAGAATGATTGCAGTCAGCGGTTTGCTTGCGGTAAGCTTTCACTGACCTCGCTTTCACTTTGGTTTGCTTGTGGTTAGCTTCACCCCGGTTTGCTTGGGGTTAGCTTTTATTTGTTGGTTAGGGCATAATACTATTGCCGTTCTGTCATTCCACCATTTCATCATTCTGCATTCTGCGTTCTGCGTTCTGCAAAATACCTCTACCATTTAACCAGGGAGCAAAACTTGTCAGTCATTTTTATTTAATATCTAAGAAAAAAGGAATCTAAGGAGGAAACTAAATAATCAGCTGAGTAGGAAACAGACCAGACATATAACATCATCAACTGTCAACAATTCACTTGACTCTAAAGATGACTTCCACCCTGGTTGTCAAAACATCAGTCAACAACAACAGTTCTTTTCAGAACTACTGGTACTCTCACATGGATGATCACACTATACAAACTAAGTAATTTTTCCAAGCAAAATGAACCCACATCCACCCTCCTGAATCATCTGTTGAAAGAAACCAGAAAATTATTAAAGCTGGGAATAAAAGATATGTGTTAATAATAAGGAAAGGTTAATATATAGCTGCACAAAAAATGATACCTAGCATTACATGCATAAAATGCGTGCAGAGGATAATGTAACTGCAGCCCTTTAATTACACGATGGGCGTAAGGTGGTGAGTGACATAGCTCTGATTCTAGGTACGGGTAAATTATTGATTTGATCTTTTTCTGTACAGACCCTCCCCCAAGAGACTTCGGTTATCAAGTGTATGTGTCTCTAGAACAGTCGCAGAAGTCGTCATTGCCCATCAGCCCTCTTATTGCGGAACCTGCGGGTTATGGCATGTTGGGATTAGGTTCAAGGTAAGATGATTTACAATGAAGCAGATACTGGATACTGTTGCCAGTGCAGCAGACTCTTAGAGGAATGGAAAGTTAAGAGGTGGGGGAGGGAGGGTTTGGGGAAGTGAGACATCATTGAGTGTCAGACACTTATTCTAAAGAGATACTTTTTCAAAGAGATCAGAGCATAAAATAGTTCATGGCCAGGTTGTTCAAAGCACGATTAAGCTAATCCGTCCAAGGTTGGCATGAATTTTAATTTCAGTTTTTTTTTTTTTGCAATTTTTCTTGGACAGGGGGAAAGGTGCAAAGAGGTTCTAGAACCGATGTGAAGCACCAACCCTTCAGGCCAGACCACCTTCAGTCACATTTTCTGTTTATTTTTTCTGTCCTTCAGTTTTGACATCAACTATTTCAAACTCCACAGAACATAAGCAATAAAAACACACTTAAACAAGAGAAATGATTTTTTTTTTTTTTAAATCAGCTTTCGTACAACCTGACCCTGAGTGTAGTTGTCTTCTTCTGGGGAGTATTTGATTTTTGGCCAAGTCAGTTGTGTTTAGATTGATCAGCATCCTCATTCTCATTACTTGCCTGGTTTAAATGACAATAAAATTGTTATGAGAAATTATAATTCGATCAATGCTGTGTGTTTCAGTATCAAGTACCAGCCACTGAATGACAACAACAGTGAGGAATTCCATGCATCCTTTGTGCTGGAACTTTGTAAGCCATTGCCAGCCGCAGTTGAGATTGTACGCAAGATTTATGAAGTTGTTAATAAAGCAGGTAAAATGGCAGCATACTTAAGCCAGCCACACACTAGAGCATCTAGCTAAGCTAACTGCCTCGCGTGCCTGTTTGCTCAGCAAAGTTCTCTCGTGTGCAGACATTTTAAGCGAGAATGTTACCTCACGAGGCCTTGAGGAAAATATCTATCGTGTTTGATATTTTTTGCCCAAGAGGAAAAATCCTCATGGTGTGCAGGCGACGTGAGCTACTTGCTCAGCCAGAAATATCAACTGACCAATAAACACACTCAGAATGCTCACGTGATTCAACATGGCGGCTTCCAAATCAAACTTGCTAAGCACTTTCCTCACTGTCTGCGGTAAAATGTGCAGTGAGTAAATGGCTGAGCAAACAGGCATGTGAGGCGAATAGGTCAGCTAGTTGCTCTAGTGTGCGGCTGGCTTCAGGTTAATATCAACACAGCTATTTGCATAAAAAATTGTAATTAGTTCAGGGGATGCTCTGGACTTAGTAAACTCTGATAAGATGGCAATTTTGTTGCAAAATATCAAGGAAGGCCAAAGCTCAAGGTTGTCTTTTCAATTATGCACTTATTGTAATCCATTTTCATCCTTGCCATCATTATTTTTATTCAGCCATTCTCACTTTGTTCAAATGGCTCCAGTCATTTGCTGAGAGCTCTCCATTATTTAACTAGCTTTCTTTACTAGTTTTGGTATTAAAAATCGATTTAAAAAATCACACACTGAACACCAAGCGTGTGGAGTTTATTAGTAGTAGATAAAATATTTGCGTCCAATCTGTATGGGCGTTTACAATGGCTCGCCGATGAAAACAATAAATTGAATGCGAAATATTGTTATGCGAATCAGTAGAGATCTGTATCAAAAGTTAATGAATACTAATTAGCTGAGCAGGAGTTTGTATCAAAAGTTAATTCTATTGTTTGATTTGTATTGGGGTTTACAGTTGTGTACATGTGATCTGAATATGGTACTGGGATTGGTTTGCACCCGCATATGAATATTAATGAATTTTACAATGGAAATTAAAAACTTCAAACTCTAATTCTATTTTTATTCATTTCAGGCACTTTCACTCATTCCTCACGAGTACCAATCGACAGCCTCATAATAAAAGAGGTAAAAACAATTTATTGATGTGGCTAAGAATATGGCTTAACTGCATAACATTTCTGGTACTTGCCTATGCTGGTCGTTACAAGGTGCAGTTTGGTCAGTTTTAAGGTATCATGGAAGGAAAATTGGCATTTTCGTTCCAAGCGAAATTGTGTGCAAACCATCAATGGTAACCCCAATAAAGTATATATTTTCTAAAAGCTTATTGAATAAAGATTGTAATTTTGGATTTTGTTTTGATCATATAGACCATAATAAGCAACGTCAGCATTTTGTTTGCAATTATGATGTTGCGCAACTTTAGGTTTATTTGAGAACACATTTACATGAGAGTAAAAACTTTTATGTGGAATTTGATCCTAAAAACGCCATTTTTAAGTTTAAAAATTTATAAAAAATTAATGGAGCAAGAAAAGAAAAATCTGAGACACCGTGTTTTAGAGCAATATATGTAGATCAAATTCCACATAAAAGTTTTGGCTCTCATGTAAATGTGTTCTCAAATAAACCCAAAGTTGCGCAACATCATAATTGTAAACAAAATGCTGACGTTGCTTATTATGGGCTATATGATGCAAACAAAATCCCTCATTAGAATCTTTATTCAATAAGCTTTCAGAAAATATATACTTTATTGGGGTTACCATTGATTGTTTGCACACAATTTGACTTAGAACGAAAACGCCAATTTTCCTTCCGTGATACCTTAAAAGAGTTGTGTTGATTAGTGACATGTGAAATACATGAACTTTAGATTCTAAACATTCGGCACTACACGCGCTAACTTTTCATTGGATGATGAGAATCGGAACTCTTCGGGGTTTTTTTTCGGGTTTTCCGAAAACGTAACTTGATAGTCAGACAGTTTTCATGTGCTGTAGAAGCGATGTTGTTCTTCACTTTAGGAAGCAAGTGAAATGGGTCGACATTCTCAAATACACATGTACTTTTATTTTGCAGTGGTTGAAAGAAAAAGGCATTTCAGCAAGTGAACAGGGAAATACATATTACGCGGTATGTAAAAATAAATTATCCATGGAAAGTGTATAAATTTACGTACCAAAGAAATTAGATCTGAACAATTGCAGCAAAACCCAAATAACGCAGAAGACTAATTAGATATGAAAGCTAAACAGGGCCATAGGCAGGGGGTGCGATGGGTGTGTCCGCACCCCCCATGGGTCACAAAGGTCCACCTAATAGGGGAGAGAGGGTTTTTAAAATTTCTAAGGGGAGTGTATTGGTGATTGAGTTGGACAATTGACAAGGTTTTTTGAACCAATATTACAAGTGATCACTCCTTCATGGCTAACGTTTTTCTGTTCTTTATTTTATGGTTGCAGAGTTTGCCTCAACATTACCATGAGTACCACGTGACAGAAAACCAATCCACAGCAGAGGAGCCCGTGCAGTCTTCTGGGATGGGACTGCTGCTGTACAGGATTGGCTTCACACATCCCCGGCAGATCCCTGAAATAATACCGGTACGGTACCACACACTTCCCTCCCCCCCCCCCCTTCCCTTCCTCCCTTTTCCAAGAAATGCTAGCAAGAAAACATAGCCTGACTGCTGAATTTTGAGAGTGGGGAGGGTGAAATATTAATTCGTCGCACATATTCTAGCCGGAATCCTGTATCAGAGAATTTATTGAGCCCGCGGTTTTCGGCAAAGTGGTTGCTTAGTTACATGACGTATTCTGATGACGTCAAGCTGACATGACAAATTCGATGTTTTCGTAATTTCGCAAAAGAAAGAGAGAAACATTTTGGTAAAACGTCTTAAATTTAAGATATAATTTTATTTATTACTGTGTATCTTTTCATTGCAGTTACTTCGAAGACAAGCGATGTTCAACACGTTGTTAACAAGCGCATTGAGAAGCCACAAACCTCTCAAGAAAAGTAAGTATATTGACGCGTCACGAAATCCTCTTCTGACAATCTTTCTAGTCACGGATTATTCGTCACGCAGTCTTTTTTTCGTCGGAGCGAAAATATGGCATGGCTAGGCGAGGGAACATCCATGTTAGTGAATAATAATAGCTTTGGATGATCAAATACAGTTGGCACCCCGCCAAATACGGACACCCCGATATTGCGGATAGTTTCGTTTGTCCCAACGAAAAGCTCAAATATTTTCTCTAAAATTAACCCACTTATTACGGACACCCGTTAATACGGACAACGGACACTTTTCTGTGTCCCGAGTGACAAACTCTTATACATCGTTAAACCCGCTTTACGGAAACTGTTTATCTGTGCACGTTGTCGAGTTTCAAGAATAGTAAAGTAATTTTAGTGCGAGACTATAAGTAAACGAGCGCAAGGTTTCCCCAGTTTTAACTTGTCAGAATTATAGTTTGAAAAGAAACTAGACAACGTTTTGTTGCCGATAAAATGCCTGCTTTATTCCTTGTATAAAGTAAAGTCGCAGACTTTTTCAAATGATTCCACTGTTGAGTTTTAAGAACAGTATAGTGATTATGGTCAGAGAGTATGAGAAGATGAGCATAAGGGTTCCCTAGTTCAAACTTGTTACAGTTACAGAAGAAACAGAAACTAAACATCGTTTTGTTGTTGTTAAAATGTTTGCTTTATTCCTTGTAAAAAGAAAAGTCACGGACATTTTTATCTAATTTGAAGAGCGGTACAATAAAATTAGTTTTATTTATAGAGTATGATCAATGACCATAAGGTTTCCATAGGTAAAACTTGTTACCGTTACAGCACAACTGAACAACGATTTGTTGTCGTAAAAATGTCTGTCTTCGTCTTTGTGTCGACACTTTGGCATGTCCCCTTGGTGTCCGTAGTGTTCCACTGTAATAGTAAAACGCTTTTTTTACACATTCTGTTTCAGAACCTAACAGTGAGGAATTCCTGTTTGAGCTTAGAGCGTCAGAACCATTCACTTTGACAGTGGCCTTTGAACATCCCTGCACATCCAGCATGGCTTCCAGTTAGTAAAGCCAAAATATCCACATACAAATTCTCCTGACTGATTCCCATACATTTCCTTAGTGTTAGTTGGGAGAAGTTGTTAAAAGATCAAAGCAATTTCCCTTTGGTGATCATTTCGTGAATCTCATAACCTTTTCTCTATATGAAGTATTGGTATTGTGAGGAGAAATTCGATGTTGGTCACCCTCAGGACTTGGGGTTAATACTGATAAGCTCTTAATTTCTCATAAGATTCCAGTTATAAGTAGAAACTGATCGCTTTGTGAAACTAAGTGGAAATTATTGTCAGAGTATGATGCTGGCAAGTTTCTACACAGGGCACAGAGGAGTCAAGTTTGTCCGCAATTCAAAATCTCTACCGTGCAAAACGACCTTCAAAAGCTTTTCAAAGCGATCGTGTAAGCCGTACGCGCAACAACGCCGTCATGCGATACTTAATAGGGGCCTTCAGATCGGACTACGAGTACGAGATTGAGTACGAGTACGAGTTTTCAAACCAAATTCGTGTGCCTCCTATAATCACTTATCACACCAATCTTATCCCTAACGTTTATTTATGTGTTAGTCAACAACAGGGAAGCGTTATAGTTTGGGGGGATACAATTGCGTAGAAATTCCAAAGTCGTACTCGTACTCGATGTCGTACTCGTAGTCAAATCTGAAGGTCCCTAATGTTTACAGATCGTCTGGTCTGATGATATCGTATTCGTACCCTCATGCGACATCCGCAGACAGCGGGGCTGTATCACGTACGCTTTAATACACGATCGCTTTGAAGGTCGTTTTGCACGGTAGAGATTTTGAATTACGGACAAACTTGACTCCTCTGTGCCCTGTGGTTTCTACTCAGTTTGTTGTGCTTACATTGACCGGGAAAATATTCTTCACTACACTTCACGACACGGATTTTAGCAAAAATTGGGCTTTGAAAATGGCCATCAAATTCGGTAAAATATAAAAATAACCACTTAAAACAGTGAAGGAACATTTGAACAACACAGCAAATACAAAGAAAGTATTATTATTATTATGGATGGTCAAAAGTAAAGAAGATTGCGGATTGCGATATGGGTTTTTGAAACACCAGTATTGGGCTGAACAGTTTTCAAAGTTTATCTCGTTTGCTTGTAACTGGGAGGCGCGGTGGCCTAATGGTTAGCGCGCTCGACTTCGAGTCGAACGGCCCGGGTTCAAGGCCTGGCCGGGGCGCTGCGTTGTGTTCTTAGGCAAGACACTTTACTCTCACAGTGCCTCTCTCAACCCAGGTGTACAAATGGGTACCGGCGAATTTACTGCTGGGGGGTAACCCTGCGATGGACTAGCATCCCATCCATGGGGGAGTAGCAATACTCCTAGTCACTTAATGCTACGGAAACCGGGATAAGCTCCGGCTGTATGAGCCTCATGGCTCGGACACTGACTTTTTTTTTTTGCTTGTAACTTTAAATTATAATGCCCGAAAGACATATTTGGTTGTTAATGAAGCTATGTCTTAGTCATTTAGATCCATAAAGTAATTTGTTCGCTAACATTACGTTTCAAGCAAGTATTTGGTAAAACTTGATAAAATAAACTTAACTCAGTCGTGACACAGTCCCTTTAAGTGGATTTGTTTTTAAATACTTTTTCAGTTGATTTTAACGTCTCTGAGGATCACACTGTGAAAGCTACTCTCACCACAGTACCTGGAAAGCCGCTGTTTTGCTCTAATGATTACATCTCCAGAGTTATTCAGAGGTGAGTTGATCCTGAGTATTTTATCTTTTCCTGGGGGATGGGAGATCATATATAAAACGGACGGGGATTTTCGTCAAAAAAGCGTCCCCCGTCTCTTTGATATTGTAGTTTCCTCCGGGCGGGGGGGGGGGGGGGGAGGAGACGTCTTCTGGGATCTTAACGTTTTTCACCTGATTAAGTTCCGTTAACCCTATACCAACTTCAATGTTTCTTCTTCCCTCGCTTTCCTTGTTTGTGCAAAAACAATTTAAAAACGTGTTCAACATGCTGCTTTGTTTTGAACGAGCTATTGCTCTCCTGTTTTATTGACAGGTGTCTATCAATCCCAGCTGCAATGCGTTGCATCATAAGAAAAGCACAAAGCGTCAAATTAGAGGAACTTCCGGTCAAGGCCAGCGATGAACTTCCGCTTCCTGTTGGCACAGGGCAACCAAGCACCAGGCTAGCCAGCCTAACACTCCCTCCCAGTTCCGCTCTGTTTGGTACGGCCGTGGGGACTCCGTCCAACCCTAACACTCCAGTATTCCTAGGGACATCACCTTCGTTCACAACGTTCACTCTAGAGACACCGTCTCCAACATTCAGCGCGTTTCCGTTTTCTTCCATATCTCCGACGTTTTCTTTCTCTACCGCGGAAGTAGCGGCTGCCGCGGCAGATTCTGCCTCGACGGCCGCCAAACAACCCGAGAAGAAACCCGACTCCACGAAAACGCCGACTCTCCCGAACTTGAAAATCACGCTCAAGCGTAAACGCGCGGATGAATACGTGATTCAGAACTTTCAACTGCCTGAGGAGGTCCCTAAGAGCGGGGAGCACTTGGCAGGCGGTCAAGCTACGTCTAAAAATAAAGACACAGTGATGCCAGAAACAATGGAAAGCGATAACTTTTCCTTTGATCTTGCCGCTGTTTCGGCGGCGAACTTCACCATGGGAACATCATTCGCGGATATGACAGCCGGTTTTGACGGGTCAGCGGTAGTTTCCTCTGGCAGTGCTTCGGCTGGTCAACACGTTTCTATGGCGGGCTCAGACTCTATAGCAGCTGCGAGCGGGTTAGGGATCATTTCCGCGGGAATCGAGGGATTACCCGCCACAGCAGATTTGTTTGATATTGGAGCCGCTGGTGCGGACGGGACGGATTTAGAAGGAATTCTTCAGAATCTTTCTGGGGCGTCTCACCTCCCCCCAGGAATCGTTTCAGGCGGCTCGGCCCTGGATTTCGATGCGGGATTAGGTATGTTTACTTCATGTAAAAACGCAGCGTAGAAAGATAAGTGGAATTGGGGGAAGAAAATCATCATTTGTTTGCAGCTAAGGCTTTCCACAAGTTGCTCGTCAACTTTTTGGCAACTTTTCATATTTCGAGCAAATTTTTTCTTTGTAAGCAACTTTTTTCTTTTCGAGCAACTTGTTGCATTTTGAGCAATTTCTAGACCGAAGATCTCCGAAGATGCCCGAGTGTTGTCCGAAAGCCATACGAACGTTTCCGAAGATTGACGAAGTTTGCCGAAGATTTTCGTGGAACATCCGAAGACGTTTCGACATTCGACTCATTCACCATTAAAATATTACAAAATTATTCAGCAAACATGACGTCATCGATATCTTCACGTTTTCTTCTCAGTAAAAGAAATCCTTGTAATTCAAAAAATTTTGCCTTTGTTGGAGTGATATTGCATGAAACACTTCTTAGAAATTTTGCTTTCAAAGGGAAATTAGCCGATATTTGGAGAAATTGTCCTGATAGAATGCAGCGTTTTTAATTTTGGGGGGCAACTTTCGAGCATCTTTTTCAATCAAAAGCAACTTTTTCTGATTTTTGGAGCAACTTTAGAGCAACTATTTTAGAAATTTCGAGCAACTTTTTGAATAATTTCGAGCAACTTGTGGAAAGCCCTATTTGCAGCTCTTTGCGGCAGAAAAAGTAGAATAGAACTATCTTTGAAATGAGTTATTATTGTCTGTACTACACAATTGAGGGCTAATGCATCCAATGGCGCAAAAAGCACTAATGTACTCCACAAATATCGCAAAGTGCAAAAAACACAGACAATAATAGTAAAATATTATAATTAGTTTGGAAAGTTACCCGTAAACTTCTCTTAAAGATGATTTCTAGTCCGTATTGCGCAATCTCGCCTGCAATGTTTATGCGAGTCTCTCACGAAGGAATGTTTACTAACTCCGGGAAAAAATTATTTTTTTCTTCATTATAAGCACCAGATAGCCTTGCAAAACAATAGTAACGACTAGAAGAACATCGACGTTATTCCAAACCGACGTTTCAGCTCATCGAGCATTCCTGAACTAAACGACTCGTAATGTCGGACTAAAAACCTCATGTACGCTATTAACGAAGTGTAACGTATCAACGAATTCAAAACAAAAATATAAACAAACTCCGAGATTGCGCAGTACGGATTGGAAATTACCTTTAAACGAACAAGTGTGGAGGGGTGCATGTCTACCGCGGTCAAACGACAGAAATATGCAAAAAATATGAAAAGTACTTCAAAGATAAGGTTTTAATTTTCACAGTACATGTACAAAGATTGGTTCATTACCTCTATCCTGACGATTGACTAAGTTTTTTGGAGCTTTACTAAAAAAATTCTACGTGTTTGTAAATAGTGACCTGCGGACTTGTCGGCGCCATTTTGTCAAAGCACTTTAGTTCGGATGCCGAACATTTAAAAAGTAAAAATACTCGTTTACCTGAGGAAATGGGAATATGTTTACACTCAGCAACTATTTTATCTATCCTTTCTCATAGTAACACTTCATTATGAACAAAATTCGCCAAAATAGAAAGAAAAGCTGCCTGAAACGGTTGACCGCGGTGAAGGAGGGGTGTTTCACTAATCTCGTCACGTTGTTTTTGTTAGGCGCTGGAGTTCCAGGACTTGACGTGTCGGATCCAGGCTTTGACATTGACGCGGCCATCGATGCCAGTGCTGCTGCTGACCCAAGTATTGCAGGCACTGCAGGTATGAAAGACTTTTCCCTTGCCGGTGACCGGTGTACCTTATTCTTACTAATTTTCGCGCGTACTTAATTTGAAAATTTAATTTGAATTTTCGGAAACCGAATTTCGCGAGTATTAATTTTAGCGATTGCAAAAAAATTAGAGCAAGAGGATTTTAAATTTCGCGATGTTGTCAGTGTTTTATGGATCAGTTGTCAAAGGCTAATATATAAAGGTCTGGCTCAATGTAACTTCAAGGAGCTGAAGAGAACAGTAATCAAAGGAAGGGTGCTATTCGAAAACAAGACGGAGATATATTTTTTATATATATTTTTTCAGACCGGGGGGGGGGGCGGATTCCGCCCCCCTCCGTAACTTCCAGAATATTTAAGCAATCACAATGAAACTTACAGGATATATAGTATGTCCGAAAATCTATCTTTTGGTATACGTCACGTGGGATGATACGTCACATCACGTAACAATGACATCATAATGTCAAAACAGCCGCCATCTTGCATCCGCCATCTTGGATTTCAAAATTTTTCCAAAACGTCAGAAAACCGCCCAAAATTACTGGAAAGTACTCAAAATCACTAAAACTGTGCTTAAAACCCGTAAAAAGGTGAAAATAATTGCATTAAAGTTATTTTTCATTAATAGAAACACGAAAATTACAAATTTGGGAAAACATGCCTGTCAAAATGTCGTTGCCATGGTAACGTCAAGTTCCTGACACAGCAACCTATCCTACCAAATTATTCCCAGATAAATTTTAGATAAGTCGGAAAGTTTGGCAGCGTTTGGATGAATATTGAAAAAGTTATTAGCGTTCAAAGTCAGCACGGGCACTTTCCGCCCCCCCCCCCCCTCCCCGGTCTGGATAGGGTTAAGGTTTGGATAAAGCTTTTTAAGGAGAAATCAGACACTGATCAGATTATTGGTTCAACTAGTTTTCTTTTTCCTTCCCAGGTGCGTTTGACGTCGACTCCGCGCTGGACTTTGACCTCGACCATCTTACCGGCATGAAAGGGCTCCCCCCTGACGTCACAGGCACGGCGGATCTGCTGGCCGTTAGTGGACTGGGTGACGAAACTGTTGACATTGATATGCCTGGAACATCTCAGTCGAAAATGTAAACTTTGCGTTACAGTTTTTAGATTTCGTGACAATACGAGTACGTGACAATTAGAATTCGTGAAGCTCAGGCATTTATGCTACTTAGGCAAGTGTTTCCAAGCGAGAGTACAGTACAAACCCGCGAGTAAGAACATGCGTTTTCCCAAGTTAGCCTAAACAAGTTCTGGCACAAATGGTAATTAGCACAAATTTAGGATATTTAGGTTTTTTAATATCGATAATATTATATGATATAATATTATATGATTTTCAACTAGGCGTCTCCAAGAATGATCCAGAATGTCGATTATCTTATTTGCCTAAAAGTAAACATTTTAAATCGATTTTAGAAAAGAAGAAACTTTATCTATAGACTTTTATAAAGGTGTCTAAGTGGCAAATTTTAGCCTAACAGGTTCTTAAAAACGAGGTTCTAACTCGCGGGTTTTTACTGTATTGTAGCCGAAGTTTTTGTTTCGACAAATCTTTTAAACGTGATGCTTTTGCAACGCTTGGAGAATGGTGAAAAGCTCAGTCGGATACAGGTCACTTAAGATCAAAATATCGCAAGATGGAGTTAGCGATTCCAGAGATCAAGTAGCTCAAATACAAGAACAGTTCAAAAGTCACGATGGAAGAGAACTCTCATGAGAACTTGGTAACTCTACAGAAAACAGTGTTTATGTTTTAATATCAGTCAGCCTGAGAAAAACCAAAAATAATAAAAGAAAACAGAAACAAAAGTCTTTTTATATTAGACGTTTCAAGGAAGAGCCATGGTAGGAAAAACAGCAAAATAGCCAGTGTGTAAATAAAGGTAATTTATATTGTTCATAGAACAAACAAAAAAAGAAAAAAAATATATGTATATTTCAAGTTCTGCAATTTACATTATATCTGTTTTATTTTCTCTCGTACTGTAAATAGGAAATAAACCTTGAACATGAGGTATACCGACATAATCCCGCTTCCGTTTGTTGGAAAATCCAGACGATATCGTTGGAAATTACGCATTCTGGGTTGGGGGGGGGGGGGGGGGCTGGGGATGAACTACGTCTGGCAGGATGGACGATGGTTTGAGATGAAATATTTGCGGTCTTTAGATTTGACTACGAGATCGAATACGAGGGTACGACTTCGATATTTCGAGACAATTGTATCCCCGAGGCTATCTTCCGAATGTGATGCTGACTAACACGTAAATAAACGTTAGGGATAAGAATGGTGTGATAAGTGATTATGTGAGGCAAACGAATTTGCTTTGAAAACTCGAACTCGTCTCAATTACTCGTAGTCCAATCTAAAGATCGCAATTCAGTTCCACTTTGTTCACAACTCAACACAGCAAATCTCTCAGAATGGACGAGTTTATTGACCCTGGTTTGCAACGATTTACAAGATAAACGCACACGAATGAAGATAGAAACACACAAAACACAGTCAGGATTATTTCACAGGTGTCACTCGATTTTTTAAAAAACAGTCATGTCTCAGAAAAAAAATAGCACAAGATTTACATATCGATTTTTTTCTTCTAAGTATAAATACAATTGTACAGTTCATATTTCGTGTGCAACATTTTAAAAACGCTATTTATTAAACTTACTAGATACTTGACCTTGCGAACAATTTCTTTATTGAAAAACCCCTTTGGCTTTTTTTTCTTTCCAATTTTATTAGCTATACATCGGACGAGCGGCTAAAAACACGTCAGAAAGTACGCCAAATTCGTGAAAAGTTTTATTTTGTGGCATAAAAATGTGTGTTAGCTGAAATTACGGGTGAGCTTGCCATTCCCGTCCCAGAGGCGGCCATCCTTTTGGTCAACACCAAGAATCCGGGACCTCTGGCCCACCTCGACTTTCCCTTAAATCTGATTGGCTGGTAAACGAAAAGCGAAGGGAGTACTCTGCGCAAGCTCAAAAAGATCGGGCAAACACGATTCTTGGTGCTAACGAAAATCATTGCAGTCTTTGTGGACGACAACGTCAACTTGCTTCATGCGAAATTTAAAAAGTACCAAGTTATGTTTGGAGCTCTTCGCCCGAATTTTGTCGAAATCTCAGAAGTATATTTTGTGTCCGATGCGAGTTGAATCAAATTGGAAAAAGCTAAGAAACCCATTAACCATTGAACTAATATTGTACAAGGCTTAGCTACTAACTGTCCTTGCGATAAAAAAAACAGCTCTATACAAATCCATTTTCCTCCAGAGGATCATGTTCATCATCCTCGTTGTCGCTATCTTCGTCTTCCTCGACATCGTTGCCATTCTCGTTGACTCGTTGATCTTCGTCGTCGTCGTCGGCATCGTCGTAATCATCTTCGTCATCGTCGTCGGAGTCTCGGGACCCACCCCTCTCTACTTGATCTCTGTGGAGGATAGCGCGCTCGTACGCCTGCATTACAGATTTTCTCATGGATGTCTTGCGGCCCTCTTGCAACTTGTTCTCGTCTCGTTCTTCGTGTTGCCCTAACGGTTCGAGTTTGTGTCGAGGAAGCCATTGCCTGAACAAAGCAAATGACAAACGTTAAATTTAAAAATACCCTTCAACTTTAGAGGTATCTACAGTCTAAAAGATGTAGGGCGTCCTGATTAAAAAGGACCCTCTTGAAAACCACTTTTAGTGAAAACTGGTGGCCTCTTCGTTAGATATTAGATATGGGTCGTTAGAGATACGACAAACCCTATGTCGAACCCCTCCTTGCCTTTATTACGAACAGTTTAATTGGTCCGAAAGAGACCAAAAATTAATGTAAACTGAACCTCTATAATACCAACACTCTTTCCTGTCGCTTTGGTGTCCGTATTCTAGAGGTTCGACTGTTATCTAAGTGCTTATCGTTGGCTACCTTATTTTCGCGAAAATGGAACGGGCGTATTTCGCGGAACTTAATTTTCGCGATTTGGCAAAAAATACGTAGTTAACTAAACATAAAAACTACAATAGAAAACTTTTAAAAATAAATTTTCGCGGGTCTTTAATTTCGCGATTTTTTTGAAAATCGCGAAAATTAAGTACCGCGAAAATAAGTAACAATAAGGTATAAGAAGATAACTATTAATTTTATATTTTGATGAATAAATGTATTTTTTGTAGGTTTCTTAACGTACATCTCATTCGCCTCTATAAAAGCTGTAACTCAAATGGATTTTTATTATTTCGGTGATCTGATCCTCTCTAGAAAGTCCCCCCACAGGCGCCAACCGAATTTTATTTCAAAATTCGCTACAAAACCGTCATTTTATAAGTTCACTTACCAAGTTCGCCTGGTGTCAAAAAACAGCACAAGATAAAGATGTTCTTCTGTGATGGCTCGCTCCTTCAAAACATCCTCAGGGGGTACAGGGATGGGCACGCCGCGGTGAAGAAAACCTTTCTTGGTTCGAGGATTTATGATCTGTTGAGGGAACGTAAAATATGCTGAGCCTACAGTCAGATTACACAGAGGTATTGCTTAGCAACATCAAGCAGCAATCTGATGCACTTGATAACGTAACAACGAGCTTTGATAACACGAAAAGAATTGGAGATTTCCGAGTGGTTAACGAAAATTTGTCAAAAACGACAATTGGTTCTTGCAATTTTGGGTCTCGTTTCGAAGTGGAGGACTAAAAGCTTTATTTTGAAGAATGAAACACGTTACATTTGTAACATGGTCGCCAAAGACATAGATTTTCAAAATTCCATGACCTTTCCGTGACTTTTCCCTGATAAAAATAAAATTTCCCTGACCAAATAAATTCAAGATGTCAAATATAGTAGCGGCCTTTTTTTCAAAAAAAGAAAACCAGATCGCTGAGATCACATTGACTTGAAAAGTTTCTTCCAGCCATTAATTGTATAAAATCAACGGTGTTATATTCCAATTTTCTCTGACTTTTCTTCAAAATGTCAATTTTCCCTGACTCAAAATAAAATTCCCCGACTTTTCCCTGACCTTGAAGAATTCTATTTTTCCCTGACCATTTCCTGACCTGTGGCAGCTCTGGCAGACAGCTGAATAAATTTGCAACAATTTCTATACGATTTTCTCCGTTCCGAAACTAGAATACCACTAAAAAATACCACTACAATCATAATGCGCACACAAAGAACAGTAAAACAGGACTTACCAACGCTGGATAAGACGGATATCCCCGACATTTTGCCCAAACCAAATCCAACGGCTGCATGGGAGGGAGGTCGGCGATCTCTGAATCCGACGTTGTTGTCTTTCGAGGTCTGGGCGCAGCTTTCTTCTTCCTCCTCCCGTCCACTGGTCCGTTAATGGCACGATTTTCAGCCGAACTGTTTTCGGTGTCAGTCGTGCTGAGTTCGTCCTCGGACAACGCCGACAATTTCCGACACAGTTCTCGGGACGCGCGAGTGCCATTCATTCTTATATCGCTGATATCCGATTCCGAACCGCTCGTGTACGAACGATACGAACGCTGCCGTAAACCGTTCGTGAACGAAAAGTGATTGTTGAGTCTGTCAGACGAGTGCGTGTCGAACATTGGTAACGTGGCATCTTCTATCAGCTTGCCCAGTTCGGTTTTGTACGTCTTCTTCGGGACGTAACACCCATCGTTGTTGCCTAAGCTGTCAGTAGACGGCCTCTTATGCGATTTCTTGTCGTCTTTCGGTGCTGGCTGATGCCTTTCCTCGAAGACCACATCATCATCTCCAGCGTCTTCAGTGTGAAGATTCTCCGTGACTTGACACTCGGTGCTAACACCATCAAACGTTCTGTCGGAATCATGTTTTCAACACGTGATTCACGGTCGGTAGGATGTCGAAGGGAAACTTATCCGCCCCTGCTGACAGGTTCCGCCTTGCTCGGTGCCTACCCTTGTTGAACAGGATGCCGCTTCGCCGGCTGGTACCAGGACTGGGGTTTGTAGTAGCCCTGCTGTTCAACAGATTGTCTCCTGCCAAGCGATGATCGTCAGTGTCCAAGTTCTTGGTTGGGTGTGTGTCGCCGTTGAGGACTTCATTCTCGTCAATGGGCCTGAACTTCTTCAGTGGCTGCTCGCCGTCCAGTGGTGACAGACAAGGATCATTGCCGTCCATACCGCCAACTAAACAAATAAAACAAATGACCGGTCAATATTCTCCTCACCGTTTTTCATACATTTTGTACAGCCCCTTGGAAGAATTTGGTTTTCAATCTGGCGAAAGACTTTTTTTCCAGTGAAGCTCAAATTTCTCAGCCAACTGGAAGTAAAACCAAAACCAATTGTGATTTTTCGCGCACGTTTTCCCGCGCTTTGTGCCAGCTACACGTATCTGCTTCGAGTTTTGATTGGTTCACTGGATTGTTTGTGTTCATTGTGATTGGCCAGAGTGATTACGTTGGTTGTGGTTTTACGACACTCAAATCGAAACTCGCCCTATTGTGTAAGTCTTCAGCCTAAAACAATGAAACTAACAGCTAAAAGGATGCATACGTACCACTTGATTCTGAAAGTTGTCTCTTCTCTTGGTTCAGCTTCCTTCTAACCAGAGCGATCTCTTTACGCAGCATTCTAACTCTAGTAGCTCTCACACCTTATGAATGACAGAGTATAAAAAGGAAAAATCAAATAAGTTTTTTTACTAAAGAGCGGTAAAAGTGGCTAATGAAAGATCTAGCTGGCTACACGGGGTTGTACTCTTTTTGAAATTTCACGACTTTCCATCCATGACCTTTTTCATGACTTTTTATAGTTTTCCATGACCTAAAATCGACCATTTCTCTTCGAAATATTCAAAAATTATCTTGATTTCGTTTTTACCCTTTTTTCACAAAAAATAACCTGCCTAATTTATTTTGTACAATCAATACCATTTTCCACAACTTTCCATGACCCACAAATGCATTCCATGACTTTCCAGGGCTAGAAAATGTAATTCTAAAATTCCATGACTTTCCAGGTTTTCCATGACCTGTACGAACCCTGCTACAGAACTACATAGCTCACCTCCATGTTTTATAGCCTGGGTCATGTCCAGTTTATCCTGCAGATCTTTCAGCTGTTCTTCTAGTGTCATGTCTTTCCTCTGCTCATCTGTCAGGATGAAATCTAAAAGAAAACAAATACGTCTTTTATAAGCATTTCTGTTGCGTTGCATTTTTTTTTTTTTTTTTTTTTTTTATTTTATCTGCAAGATGAAGAAACAATTACAAATACAATGTGCAAAGAAAGTCTTGTGTGATAACCCAGGGCTGGTAGATTTTCTTGTCGAGCTACGGTTTATATATCATTTGCCAGATGAGCAAATAAAATTTTGACCTTTTCATTGGCAGAAGAAGCGAGGCCATTGAGAAACCACTTAGGGCTAGCACTCAATGGTTTGAACTCTTTCAAAGGTCAACCTGAAATCCATTTTCTTGGCACCCTGTACAGTATTCTGTCAATTTTCAAGTTTAACCAAAAATACTTATAAAGTTTTGCTTTTAATGTTTGCCTGAGCATCAATCCTGTAAAATATTGTGATATCCTACTTAAATTAAAAGTTTTCACTGCAGGTAGTTGAGGTTGATTTTCTTGGATAAAAGGAAATCACATTAGAGAGAAAATTGTACTAACTCCTCGACTTTTTTCCCTTCGGCATTTGCAAAACATCTTACTGTTGACAAACTTTAAACGAGTCTTACAACCAATAACATAATGTTCAGCTTAACTGACCAAACAACTTCAACGGACCAGACTTACAACATCATCGACTGACAACAACTTTTTCACTTGACTCCTCTAAAGATGACTTCCGCTCAGGTTGTCGAAACGTCAGGTCAACAACAACAGCTCTTCTCAGAACTACTCTCACCCAGACGGACAATCACACTATATCACCTATAGTGTGACCTACTGATACTCCTGGGTTCAAACAATTTACTAAATTATTTACATCAGTTACTAGAAAATATCATATCAAAATTTTAAATCAAAGGCAGCAGCCCACCTTCTTCAGTAGGTTCTCTGTCAGCAAGTGTTGGCGGTTCATCAGTGTGCAGTCCTGTGACAGGGTCAATACCAGCACGCTCCACTTGTCGTCTAGCCGCACGCACAATAGGACGTCCTTGGTCTCGCAGTTTGAGTGCTGCCCGGTAGTATATGGTGTCTGGTGCATTGTACCTCATGCAATTGCCGATGACCAGGTTGAAATCGTGCTCAAACTGCTCCATAGCTGTGTAGTGATTGTCTTCAATGCGCTTTGAGATGGTTGAGAAATCCATGGGTTCGTCAATAACATCAAGATAGTCTGTGACCTAGGAAAAATAAAACAAGTCATGATACATCTGGGAAAATAGTCAAGCCAATAGCTCTTATTGCAGTTTCCAGCGGTTTGACACATAAACGAGGCGAAAGGGTCATTCTGCATTGTTTTAATGATGTATTGACCCTTTCGCCTCGTTCGCATACATTCTCAACAAAAGAATATATTATCGCAGGCTCAACTACAATAACAGCTATTTGAATTAATGGTGCTTATAGACCAAATGAACTTATAACTAACACACAAATTACATAAGCTCAACTGTTCAAAGTGAAACTCAACATATTATAACTGCTGTCAGTGTTACATGTATAGCTTTCTTTCTACATTCATCTTTCGACATCGTCTTTTTATGTGCTATTTAATGGCATAAATATGCACACCAGTGTTGGTTTCATGCAAATAAGCCCAAAGTTCAGAAGGTCATGCTGGTGCTGTGATTGGCGGATTTTGATCTGTCTTGTAAGTTGTTTGTTTAGCACGTTGAAAAATGGATGTCGATAGAAAGCCGCTATGCAAGTAACAATGAAAATAGGAAAGCCTAGAGCCATGCGGCCCATACTGCAGCATTATACAGCTAGGAATATTTCTTTTCCACCCTGTTTTTCCACGTAACAATGAAAGCGCCCCCCCCCCCGGTTTAAATTTTCCAACTGTTGCTATACACTTTGTCTTAATGTTAGTTTCAAGAATTTAATAGTATATCAAAAAGTTTTTCCTTTGTCATTTCCAGGCTCACCTCTTCAGTATCAACAGGTTCACAGAAGATCTCGCCAGGGTCTTTAGTCTGCAGAAGATCAAGAGTTTTCCTGAGGACGATGTTGAGTGGCTGCAATTGCAGGTCCACTACATGCTGTTTAACCTTCACCTGATTAGTCAGGAGGGAGGAAGAAAATACAAAATAAAAAAAAAATAACTATTTTCTTGCTCTTAGAAATGTTAATATTGCAGTTTTCATAATCAAGGAAAAACAACTTTTCTCAACTTTTCTTTCTTTCAACGGGATAAAAAATTTCATTTATTTTTCTGTTTTTTTTTTTTTTTAATTTTGGGGGAAAGGCAAGATCTTTTCTTGCTATTAATATTGTGCTTGAAAAACATTTAATTCCCTGATCCAGGATCGTGGACTAAATTGGTGGTTGTTTCAATCCAAGGGCCTAGTGATGAGCCCTAGGCATTAACCATTACTCAGAACTTTGTGGCTGATCTGGTGGTTTTGAATGCAAAATCTGCCTTTTCACAAGATTTTCCCACAAATCCAGTTCAACACAGTGTATAATATTTCTGCATTGACTGATCTGACATGACAAATCTGACTAACAGAATAGAATTCTCTTCTCAAATAAATTAATATATATTATACAGTTTAGCTGATCCAGTTCTGACTAATGGTAAGTGCCCCTAGTTTTGTTTTGAAAAAAAAAAAAACCACAAAAAAAATAATCCCCATTTCATCTAACACAGAGGATGTGCAAGAAATCCTAAAGATGTTTACCTGCTCTCGTTTAAGCTTCTCCCTCTTTCTGATCAGCTCAACCAACAGACGAGCCCTCTCCAGATCATGCCGCAGACGCTGCCAGAAGTGCAGTTGCTCCTTCATGGCCTTGATTCTCAGTGATCTCTCACTTGACTGAGGAGCAAAGGTTATAAACATTTACTACTGACAAATAAAACTGATGGTATTTAAATCAAGAAATAAATACTGTATACATCCACTACATAGTTCACAAGTTTTTGTGAGATTGTTTAGCTAAATGAATGAATGATAATAGCGCCTTTACAAAGCTCATGTCTCACAATTAGTTTTTTCAATATTCAGGCGCCTTTGGCGCCGCTTCTTCTTTTTTTCTCTCCCCCCCCCCCCCCCCTTTTTTTTCAACACACCCGGGCTCCCTCTTTTGGGTTTCCCCCACAAAAAGGAAGGGGGGGGGTTTTTTAAAAATTTTCAAAGGGCGCACGGAGAGGAAATGTTAGACCGGGATATAGCTAAGATTTCAACCTGGTGAAAATTTCTTTGCTTTAAGTGGGTACTTGTCCTTGAGGAAGCTTCCAAACCTACTCAATTTTTCAATTCCTAGCCTTCAAAGGTGGTAAAATTCATGCAAGATGGGTATTTTTCGTGGCCCCGCTTTTACATCCCTGTACAGCCAATTTACACGGTACATTTTGTTACATGCAACAAGCTTAGGACACACCTACTACAGTCGTAAATGAGTTGTAGGTTGATTTACACCTTACAATTCCTGTCATAGACCTGTCATAAGCATGTCGCATGCAACTAAATTGTATCGTGTAAATCAGTCTTTAGACTGTTAAGGCCAAACAGAAGCGGGCGAGTTTCGAGTTTGACACAGAAAATTGATACTATGACAAGAGAAATTAAACAGGCCACATGGCTTGAGGGAATTTTGCTTTACCTCATCAGCTCCAGCTTTCTGGCTCTGGTGGCTGGCCTGAAGTCTTCTCAACAATGGAACTCCATTCCTTGACTGTCGCTTCAACATCCAATAACTCTGAAGGCTCTGGATAAACTGAGCTTTTCGTGCCATAGCTACACGACCCACAATCTTACTTAGCCTGTTAAAACAGAGAAAACCAGGGAAACTATCATCAGGAGTTTAGGTGCCAGTATAAGGTACATGTATTGTGTAGAGCTCTCAATGAAATTTAGATTTTCTAAAGGCCTCATGATTGAAGAGTTTGAGCATGCCAATTTTGTTCCTGAAAAATCAATGCCAAAACAACAGCACTCACACACAAAAAACTTACTCTTTAGCCAAATCAGTGACCTTGTATCACTCATTACCCTTAAAAACTGTCTTCAAGATACCTAAAAGTCACATTTTTATCTCATTTCTAATAATCTTCTGTCATTTTTTTTTTCTATCCAAAACATTCACTGCAAATTGGCCTTATTGTAGAATGCCATTTTGAAAGTTAAATCACACACTCCACATTATTGAAAGCAACATCTTTCACACAATAATTACTTGTCTTGGTCTGGGTCATACATGAATTTCTTTTTTTATTATTTTTACTTTTTCAAACATTCATTATTTTTAGACCCTATGCACTACATTTGAATTTCTGCCTGTGAAAGGAGCTATTATAGCCACACAAACACTGAAAATGAACAGAAAAGACAATTTTTGTTTTATAATTCATTCAATAAAATTTTACATAATTTTTCTCTTATTTCCTGACAAGGAAAGCTCAATATTCTAAGAAAAAAATTGACACCACGAAATTTTTGTTTTTAATAGATAAGTCTTAATATGTGAAAAGAATTGGTAAAAGGCCAACTTAAAAATTAATTTGCTTCAGGCTAAGATGTTTATTATTAGCACAAAAAACAATACAAAGCTACTTTGCTGACTACAATTTGGCCACTGTAAATGGCTCAAAGTATAGCAAATATCCTTAACCCTTTGACTCCTGCACCGGCTTAAACCGGCCGCAAAGGATCGGGGCTTTTTTCCCCCTTTTCGTTTCCGTTTCCCCCAGAAAGGCGACATTTTTTATTTTTGAAGAAGAAGAAAACCTTTCCATACCTAAACCCGCGCAATTTATTTTATGGAATTAAATTTCCCCAAAACTTTAAATTTTTTGAAAAAGAAAATCTCTTTTCCCCTTTTTTTTTTCTTTTTCGATTTTAAAAAAAAGCCGAAAAAAGAAAAAAAAAAAAAAAAAAAAAAAAAAAAAAAAAAAAAAAAAAATTTTCCACACAAATTTAATTTTTTTTTTTTTTTTTTTTATAAAATATAAAAAAAAAAAAAAAAAAAAAAAATTAGTTAATGGCAGAGTAACAGGTGCACATAGATTTTAATGTTTTGTAGTAAAACAACCTGCTTCTTTGAGGAAATTTCAATAAAACTTTTCAAACTTTAGACAAGGTGCTGGTGAAAAATCTTGAAAAATACTGACATCAATTTAGCAATAATTAACATGTCTGATAATGTGTAAGACATCTATGAATTATTAACTTTTGTTGGTCAGTTCCCAAATAAAATTGTTCCATAATTTCATGGTTGATAATAGCAACCACAGACAGGGCAATTATTTTGAATTTTGATAAAAAACAACAAAGTGAAGATAGTTAATAATGCTCTTGAAACTTCGGATTAATAAAAAAACTAAGGATAACCTCATTGCCACATTCACTAATTTGCTAATTGCACAAAGTTTTTCTAATGTAAGTTCATTTTTATATTTTCACATGTAACTAAACCAATATTCAGACACATTAGTGTGTGAGTTACAAGTAGAGGATATTTATCTTGTTGCTCCGTAGCTTGGTAACTGTCAACCACTTTTGCTTCTCCTTCACAGAACAATGTTAAGTTGTAATTGAATATCAAAACAAAACAGAACAAGACTTAAGACTTCTAACGGTTGCTAGGAGACAGTTGTATACAACCAGCATTCTTGTAAGGTGGCAGTGATAAAAACAGAAAGAAAAAGTCAATATTGTGTACCCAAAGAATTTATATCTACAGTATTTACAAAATTATTTTTAAAAACTTACCGATGAGCAGGAATAAATGGAATGTTAACAATTGGAACTGCAGTTGTTTTCTTCTCAGCCAAAAGTTTCCTAAACTTCTTGATGCTGCGTTTGGATTTTGTAGATTTTGCAGACTTGCTGCTTGCTTTTGCAGGAGTCTTGCTCGTTGTCTTACTTGGCGTCTTACTTGGCGTCTTGCTCTTAGAAAAGTTAGTTTTCTCCTTAACTTCTTCTTCGCTGTTTTCTTCCTCTTTACCCGCTTCCGAGTCTGTGGGTGTGTGAACATCGCAAAAAGCAGTCTTGCGTACAGTCAGCTGACCATTTTCACCTTTAACGGGTTCAATCTTCATGTACAAGCCTGCTTGCTGTGCGCAAGTAACATGAAATGCTGTGTAGCAGTTTGTTTTAAAGCATTGGATGCATGCGCCGTGCCTGCGCTTACAGATGTAGCAAGTGAGTTTCCACCTTGCTTGAGGGATATTCTCAATGGAGTCAATTGGTTCCAGAAACACCGTGTTTGCAAAGCACACTTCAGGAATCCATAAAGCACACACGACATGCCCCCACTTGCCGGTATCAGTCTGTTTAAAAGCACCAGTTTTGTTTGGGCACAGGACACAGTCCACGGCCCTAGATGGAGACTGTAGACATCGTCGACAAAGCCACTGTCCCTCGGGAATGTATGGCACACCATAACACTCTTGATGGACAGCCAAATTGCACATGTCACAAAACAAGATTGCGTTACTATTTTGACACTCGCCATCATTACAAATACAACACACCGCATCTTCATCAATGTACTGGTTCGGATCGCAATTCGTTTGGCTCTCAAAGTAAGATTCTTTCTCCAATCTGTCCATGAGGGTTTCGAAGACTTCTTGAGATACCGGCGCAATTCCTTCGCTCTTTCGCTTCTCGTTTACAGTGTCTAGCCAAACATAATCTTCTTCGTCCATATCATATTCTACCATTTCGTCCAGTTCTTCAGTGGTTTGCTCGATAAATCGAAAGTAAGTGGTAGATCTAGCCGGCGCATCTGGTTGTCTAAATCCCGATTCCAGCTTTTCGCCATATTCAGCTAAAGGCAAGCTCGCTTTGTTGTTGTTTTCGCCCGATTGTTCATTCTTCGATTTTGTCTCTGTTAGCGGCTGGAACGCCATCATTTCAAACGTTTCCTCTGGTTTTTCTGGCTCCGACGTGGAAATTTCCTCGCTATCCAGAATGTCCAGTTGATCATTTATATGGATTCGATGATGAAATCCTTCGATTTCCACTTCAACAATCTTTTGCGCTTGAGCGTACGTTAGCGTCTCTCTGGGAACGCTCACCGTTGGCGGCGATGGCGGCGGTTTCTTGTTTTTAACGCTCTTTCGTCCTCGACCTTTTCCTTTTTTCGAAGATGTCGGTGGTGTTCCAACAACGTCAGTGCCATCGTGTTTGAAAACACGCAAATGATATTCTATTCCGCTGTAACTCTTGTATATCTTCTGACACAAAGGACATTCATATGGCGGCTTAGTCGCCCGAAGGTTGTCGATTAGTTCTCTGATGTTCACCATAGTTCGCTTACGATACTAAAACATATTTCTCCAAGAGATAAATGTTAACGCAGCTTCTTTGGGAATATGAATAATTATTTCGCAAATGAAGTTTTCGTGGTCTGCGTTTCTCGTAAAGAAAGCCGGCGCGTCACAATCAAAGGAAAGTTCTCAAAACTGAAGTCCTCCAATTTCGCTTGCACGATTTTCGATTTTCCGCCTTCAGATGTGTTTATTATCGCTCACGGATGAACGACGCCTCTTTCTAAGCAAAGCGAAGCTAGAAATTTCGAAATCCAGTGAACTACGAAGCAATCTGACCACACCAAGGCAGTTCGTTAAAATGGCGACACCGAACACGACAGCGCGGGGCGATTTTCGCTTTGCCGTAAAATGTCAGTGAAACCCAACTGAAATACTCCCTTCTAGACGAAAATGTCCTCTTTAAAGTTCTCTGGTACAAATCTCCGAGAAGTATCTTTGAACTCCTTTCGTTTTCAACTTAATTGTTTTCATACCAACGCGACAACGGCATGAACTAAATCCGGTTTCGCGAACAATGGCCAACCGATAATGGCGTACCGGATAACTTGAGCTGTCGAATTTCTCAAAATTCACTCGACGCAAAACCACTTAAGGCCACTCTGAAATCGTCCTTTTGAAACGTAAACAGAATCGCTTGGTATCCCTCTAAACACTTCGTAGATAGCGGCTCTTCTGTGCCCTCAGCTGAGCTGTTTCTTCTCCGTTGAATGGACTCGCCTTCGAAACAAACGCTTTCACTTCACCGCGAGCAATGTGCAAACAAAGGAGGGCATTGAAAGCATAAAATCGCTATGTTCCACGCCGAATCTCAGCGAAAGCTCATCTTGGCGGCTAAATGAGGTCTTATTCTAAAACTTCTGCTTTTCGACGATTTCTGTAAACCTACAACGAAGCCAAAAACGAGAACCAACTTTGGCGAGGTTAAATTCGCTACGAAGAAGATGGCGCCAGTTACTCTCGTGGACAAGCTTCGCCCCTGATTATTTCCCGCCACGCAGGGACGCCCCCGCATATTGTGTAACATTTAATTTTGGCAGTGAAAAAACACATGCGATCTTGTTCTTTGCATTTGCCACCCTCAGATCTCGAAAAACAACGTTTAATTTCGATCAAAAGAAAATAAGAAACACCAGAAAATGGCATTAACAAATGTCTTTGTAACCAAGGAAAATTCTGCCTGGTTACCGCTGTAAACTAGCATGTTATTTGCCACCATGTTCTTGTTGGAATGCGTTCGTACATGCTCCGTTCATGTGACTGTAGAAAAAACGATTTTGAGGCGAAAATGAAAAGAAGACAGCTATTTTAAATGCCATGGATCGATGATTCAAAAAGATTTTCTTCAGGAGGTCATTTATCGCTAAAATCTTGCGAAATATATAGCTATTATAGAGCCAAATGCTCGGAAAACGGGCGCTCACAAAAAAATTGATTGTCGAAAGTACGGACACTGAAATTGATACTAGACGTCGTCCGGCATTATGTCCCCGCGAATCCAGCGAATCCTCAACCGCAGTGAATAAGTTTGTACCAAAAAACGAAAAGATGGATGTCCTTGAGCCAATCTTCAAATGGAATATGTCGCCGTGAAATTTTTTCTTTCCGTTAAAAACTAAAGTGAGCGACCCAGGCATGTACAATTTTCCGTACTGTTTCGGGCTACGATGTACAGTAGAGTCATCTTGGCGGCAAAAACACAATTCTCTGTGCGAAATAGGAACGAAAATATGCCCGTGTTGCAGTTTGCCAGGAGAAGAAAATTTTCCACACTTCTATCTCGCCGGCTCAAGTCAAAGCAACAAAAAGCGTGGGATGAAAAAAAAAAAAAAAAACGTCACACTTCTCGACGATCAACCAGCCCCCGCACAACTCAACACGCGC
The DNA here is from genome assembly GCF_052425735.1 of Oculina patagonica. Lineage (NCBI taxonomy): Eukaryota > Metazoa > Cnidaria > Anthozoa > Scleractinia > Oculinidae > Oculina > Oculina patagonica. The sequence continues at coordinate 21,961,416 of NC_135767.1, forward strand.
ACGGGAACTCAAAAACATCAAAAAAACTCACAGTGATCCGTTTTAGTCATATCACGATAAATAGACACACGATTTTATATTTATTTACTTTTCTGTCGCACTTTAAAGTTGTAAACATACCAAGATTATTTTAGTCATTTTCCCGATGTGTGTTATTTATATTGTAGCGGCAAATTTCGACCACAATTTTATTTTCAATCCGTTGGTATTGTCGATCAAGTGGTTTGAATTTCCTCCTGTGTGTGCGATGCGAGACTATAGTTCACGATCGTTTATTAAGCTAAATAAATTAACTGCTGCATGAAAATTCAAAACAAACAAATCAAAACACTTATTTGCAGAAGTTTATTCTTGTAGACTTGTGACGCAGGTGCGGCGGGCATCCTTGGCAGAGGGGATTCCCCTAACAAGCCAATTAAAAAAAAGTAACAAAGTGTTCTTTTTTGTTCAGAGACTCGCATCATTGAAAAGTACACAAGTCCAATATAAATGAAGTCCATAAAAGTATAAGACAAGAAAAAAATCGCCAAAACGGTCAGTTCTAATATTTGAGGGCTGTCAAATTGATGAACTAGTAATTCGTGCGACAATGCAAGTCTCTGATAACATCGTCTGAGCCCACGGTTTTCAGCGGTGTTGTCGCCTAGTAACGTGACGTATCTTGTTGACAAGAAAAGCATCAAATCTATACGAAATTGCAGAAATTGGAACGATTTGCTCACAAAACCAGTAAACAGTTGTAGGTCCCTCAACACTCGCTTGGCCTGCAAGACTTTTCCTTTATACCTTATTGTTACTTATTTCCGCGGGAACTTTATTTCGCGATATTTCGCGGGACTTAATTTTCGCGATTTGGACAAAAAATATCAAATGTTTATACGTCAAACAACGCTAAAAATACGTTTTCACCGGTCTTAAATTTCGCGATTTTCAAAAGTTAAGTCCAGCGAAAATAAGTAGCAATAAGGTATATTGCTTTAATACACGGAAACTCCTTGGGAGATTTTATATTTTGCCCTTGGGATAATGGAAAAAGATGGGGAATAGATTGAGGCAGCAAACAACAAAAACTAGACAGAGTATGAAGTTGATAACTGTAGGACATAATAGCACTGTGTATATTTTTAAAGCCCTTTTCAGCGTAAAAAATAAATAAATGGCATCCTGGGAACAATGCTGATAGATTTGAAGACTTTTAACTTGAGAAAAGTGCCAACGGACAATACAAAGAACCGGATCCTGGTGGATCTGATCAGCAAATTTGTATAAATACGAATAGTAAAACAGAAAGGCTGGCCGTAGGTCATGTACGGTAGGCGGATTGAACTTAGTTTATTTTCAGCAAAGTTTCCAATATTTCGTCAGGCACGGCCTGACTTCATCAGGGAAAAAGAGTAAAAAGAAGTCAGGCCGTGCCAGACGAAAACTTGGAAAGAAAATATACTAGTTCAATCCGCCCACCGTATGGTCAACATTTCTGTTTTACTTTCCGATAGATTTGACAATATTTTTAAAATTTCACATTACATTACCAATACAACATTAAGCTGACAGGTGATGAGAATGACTAAAATCATCAAAGACAATCTGCAGCTCATTTAATCACTTTGATTTTGCCATTCATGCTTGATCAACAATCTTTTCTTTTACTGTCTTGATGAACTACCAAATTCTTGGAACTGACATTGAAAGAAATGTATGGAAATCTGTCAGGAGAATTGCTATTTTGAGTTTAGACACAATGAGGGTTTAGAAGCGACCAGCTCATATTTCCCAGGGTATCTAATCGAACGTAAGGCAATAGAACCCAATCGAAGACCCAATCATTCGATTGGGTTCGGTAATCGAACATAATCGAACTCGTACTAAAATTTGGTCAATCGAACACAATCGAACGTTCAATTACGTTCGTATTAATTAATTAATTGATAACAATCGTATTCAACGAACGTTCGATTACCCTACTTTCAGGGGCTGAGAGGTGCATTCCGAACAAAGTCGAATTAAGTTCGATTGGTTTGATAATCGAACACACAGCAAAGTTAAGATGTTCGATTTCGTTCGATTACCGAACCGAATCGAACAATTTGCGTTTGATTGAATTTTGGTTGGACTTTGTTCGATTAGATTCCCAGGGATATTTTAAACTCTTCCGCCAGTGCTAACTTGTGGTATACTACATTAAAGGAAAAAGACAAAGGAACCAGGATATATTGATCAAGATGTTTATTTGAAACTGTGTAATGTTTACTCTTACATTGTAATAGAAGCTAAGGGAAGTTTTACAATAATTCTGACTGATTCAATTTTTTGGAACACAAGATGGGATGAATGGCAAAATCTGAACTTGCTGTTTCTGCAAAAATGCCATTTTAAATGGCGATTCCGTGCAAGACATTTTTTTTCCGAAAAGTTACCAAGACGCACTGTATTTTTAAGTCACTAAAAGCAACGATAGGCTAAACTCTTTTGAGCCCTCAATCCACCTTTACTCCTATCTTGTGACGATAAAACTCAATGTCTAAACCACTTTTGAAACCTTAGTCACATTTCTACGGATTCTTCAGGAAAACAGAGGAAGTTTGAATCATTTTCAGAAATCTTCGAAAGACAGAAATTTTTGAAAGGCCCTCAGAAATCTTTGAAAATTTTAAAGTGATTTAAAAGTTCGATTTTTCGCTAATTCTTTCAGCCAGCCAGGTCCTAGTGTACAGCAAACGCTTTATCCCACAGCGGACAGCACGACTTCACTGACCACCGCGTCATCACTACGGACTGTGATGTTCATAGTGACTCCCTGATCGAACGCCAGCCGGGCCCGGACTAGGACATCGTGTCCCCCTCGGAACACCCCCGCTAGTAACAGGGCGTGGGAATTCCGTTCCGTGTTTACTTTGTCGGATCGTTCACACGGCTGCATGCCGAGGTACTCGATAATTTGCTTGACGGCCTCTGTAAGTGAAAGGCAAAAAACAACATCAGCAAACTAGAAAGTTTATTCACTCTGAAGGGTGGGCGCGGTGGTTTTGGTTAAGACTTGAGATGGGGTAGGGGGGGGGGGGGAGGGACGGGAACTCGCCGGACAACTATTGAGGAAGCTGCGTTGAACGCCGGGAGTGGATGGACTTGCGATGGACTAGCATCCCATCCAAGGGGAGTAGCAACACTCCTAGCCGCTTAACGCTACAGAGTAGCAGGATCCACCACCAGATTTTTAGAACAGATTTTAGAACAGATTTACGAACAGATTTACGTTACAGTATTAGTTTACAAGAAAGCTATCGGTGTCTGGATTAGTTGAAGCGCGCTCCGAGTGACGTATGAAAAAAACTGCCTTTAGTGACTATAGAAGCAAGTGTTGCGTGATAGTCTTCAAATCAGATGTAACGCAACGTGGTAAAATCCGATGCTTTAGACCAGCACAGAAGTCTCCTTTGAAGCTGCTGTTTAAGTTAATCAGAATAATAAAATATTTATATAGCGTCAATATCCTCAAAGTTCTAAAGCGCTTTACAGGCGTAACGTTAAAAATATTAAAACACTAGCTTGTCACGCAATGCCCATCATTGCGTGACGAGCCCAAACAACTGCGGCGAAGGAAAACAAAACACAATACACAATTTTAACTGTCTGCTTTTCATTATCTTGCAAGTGAAATGGAAAAAAGGAGGAAAAATGTTTAAAAACATGTTTACCTTCAAGACTGTTCATCTGTGTAAGAGCGTACGTGTCTTGCATCTCACACTCGTCACCAATCTCATCCCATGACGCCAGGAAGTTGGTCTTGTGAACGCGCTGCACGTGATCGGCGACAAGAACGTCTATGTCTTCAAGCTTGGGGGTAGGGTAAGGCAAAACTTTGTAAACATCGAACAGTCAGCAAACAAAGCATTCACTCAAGTTACATGATTGTCATGCAATTTTAACATGTTTATATATTTTTTTTTTTTTTTTTTTTTTTTTTTTTTTTTTTTTTTTAGCCTCTGGCTCGGATACAAAGGGCAACCTCATCCCGCGCCATGACATTAATAAATTGATTGATTGATTGAATTGAACTTGAATAAAGTCCTCCATACATATCTCTTTCATTGACAATACTATTCCTAGCAGTACCCGGACGTTTGTCACATTTGAAACTAGTTATATGGCCTAGCTCCCACGAGTCTCCCGTAGTTTAGTGAAAGAGCGTCCGAACGGTGTTCGGAAGGCCACTGGTTCGACTCCTTTTTGGAAAACTCGCATTTTTTTTTCCGAGTACGGAGTTGTGTCACTGATTGAATAATATCTTTCTCAAAGCAATAGCTATTATTTAAAAGGTGACATTACGATTCGAAAGTCAAAACTAGCGCATATTTTGAACGAAAACAAACAAACATTAAAAAGGTTTTCAATATTTGTTTAACCCTCAAAACGTTTGTTGAAGCAAGCAAGAAAAAACAAAAATAAAAACTCGCGTGAAATGCACTTTAGTTTTAGGTAGAGAGTGGAGCGGAAATTTCAACATTTTATGCAAGGTCGGCACCATCTTATCATCCACGCACCGGGGTGCTTTCCATTCAGCCAAAAAATCCGGAAATCTCGATTGGAAATCAAGTGGCTCATTTGATCTTTTCCTTCTTCTTTTAAGTACCGTTGTCAAGGGAATATAGAATGAAAGGGGGAGAAACACATACCACATATTCGTCCTCGTATCCCTCTTCATCAGGCTCGCCTGTGCTAGGGTCGCAGTCTTTAACCACAAACTTGAGCGTGTTGGTAAACGTACAAGTAACTGAAAGAATAAACAAAAGCAGTTTTAGAAATAACACAGGAACCCGGGTGTTAACACGTGAAGCGAACACGCGCGCGTCGCGCACGCACGCACGCACGCAGGCAAGCAAGCACGCAGCACGCGCGCGCACGCAAAATGACCAACAAGTATCACACGCGAAATGTGGACACTTCCCCTAATATTTCTTTCAATGTTTGTTCTAAGAATTTTGTGATACATCAAGACAATATTCTCTAGTTGATGATTTCCTATCTTCTCATCACCTACCTGCTTGACATTGTATTGATATTATCAGGAGAAGTTAGTTATTGATCACTGTTACTAACCTGATGAGGCGTCTTCAGGTAGTTTAATCAGCGTGTAAGTCGTCCCTGGTGTGTTGTAAGGTAGCGAGGGGCGTGGCACATACGCCACCACCTCAAAATCAGAATCAGACGGCTCCATCTCTACCTTGACGTTCTCCAGGATCTGATCATTCAAGGTGTTCGTACAGTCAAACTGAAACAATGACAAAGTATTCATTCATTCCTACCTCGATTACCTTAAAATAATTAACAGTTATCCTGCGAAATAGCGCGGAATATCGCCTGAATGGCTGATAATCAGCTGCTGAGGCCGTAGGCCAAGTGGGCTAAAATCAGACGATATTCCGCAAGATTTAGCAGGATTATTGTTTTGTTATTCAACAAATTGTTAACGAAACGCAATTTATAGCGAGAAAACTGTGGTTCTGCAGCGCTTTGCAAGAATCAGGACGAATCTTGGCAGCCTACGTATATAATAATAATTATCTTTTACTAGGAAGCCATCATTCACTATACAGTGGTTTTCAGAAAGGTCCTAACTAAGATTAAAAATACTAAATAAATAATATCGCAGGATATCTGTTTTGTACATATAACGGATAACAATTTTTTTTAACCATATATGCACTTGGCGTGCAAATTATTTTGCTGAATAACAACGTAATATTGGCTTTTTAATTATAACGGATGTTGAAAGAAAAAACAAACTACAAACTTGACAAATAGCAAATAGAAATGAGAAGTCACAGGAACTCGTCTGCAAGTGAGGAAGACTTTAGACGGCGAAGATAAAAGAGCATGGGGTAACGGTCTAGCAACATTCACTCACCTGAAAGACAATGTGATCATTGAACACGTGTTTGACACAGTTCACAACATACTCTGTCTCGGACTCGGTCAGTTCTACAGGTTTTGGCGAGGACCTGAACAGTGGACCAAGCTTAGAGAACTGAGGAATGGCTGCTAGTTGCTCTGGAAAGATGGAAAGAGAGAAAAAAGACAAACATCACCGAGCTGCAAATCTACCATCTCTCATTTATTACATATATCATGCTTTCGACATTGCTGATCCTAGCAGTATGCAGGACGCGTGTCACACATATCAACCTAGTAAATGGCCCAGCTCACCACGAGTCTCTCGTAGCTCAGTTGGTTAGAGCGCCCAACCGGTATCTGGGAGGCCATGGGTTCGATTCCCATCAGGGACTCAGAATTTTTCTTTGTCCCACGCTCGCGTTACATTTCATATTTTCTCATTAACCTTACCATACAATTTATCTTCAACCACTGGTTTTCAATAGCATGAATTTAGTATTGCTACTCGTTCTGTATGGAATGCTCGTTCATTGCCCCTAACACATTTACCAATTAAGGACGCTGGACAATTTGCCCGGCATCGGTTCGCGTCCATTTTACTACATAAACTTTTAGTAGCCTAACAGCTGGACTCAGTTTAAAATTTTTGTGTCAAAACATTTGCGAGTCTTCTTCGGGAATCTTCAGTGGTCTTTGGACAAGTTCGCAAAATAAATTAAATATGTTCGTGTTTCAATCTAGACACACAAGGAAAATATTTAATATATATTTTTTAATTATTGGCTTACCAGCATACACATCTTGCCTGGTGGCTGCCACGGGTGCTGAAGCCTTGGTTGGAGCAGAAGGCGTCTCAATTGCTAAAATAAACAAAATACAAACGTAAATCAGGGGTCTCATTAAAAGTTTGAAGTGGGAAGACACCAAAAGGAGAGTTGGGCAGAAACGAACGTGTACTGACTCTTGTGTATCCTGCAAGACGACCATCCTATATATATATTGTTCGCAAAGTGCCACGCTTTCCTTGTGGTATCTGAAACTTATTACTTTGCACTAAACGCATGCGCAGATTAGTCTACTAGATACTCGATGCTCGATATTCGATACTCGATATTCGATACTCGATATTCGCGATACATTCGCACTTCATAGTGAGTTAGCAAGACGACCATCCTTTATATATTGTTCACAAACTGCCATGCTATCCTTGTGGTATCTGAAACTAAATACTTTGCACTAAACGCATGCGCAAAATCTCAAACCTTACGATTTCAGACCTGACTTTTATTCACATATTGAATATAAACAGAGGTTCCCTTCATACAAAATTTCAGGCCTATACAAATAACTAAAAATCGCTTTATGGGGCCGAAAAGTTATAGGGACTTTTGAGAACCAGGCTCCTCGTACTGGTACAGTACCTGGTTCCCGCCTTCTAATGAGAACCATGCGTAAATGAAAACCTAGTACAAAATTAACTTCAAAACGATGGCATCTCAAAATATTAGTTTATTAAGGTAGAAAAACACCAATAGGGAACAAGGCCGGATGGTTAAGATTTGGCTAGATTGATTACGAACGATGAATTCCATTCTGTTCTAGAAGAACAAGACTGAGAGTAAAGTGGACTTACCTGTTTTTCCAGGTTTGACAACCTGGTCCTGCATAGGCGTGGTTGCCAAGGGAACAGTCTTCAGATCAAAGGGAGCAGTGTGGGAAGCATCCTTTACATATGCGTACAGAGCTCTCTCCAAACCAACAATGGACACCTGAAGACCTATGGAATGCGTAAATGGTAATGTTTCTTGTGTAGCGCATTTACAAAGCTCAATGCACTTCACAGTTAGAGTTATGGGACGAGATCGGACATGCATGTAATGATCTCGTCCCACCCCCAACCCATGGATACATGTGAATAGGCCAGACCACAACACCGGGAACTCCGTGCCCTGCTCCGTGCTGTGCCCTGAAGGTGCTTAATCATCCCGTTCTGACCATAATTATAACACTGAAGATGCAGAAGACGAAGCATACAGGTTATTGCCCTTATCCGAGAAGACTAGTCAGAACATCTAAATGTAACAATAGGATCAAAGAGTAGTGAGTAGCTGTCACTCGTTTCACTTAAAAACTTAAGGATGGGTAAGATTGCAACAAGGGCAAGAAGTACATAATAATTGCATAAATGTGGAAAAGACGCTTACAAGTAACTCAACCTTGTGACATGTACTTCAGCACTAACTGCAACATGTACTATAAAATTATGTTACTATGTTAGGACACAGTTACGACGTTCTCCGTACTTTTTCAAGTTGTAGTAAACTAGTCAGACGTTTTTCCTACTTCCCCACCCCAAAATTTCCAGGGTATACCAACTTTTGTGTTTATATCGTATTCAGTGTGACTTAAGTTAGAGTTCACTGTTTGCATTGGCTACGTACCATTCAAAATATAGCCCGAAGACAACGCTTTCTCTTTCTCCTTCAGAATGTTCACATAAAATGTCGCCCTGTCTCGCACTTCATCGTCGGTATCCAGCAAACATCTATAATAAAAAAAAATTAACACGTCATAAGAAGATTAGAGAACAAAAAGCAAGTGGTGTTTACAACTGAAATCCAGTCTCCTGAGCTAGCAGTTCTCGGCGTACACGTTCCCGCAATATGACGTAAGTTGGTGACGTCATGGAGACGTGACAAACTCTGAGAGTAACCATGACTGCTTGCGCCATTGTTGATTGGACGCGAATCATCGGAAACTATCGGAAAAGGGGCTAAGTAGAATAGGCTATCATGCAGGCGCTGATTAATATAAAACATCAGAAGATCCTGGGTTTGACTTGGTGTAGATTACTGTGCTATAAGTAGACTGCTTGCAGTCTGTTTTTCTCTCGAAATTTAGTAAGGGAGTGCGAGGCTAGGGAGGGTTTAAGACGCGCGAGGAAGGATTGGGGCGAGATAAGAGTGCGCGTGTCTTTTCTCGTCTCGCCCCACGCCCCTTCTCATCCACCCGCCAGTTCAACCAGTTTGCTCGTTCCTGATATAACCGCGCGCTCCGACCCTAAGAGACCTAAGAGAAAAGACAGACTACCAGTATAAGATATGCTATAAGATAAAGCGAAATTACGACAAATGAGGATGACCCTCAACCAACCTTGAAAGCAGAACCAAGATGCTTGAACACAGACTGTCACAGTGAGCTCCAAATTTGGCAAGAGATGTCACGGCAGCTGTAGAGTAACATACAACAAGTTACTTTCAAAATTATTGGTTAAAATGCACGAGTACCACTAGTTTGTCTTGAGTGTCACGCAACACTCTGTGAAGAGGCTCGTTGCGTGACCATCCAAACAAAGCCTTTAGAAGAAAACTAAGTTGCCTTGAAGAACACAAGTTGTGCTGTCTGTCATGATAAGCTGTAGTCTCCTTCGCAGCTGTCGTTTGAGCTTGTCACGCAATGTTTCCGGTGGGGAGAAGCTTGCATGACAACCCAAGTAACAGCTGTGAGGCAGACTAGATGAGCTGTTGCCTGTATAATATTCTTACCGGCTCTCACAGCAGCGTTTTCCAAGATCACTCTGTTGTAGATGAACCGGATGTACTTAGATGGGTTCTGGCTGCGTGGTCCTTCACGTCCCAACAGATGAAGAATTCTTGTGGCAAGAACAGTGTGCTCACAGTCTTCAATGAACTCACACAGATGGCCCAGGCCTGTTTGGGGGAAAAAAGTGTTAACTCGCTTTGGCAATGACACTCACAGGCAAAGCACTATTCAATAACAGCAGGGATGCCACTCATTAGAACCCAAAACATTCCCTGACTTTCCCCTGACTTTTCACTGACCTCAAAACAATTTTTACTGACCTTGAATTAGGTGAATTAACAAATAAGCTCAACCTTTTATTTACATATTAAATTTTGCAAAAACGGCTACAAAACTAAAATTACCTGCTTCTTTAGCTTCTGAATTCTCTTCAATGATGGTGATGATCGTGTCCACAATGGCTTTCTTGTAATCAAATCCTCCCTAAAAAGATCAATGACAAGAAAGCAAATACTCTCGCATGAAAACCAACCAACTTACGATCGACTAGAAGAAAGAGAAGACCATGTGCATACTTTGTACATTTATACCGCAAGAAAGTTTATTACGTAGTACAAACCTCATCTCTTAACATGGATGACAAGAAGTTCATCATGATGTGATGCTTCCTGGGGAACTTGAGGCACAAGGACCTGGCATGTACAAAAAAAGCATTATTTCTTTGCTACAAATATCATTATTATTCAACCTGAATCTTGACTTAATTAATGCCTTGACCTCAAGGAAGGAAAACAGGCTCTAACAAGTGAATCTGAACACTCGAAAATCTGTCGGTTTTCGGTATTTTTGTCTGCTTGAAGAAAAATTCATCCACTGAAAACTTAGTACAGTAGAACCGCAGTAACTCGAACTTGGATAACTCGAACAACCCCGCTAACTCGAACTAAATTCCATTTCTCTTGGATTTGACTCCACTTTTCAGTCATTTTTACTCAATTAACTCGAACTCCATAACTCGAAAACCCCGCTAACTCGAATTAAATTTTGTTTCCCTTGAACAAAATTTGAGTCAAATTACCCCGATAACTCTAATTTCGGTTCTTGCAACTCACCACGGTTAAATAATATATAAATAATAATAATATCGCAAAAGCTGCAACACTTTCCCCAAAACTTGGCTATACAAAAATTATTATCAAGCTTCATAGACCTGAACTGTGTACAGAAAGGTAGATAATATTGTCAAATTTGTTGCATTATGGGATTGTCTTTTTCTTGGTCCATACTATCATCAGCAATTAGTTCTTGTAAGTTATAAGCATGCAAGAATTCTGCCAGTAGATAAAAAATAATTTTAATGGTGTGCGCCCATGTTTTTGTATTAACTGACCTGATGGCATCAACAACAACAATCTTGAACTCATCCGAGATCTCAGACATGAAGGATGAGATCTGTTTCATAAGGCGATCAACACTGCTTTCATTACCAGTCTGGAAAAAAAAATCAGAACATCAAGTTACAAAAGTCTCATATCCACAGTCATACAATAGGCAAGACTACACAACCCTAATGAAAAACAACTGCTGATACAGTCAAACCTTGATTTCAGCAACCTCTATCTTATGAAGTCCTCAGTATAGCAAACAATTTTCTTCACTCCATTTAGAGTAAAATAATTATATTGACAAAAACCCAAATACAATAAATCTTTGCTACAGCAAACATATTTTGCCAGTCCCTCGGCCCTACATTATATCACAGTTCCAATGTACTTAACTCTTGTTTTTCTACTAAGCATGGAGAGAAAAGGAGTTTTGCTACTTCACTTGATGAGATGCTAGTCCATCACAGGTAATGCCAATATTTTGTTAGGTTGTAACTTGTTGTTACAGTTTGCTGGTGCCCATTTTGTATACATGTACACCTGGGTGGAGAGAGGCATGCAGTGACCCCAGGCAGGGTTCAAACCTGGATGGCTCCATCTGGAGAACCAATGCACTACCCATTAGGCAAACATATCTCCCACACTCTTAGCATACTGTAGCTCTTTTTCAACTAACCTTCAGTAGAGTAGTGATAGCCAGCGTAGCAATGCTGCGGTTGACATCTGTGATCAGATTTTCAAGATCCAAGTTGCACGTTGTCACAGACATGGGTTGGGTCATGGCCACCTTATTCAATGTGCGCACTGCAGCAAACCTCAGGGTGGGGCGTGGTGAGCTCAGGAACAGCTGTAGCACTGTGGAACAATTGCTTTATAAGTGACATCATGTGATTTTATTATTCGTTTCATGTGCCGAGCTTCACAGAAAGGTTGTGATCAATAAGAAGAGGATTACATCTTAGCGTAAAATATATAAAAAAAAAAACGTTTAAAACGGATCTTTAAAATATAAGAGTCTCTAAATTTTCGACTGCCTTCTGTGGTCTTCATCAGGGAATGATCATGGTTTTTGCGAGAATCACAATTTGAATAAGCTAGGTCGACGTTAATGTTTGTTGCCCCCTTGGGGAGCAACCAGCGATGCGTAAACCCTTGGGAAGGGCGCCCTTTCATTTACAGTGTTTCTGTCTAGGAAAAAATGTAAGGATTCCAGAAACAGTCTTTTGTTCTTGCTACTTACACCTGTTTCAAGAATTTTGGCGTAACTTGGATGTATGTCGTGACTTCATTTTTGGTGCCTACCTGAAATTGCTGGACATAGATCTCTGGACTTGAGATTTTTAAGGTTCACAAGGGCACGAGCAGCTTCATAGATAACCATCTGTGTAAGGCACAGATTAACCAGTCATTAACATTAAGCAACAATCTACTTATTTTTGGAAACCATGTACATGTACTATATAGGGTAACCTTTGGGTTAAAATGCTTTTTAACACCTATCTAGCTGACAAACAAGTTTGGAATACGGGAAGGTTTCAAAGAAACTTACAAAGAAATTTGGAGTTAAGAGGAGCGGTAAGGGGTGTCTTCATTTGTAACCCTAACATAAAACTTGAGAGGAGGGTCGTAACTAAGTCTTACTGCTGTGCAATACAGTGCTGTAAACACAAAGTAAAGAAGGCTTACCGTAATGATTCGATTTAGCGCCCGGAGCGCTTATTTACTTTTGGCACCTCAAGGGAGGGCGCTTATTCGAGACAGGGCGCTTATTCGGGACAGGGCGCTTATTTAATTTTTTGAAAAACAATCTAACAATTACAGAAACTGTAACAGTTAGAAATTATTATAAGTTCAGTTACTTTTAAAATAATTGTAAATTTCAGCAGTAAATATATACATGAACTGTACGGTGAACGGTCAGGAGTTTATCTAGTTGGCGTTAATGACTTCAGTAGGGGCAGTTATCCACAATCGGGGTACTTATTATTAAGAATAGGGGTGCTTATAAGAATGGGGGAGCTTTTTGGAATAGGGGCGCTTATTTTCAAAAACACATTCGAAGGGGGGCGCTTATTTGGAAGGAAGGCGCTAAATCGAATCATTACGGTATTGCACATGTGACACTTTATAATGCCTGTAAACTACATTACCGTATTTACCCGTGTATAAGTCGACCTTTTTTCACCTAAAAATCGGTCCAAAAAATCGCCCTCGACTTATACACGGGTCAAAATTTTCGACCCAAGCACCAGTTAAATAAATTCTGCACAATTAGCATAACAATTGTTTTATATGTCAAACAAACATCAAATAAACAACAGTACAGGTTACGATGTCCTTTCACTTTGCTATCTTTGTCGTTAAATTGGCAGTTCAAGTCGAAATTCATTACGATTTATCCGCTTAATATAAACCTGAATGTTGTAGAGACTCACTGGCACAAGGTTTGAATAAAGAGCTGACATTTTACACCAATAAAGCTGGTAAATCCACTCGAGAAAAACATCTTCATGCATGATCTTTCTCGCTTCGAACTTCGCTACTTAGTAACCTGGCATGATGCAAGCACGTGTAGTTATCAGTTACCAGTACCTCGCCGATTTTGTAGCTTGGTTACCAAGTTCCCCAAGCAAGCTTGACTTTGTTTATCGAGTGGGTTTCAAAGTTTTCTGATGTTCCTTGGTGTTTTGCTTGTCTACTAAAGCCGCTACTATCTCTCCGCAATTAGAAAGGTTCGTTTGAAATTAGTGTGTTTGATTTTATAAGGCTGTTTCAAACAATAATGGACAAAATGCCTGCATAAACATGTGTTGCTAAAACGCCCGCGTAAGCACGATAATAAACTTCACATTGAAACTTGCTGTGTTTTTCATTAAGTACTCTACCTGGAGGGAAATTCTAAGAAACACAAGGTTATTTTTCCAAAAAAAATTCTTACCCAGAAATGAAAAAATCTTAGTTTATGGCCTCAAAAATAGGGGGTTGACTTATACACGGGATCGACTAATACACGGGTAAATACGGTACAAAAAAAAAGTAAAAACCCCTGGGGCAAGTAATTATCAGGGAAATTCTAATGTTCAAGAAGTGAAAGGATTACATTTCCTCAGTAGTTTGTAATAAATTAAGATTCTGTAAATAGTTTTACAGCATGTAATTTATGCCCGATAAAACAATAATAATCTTACCTCACTCTTGTGCCTCAAGCAGCTCTCCAGAAAATCATACACAGGGCTGTCAGCACTAAAATCACAAGAAAATATCAGAATTATTCCCCTGCATCAAGGTCAGTGGCACCGTGGAAACACAGGCACTGACAAATGAGTTTAGAGGGCCATGTGGTCATAGCCCTCTGCACGAATTACTGACCTAACTGCTAGGGAATATTATTGGCAGGTACATGTAGAGATCTGTCAGCGATATTTACGTGAATCTCACGAACTACTTACACTTCAGGCTCTTCATCAAGGTACTTGGATGCAATGCGTATCTACCAAAACAAATAAAGAACATCTGTTTGTTCTTTCACTGATAATGACAACTACAGAGAATGTTCTGCAGGGAAAAAATATTTGGACTACAAGTCGTGCATAGAAAGCAATTCTAGCAGATTCATTTTTTTTTTCTTCGGAGGGGGAGGGGGAGGTTTCACCATTTTTTCCTAGCCAGACCTCATAGAAAATAATATTTCAAAATTTTTTCATGACAGGATAAGTATAATATGATATTAAGACCTTACCAGCATGCAGACGGCATAAGGAGATCTTAGAGACTGCTTGATGTACTTGAAAATAAGCTTTGACACAGCTAGCCGATCTGTCTTCTTTACATGGTACAAAAGACCAAGGGCGTGGTACTAGGAAGTAAAATATTAAAAAGAGTAATAACCAAGTCACCCAAAGACAAAAGTAAGCTGCCTGTGGCACCAAGGCTCTGCAAGCACCTGTCAGCAGTAAAATACTATTTACACTGTATTTTAAGCATGATTTTTGAAAGTTAGAAAAATTATTAATGTTCCTTAAAGGGACTATGTCACGGGGATTTCACAGTTTTTTGTTCAAACTGTTCTGAAATAAGTGGTAGGCAACTTTACCCATAAAAAACATTATCTTTGAACATCTAAAGGAAGATATAACCTTAATTTGCGAATAGAAATCAAGCTATGGTTATAAATATCGATTTTTTGAATACGCGCGGAAACAGTTTGAAAACGTTTGCCTAACGTTTTCAAATTGCAATCCGTTTCCATCCGAGCCATCCGCAGCCAAAGATGCTAGTTAACAGATATTGTGCTCTTATATAGCCATTTTTTTATTAAAAATGGACCATTACATGTATGTACTTTTAAGTTTAATGCTACATAAATATAAATTTTGGCGGTTCAAAAATCTGGTAAAATCTGTGACATAGTCCCTTTAATAGTGGAGACATAGTTTTCCAAGAGGCTCCATAATCTCTTGTGTTGCTAGATGAATGAATCATCTAACAATTCAAGAGTTCAGGTGCCTCTCGGCAGTAAAAATGTCCCTCAAGACATGAAGTACTTAATTGAATAGTAAGACCCATGTATCCAGACATCTATCTTAAGCAAGAATATTATGATCATAATTTATTATGTCATTAAAAATATTCAAATGTAATAAAAAATATTTTCCAAACAGTTTTTGCAACTCTTGCACTGTTAAACAAAAGAATCATCTGACGATGCAAGAGTTCAGAAACTGCTGGTAACAAAACTTGATGTCCACCAACTTTCTGAAAGCTCAAAAAAGTACCTAATTAACCCTTAAACAATTACTGCTTATATAGTCCATGCACAAATATTGACTTGTTTAAACTAACAGTACAGTACTAAAACACAGGTTTTTTTATGACAGGAAAAAAATAAGGTCGGCAATGGTGGATGCAAAAAAAAAGGAATTGCCCACCTCACAGGACATATGACCTAAGTATACAGGGCTGTCACTAATTTTTCAAGTAGGTGGGGAAATGAAAAATGTAGCCGGGGGACAAGATTTTTCTAGTGTTGGCTGTTGATGGGGGGCGGTGAGTGTGTTCTAGGAAACAACAAAATTGTTCCCAATATGAATTGGTTTTTGCAATTTTTACACCACTGTAACCTACTACTTTCTCTTTCTCTACGACATTTGACAAGACTCTGACAAGTTTTTGAAAATTATCCTTTATTTTGGGATTTGAAACGGCCTGACTTGTGAAGACTGGGAATGAGTGAAAATAACTCGTGACCAAGAGCAAAAAAACGTCGCGTTGGGAACGTGTTGGGAATGTCAAAATGGTTTGTTTTTGCTTGCTTCTCTTGAACCAAAACCACTGCTTTGAGCAATTCACACAACCAAACTTTCTGCACCTATGTAGAATACGTGGACAAGCCTAATTTTTGTCGGACAAAGTAATAACTGTAACGGATATACAATCCCTGTGCGACTGATCTGTGTTTATTGACGAGCAGGCGTAGCATTAAAACGGGCAAGAGGAGGACAAGAGGACACATGCATAATGTTGGAAGATTGCAGTTAACTGATCGCCAACTTTTTTTGCGTGAAAAGTGTTCATTGTTCAACTATGGCACGTCCAGATCATGTGCAAATTCGTTTACGGCTCATCCTCGTGATCTCAAATGATTGATTTGAAAGAGAAATGCTGAAGCCCAAACTGTTTTTTCTTCAGGTAAACATAATCTTACCTTGAAGCAAACCAGAAGATAAGAAGGAATCCAGTTTTCTTCGTTTATTTAAATCACTTTTGCCTTCCGTTTTTTCGATGACATTTCCACGCGGAACCAGAAACTCCGACAACGAGAGAATCCGAATGAACCTAACACGTCGTAAAATCACGTGCTTACAAAGGAAGATTGCAATGTTCGTCATTTACGCGTTTTCAACCACAGTATTGCATGAATGGTGAATTGCTCTCTTTAAAAGGTGATAAAATAAGTAGTACTAATAAACTATTGGTTTGTTTTTTAATTCACAATTTTGTCATTTGATGTATTTTTCACTTTCCAATGTTTTGGTTTTGTATCAAAGTAGCCGGGGCTCAAAGTCGTTGTAGCCGGGGAAAATCCCCGGCCCCCGGCCCTTAGTGACAGCCCTGACTGTATATGTTTATACTTAGGCCGCAGCGGTGTGTGAGAAAAAAAAAATTCCCATTTTGTTTCACTTGGCCGGTGAAAACTATCTACGTTTGTCTCAAATATAAAAATATTATAAATACAAATCTACATGATTGTAATTTTTACTTGACACCAAGGAACATCAAAAATATTATTAGTCAAATAATGTGTCATCATTCTTGCTAAAAAAAGATAAATCATAAAAAAACCCTGCACTTACTTGGACCATGGTGTTATCGCTTGACACTGCCTCCTGTGCCTCATTCACCCAGCGCTTTACCACATCATAATTTGGCTTCATAAGATGCTTGAAGAAAAGTATAAACTGTGTTAGTCATATGAAATACTTTAAAGTATTTTTTTAAGGGAACCGCAGTGGCCTAATGGTTAGTGTGCTGGACTCCAGACCAAGCAATTCCGGTTCAAGCCCTGGAGGGGTACTGTGTTGTGTTCTGGACTATAGTGCCTCTCTTTACCCAGGGGTATAAATGGGTACCAAAGAAATAATGCTGGGGGAACCCTGCAATAGACTAACATCCCATTGATATCCAGGGGGAAGAAGAAATATTCCTAACTAGTCCCTACATGCTACTGAAACCGGGTTAAGCTCTGGCCTGATGGGCTACAAGGCTTATATGTGTGTGCACTTCACCCTAAGTTTTTACGCTGAGAATGCTACTACAAACTAACACAAAACGCCACGCCGATCGAACTACGAACAACAAACGCAAGCACATGGGATAGCTACGCATGTACCAAAGGGAAACACTGCTGGACCAGACTCGACCCAGCACTTCAGCAACCATGTGAACACCACCAGAACGCTACTAACAAACACAGCCAAACGCTTAACGCTATAAACGCCTGAAACACTAGAAACATGCTTACCTAATGACTTGCTCCTTGTCGTTAACTATGATTACATTTAACTGTATCATAAATTATTTCACAAATTTCAGGGGCATGTGGCCCCTGGTATTGGGAGAATTTGTTAAAAGATCAAAGCATTTCCATTGGACCTTTTTTTAGGGTTCTCAATAGAAATTTCAGCAGCTGTTGCTGTGTTGTTTTTACCCGTATCAGGGAACTACATGGCCAAAGGCTATGTAACTTCAATCTATTGACTGCAGTGCTTTGACAGCCGTAACACTTTCAAGTGACACTCGTGACAGGTGTTATGGGTTACGGGTTTAACTGAGAACCCTGATTTTAGCAATTCTCATAACTGTTTCTATTGATGAAGTCTTGATATTGTGAGGAGAAATTTGATGTTGGTCACACTCACCAAAGCAGAAACCAAGGATGCACTTGAAACACTGGCGTTTTTATCAACAATTGCTTGCTTCAAGTAACGTTCAATTCCTTGCAACATTGTGCTCTGCAAAAGAATATTTGTCAAAGATAAAGGCAAAGACCAAAACAATAACAACAAGGTTCCACAGGACATTGTTGGTTCAGGGGTGTACGTCTGATTTAATTACAGTGCACAGAGCCTCGCATGTACCAGCAGGGTCCGAAATTAACTTTTTTACATCGGCGCCAGCTGGCGACCGGACCGAAAGTTTTAGTCGCCAGATGTCAACTTCTGGTCGCCAATTTTTTCGATTGACTTTCTTTTACACTTAAAGATGAAACACTTGTTTTTCTACAGTGTATTTTTGGCCATTAATATACTCAAAAACAGCTTAATTAAACCACAAAACAACGACGATATCAAAGCCAGTTCAACAGACCGTAACCACTCAAAGAAATGCTGTACTTGCCTATAAGTAGAGTCTTAAGAAGTCTTCTTTATCGAATGTTAACTCTCTAACATTTAAACGGAAAATACTTAACAGTCTTACTCAAACATTCCGCTCTTAAATATAAAAAACATCATTTCCACCAACTTTCTGACATATTTCAACAGGTAGTTTTTCATTCAACACAGTGACAAGAACATGTTGCGTTCGTGGAACGTCGTAGCGAAAGCACATTGCTCGGCGCGCCCGCAATAGCGTCATAGGGAAAACCGCTGAGTTAAACAACATGGCGGCTCGCAATGTTTGAATCGTGTTGATCGCAGCTGTTGGCTGAGCTGTTGGGGAGTTTATACATTATGTAGCGAGAAATTTACTTCAGTGTTATTTCAAGGACATCGCCAAGATAAAAAGTGAGTCAATAAATTGTTAAAAAACGGCTCCGAATTTTATCGTTAATCAATTTCTCTGAATACTCTTACAAAGCAACTTAGTCGCCAGCGGGCGATCAGTTGCAAAATTCTGGTCGCCAGCTCTCAATATTTAGTCGCATTGGCGACCAGGAAGGCGCAATTTCGGACCCTGACCAGACACTCAATATCAAGCTTAACATTGAAACCTGACTGTTAAATTACTTGCTACCATTTGGATGTGATGGAAACCAGACAATAAGCAGAACACAGGTCAATATTTTTGGTACTGCCCAAAAGGATCTTGGCCTCTGAGGCCAACAATGGAGAATTAACCATAAGCCATTTAGGCATAATTATTTATAATAAAAAACTTAAGATGGATTCCGCTGAAAGTTCGAGCAATGAGTGCGAAAATTAAGTACCAAAAATCTACTCATTGCACGGCAACATTTTGTATACTATTTAAAAGATCTTATCGAAATTCATTTGTCTTAGTGAACCCGCAATTAAATTCTAAAGCATTCTCGAGAAAATTAAAGTCAAACCTCGAAAAAATGTATTAAACGCGCGCCATTTTGTTTTGAACTGGCGCAAGACGTCCGTTTTAACTGAAATAAAGACAACTTCAAATCCATTTTTCTCTCGCGGGGTCAGCTTGAGTGCTAATTTTTGGCAGGTTTTTGTTAGCTGTACTAAAACTGTTGCCATACTAAGAGGTCTTTTTGGTAACTTTATTTTTGCCTGTATTGCTCGAAAATTGTGCGGAAACCATCTTAACATGATTGTTGAAAGGGCTGATTTGTTTTAAAGGAAAAAAAAAATTGAGTAAATTTAAAATAAAGAATAAGGGATTAACTTACATCTGTGATTTTACAAAGGGCTCGGATAGCACTGGCACGGTACAATTCCTCCTGAAGAACAAAAGAAAAAACATTGAGCATTACTTTATGCCATTCCTCACCCAAAACAGACTGTAGAATTGTATCTAGAGTTCAAATTACTTGTGAAATAATAATCTCTATATTCAAATGCTTAAAAGAGATAATAATAATAATACAGTGTATGCCTGTAATAACCAACATTTTGAACTATTTTCTTTGAGACATACATGTATATCTTGATTACATGTAAAAAAGAGATGAAAAGAACTTAAGAGCCAGTTCCTTAAAACGCCAGTAGAATTGCCAAGATCATTAGATGAAAACAATTATACCTTTCCAGTCATGTCCTTGGTCAAACTGTGGAAAACAAAAAAATAATCAAAATTAGTGTACAAACAATGACAACGTTACTAGGTAAAGTTTGTTTTAGAGCCTGGAAGCCCATCAGACCAGAGGGGTATCCCTGTTCCCATAGCATGAAGTGACTGAGCATTTCTACACCTCCCTGGATGGGATGCTAGTCTATTGCAGGGTTAATGTTACCCCCAACATCAAATTTGCTGGTATTTATTTGTTCAACTTGACTGGGGTGGAGAGAGGCATCATGGCATCAATGCATCAAGTGTTAGAATGCTTGATCCTTCACCGCGGTCAAACATCTGAGGCTGTTTTTGTTTTATTATTTCGAGAGAAATCATTCATGTTAACGTGGAAGCATCTGTAAGGATATGTAAAATAGCTGCTGAGGGTAAATATATTTTTCAGTTCCCTCAAACGGGATTCTTTACTTTTAAAATGCTCCGCACCCTAACAAAATTGCATTGACAATGGCGCCGACAGTCGGCATTTTGCGTTTTCAAACACTTAAAACTTTTTTAGTAAAGTTCCAAACAATTTAGTAAACCAGGAGAATACTTGTTAAGTATTGAACTTTGAACAGTGGAAATAAAAACCTTATCTTTGAAGCAGTTTTCTTATTTTTTACGTTTTACCGCGGTGAAGCTTGATCCATGGTTCAGCAAACCCATCATTACACTGTGATAGCTCCCAATTAAATTACTACATGTATTTAACTGTTTTTGTTCACATCATTTATTTCCACAAGAATACAACATATTTCACTCATTACCTGCTGGTAACGATGATGACGTCTTCAGCAACATTGGCTAATTCTTTGATAGACAAGTACACCATTCTACGGAGCATCACCTAACATTCCAGTAAATAAAAAAAATTCACAAAATTACAAGACTAAAAATACATGTATATTGCTGTATCATGTACACCGAAAAACAACATTATGTCACCATACTTAAAAATAAAGTAAGCTTTTTGCTAAAATTCTTGTAAAATCTTGTGGCAGATAGTAAACTCCCTCTTTAATGGACACCTTTGGGACCACCATTTGGTATCCGTAATACAGGAAGTCCGTATTTTAAGTAATTCTTATTAGCCGGGATCTTCAACTCCTGTCCGTAATAATGGGGTGTCTGTAGCAGCGAGGTGTCCGCAAGGCGATTGTTGACTGTAGCCAGTAGTTACAAATTTTTTAGCGCTCTCAACTGGTAGAAAATCCAACTTACATCTTTAGACTGAAACAGCTTTGTCATGGCAAAAAATGCCTCTGTAGCTTCTGTTGTACCAAGATGATGTCCCTGCAATAGAGTAATAGTTATTTAGAATGAAACATCAACACACAGACTCTCCCTAGCCTTAGCTTGTGGTCACCATATTACAGTAGAAGTTGGGAGAATTCGCTTGAAGGACAATTTCTTGGTGACTTTCATACATTCTTGCAACTTTTATATATGTGATTACACACTGATATCATGGGGAGAATTTTAACGTTGATCACTGTTAGCATGAGTTCATCAAAAGTCAGGCAATGGACTTGTGCCACCATGCATTCTGTTCACAACATGCCAAAGATAGGCCAAGGTTTTTTATTAGTCTGTATGTCAAGGTTCTTGATCCACGGTGAAGATCTTCAGCTTAACCTACATGGAATATAATGAAGCCTGGGACTTGTGGTGTTAGAGGGTGATGAAGTTAATAACAAAAGTATCCCAGGGTACTACACGCACTCCATGTTAAAGGTGTCCAATAAGATGGAATTGATCCATTCAACTCTTTATTGCGGTTTTTAGTGATATGCAAACTCTGAAATTCAATCCTCAACCAACAGCTTATGCTATCTGCTGCTGTCAATCATCTTAGTGGATGTCTCGGGAAACAGAAGTTCACTTCAACCAGGTCAAAAGGTCACGTCTGTCAGTTTTGATTGGTGGATTTCAATCCATTTTGTTTGTTTCTGTTTTCATGGTTCGTTGGCTGTCGTCATAATTATCATTGGCGGCAGCGAAAAACGAAAATTTCAGAGTTCGCATATCACTGAACACCAGTACTGCAACAAGTCTAAGATCAGATTCATAAATGTGGTGGGCAATCCCCACATTGATGATTTTCTTACAAGTATTTTTTTCCCGTCACCTGACTACCTGGCAGTGTGTCCTTATTGTGCATGTACATGAGTAGAAATTAAGACTTCAATAATTAATAATTTAAGTTTTAGACACAATCATTTCACGATCCGCGCACATAGAACTGTCAGGAAAAAAAATGCCGGTCTTACCTGGTTCAGAACGTACAGAATCTTCGTCAAAATATGAATACATTTCCGTGGATTTATCGGCGTTTCGTTGAATGTGCGAGCCTAGAAAAAGGGAAAGGTGTTAAAATATGAGACAGGTTTAAAACGGAGAAAGAAAAAGAAAAAAATAACAAGAAACAAATGATATTTTAAGCTTACCTCTTGAAGAACCGCACTTTTGTCAAGGTTCTGAAATGGATTCGATTGCGATCCTAAAACAAGTAACAACGTGAAATCGTAACTCAATTTTTTTCAATGTTTGAGCAGGAAGTATAAAGAAGCCATAAAAATCATTTACCGTCTTCCTCGTCCTTCTTATCTCGTCGTAAGTACTGCATTTTGCCTCAGAAATCACCCAAATCTCGCCAAAATGGTGACCTTCAAAATGGAGACGTGGCAGAACAAAGCAGGACGGGAAGTAATCGTGGCCTCATAGATGAACAGCGGTAATCCATTTTCTTTACCAGTCTTCGCGCAATAACAGCTAGTGCCCAGTGTCTTTGAAGCTTTTTGAATCCAACGGGGGTGGAAGCGGAATCATTTGACTATGGATATTCATGATTCCTGTCTTTTTTGCCCCGATGATTCATGATTCATTTATAAATTTTATTCGATATTCATGATTCATTTTTCATTCTTTTCATCCAGCTTTCAAAATAACGTGTTATCAGTTTCTGTTGTTTTTCACTTACAGGCTGGTTGCGCATTCCAGTTCCCTGCTTAGAGATTCTCCTTTTCCAAGTGGAGACTCTTCTGGCATGGAATTATACCGAAAAAACGATGTTAAATATTTTCAGTCGCTAAATTATTTCTAAATATTCACGGTGTGTAACATACTTGATCACTGTAAAGTTAGTAAAGGATGAAGATGTGAAGGCAAGGGTACATTCGTGTTTCCATTGCTTTCGTTAGGGGGGTCTGGGGGCATGCTCCCCCAGAAAATTTTGAAAATTAGATGCTCAGAAATGCGATTTCAGGCCATTTGTGGAGTACATTTTTTAAGAATTTAGTAAAACGACGCATCAGTTTAATTGTTGTTACATTCTATATTCCCAAGCCTACAATATCGATGGAAGCATTCATTTGTTATTCATGATTCTTTTAGTCATCTCTTGTTATTCATGATTTCCAAGTTTTAAACACAAAGATTCATGATTCCTACTAATTTTACAGCTACGATTCATGATTCATGATTCCGCTTCCACCCCCGAAAAATGGCAGAACTTCAAACTTCAAAGGTTGACCTAAAACAGATTTTTGAGGATCCTACATATATAAGCAGGAGAATATAACCCTGAATTACTGATTGCACAACCGACCTTAGCTCACAATATCATAATTTTTGGTACAAATGAACCCGGACTAATAAGAGCTCGAATCGGTACACGATTGTGACCGCTTGAGTCCGAATCGAAAAAAAAAATCGAATACTTTTTATTACTGAATTCTATCAACCCAATCCATTACTGAACTAAACGAGGGGTCGAAGTGTTCAAGTTTTATTTATTTTTTAGCCTTTTTTTTTTTAATTTCACCTTTTTTGTCTAGCATAAAGTGTTATAAAACCAAATTGATTGCAAGGCTGGTACAACGGCAAGATTTATTGGCCAATATTTCAACTAGCAGAGCTAGTCTTCTTCAGGGCCAGTACTATAATATAAGGAAAATAACGGCTGTAAAATTTGAATTTGGATAATACAGTATGGGTTAATGTTTAACTAATACAGGCTATATAAAGATATACGGTGACAAGATATATAATAATAATAATAAAATTGAAAAAACCAAAAATGATGAAATTGTCAATGTTCATTTCTACGGTTAATACCATTAGGCGCAAGTGTTTGGCCTCTGTGTATCAGGTAGGCCTCTCTAGCCTTTCTGCGGGATGCATTATTTGTCGGTTGGAGTTCCAAAGGAATGAGTGTCATGTCTTGGATAGAGTGATCAGGTAGATTAAAATGCGTAGGTACTGCTGCTGAAGCGTTAGCGTGTCTGGGATTGTTCGTGGCTTGTCTATGTTCAGCGAATCTTTCACGGATACTACGTTTAGTTTCCCCTATGTATTGTTTCTTACATTTGTTACATTCTATCATATAAGTTAAGTTTGAAGATTTACAAGTATATTGGCCAATAAATCTTGCCCTCCTGCCGTTGTACCAGCCTTGCAATCAATTTGGTTTTATAAGCACTTAGAGTGACGTCTGGTACGAGCATTTCTTGAACAAGAGATCCGGCAGCAGAGAAGCCAAGCAGTTTTTTCTGGTCCCCTGCATCCAAACTGTTAAAGTGTTATGTCCGTGGTCTGACAACGCTGGCTCGGGTGATCTGCCGTTCCATATGCATGTCGCCAGATTCGGCTCAAATCAGATGAAAATACATACTTCGAGATGTATTCATTAGCGTTCTCGACTTATGTGAAAATTGAAATGATTCTTTCTCCGTACTAGGCGTTCCGTGTTTTCGTGGCGAAAAAAGCTTATTTTAAACATAATACTCTTTTTAATCAGGCGGTGATAAAGAAGAGTTGCTCCTTACCGCCCTAATTCATTTGGTTGATAATTAATTGACAACTAATAGTTTAATAACTAATAAGTTAATAATTAAATATTTTATTTAAGGTCATTTAATATTTTTTTTTAGAAAAAAAAAAAAACAGTAAAAAACAAGAGAAGTTTACCTTGAGGTTTCGGGATTCCCCGGCTCGTAGCACCTATTTATAAGCTTTAGGAATAATCCGCGGAGGGTGAAATTTGCAGGTTGCAGGTTGCAGGTTGCAGGTTGGACTTATGCTCTTATTAATGTACGTGCAGGCTATGTATGAATTATTTGCACAGATCGTTTCGAAGAGTTATCTTCTCCCATTTGATTGGTGCATGAACAAATTATATAAAATAGAGTTGATTGGGCCAAACCTTTCCCTATAATTTTAGTTGGTATCGGCTAGATAAGACAGAAAACATGAAATAAAAACGTCAACTTAAAGTTTATTACATTTCAATATTTACTTTGTAAACAATCGGCATTAATTTGACTACCTTAGAACTAGGACTTGTTATTGAAAAAATAGAAGATTCAAATTCACGATAATAATTGTTGCAACCTGCAACCTGTAAAAAGGTAAAGGTAAAGCAACTTTATAAAGCTAGAAGCTTGTGGGGCCGTGTATATGAAACAAATATAATATATTAAATAAACATAACATGGTTAAAAATTCCAACTGGCAGGAGGCAGACCAGTTGGCTATTTACAAGCATGACCGAGGATTTGAACTCGGGACGACCAAGAACAAATCCAGATAGTGGTCAGAACGGGACTTGAACCCGGGACCTCCAGATTTCAAGTCCGGCGCTCTAACCACTCGGCCACGCTGCCTCCTTCACCTGTAACCGGCAACCTGCAACCTGCAACCTGCAAATTACACCCTCCGAGGAATAATAACAAATACATTTCGTTGCATGGGCTTGGGCAGCCTGTGACCGCTCTATAAACACAGGGGGAAAGGGAAATGCACATAGAATCATGGTGATAGATTAGAAAACTTTATCGTCTGGTCGTCAAAATCGAGAGAAAAAAAAGCGATTGTAATATTTCTTTTGCATCATGAGAATCCGCTAGGTTTTTCCACGGTTCAAACTTTGATGGTGGCCCATGAAAACCGTGCCTATTCTCATTCATAATTATGACGCGGAATTCAGAAGTGCGTGGATTACATAACCCCATTTGTTTATAGATAGTTGTGTTAGGTAATGCTTAATCACCACGTGCACAATCGCCGTATTTAAAGATCCCTTTGCTTAGTTTCGGGGCATTTCGAAAGAGATACGCAAGCCGGGAAGTCCGGGCGAATTTTCTTATACTCTCGCGCTACGTCGCCGAAGCCCAACCACGTGCTTTAGTTTGTTTCGTCGTTTATTTTCTCAAGTTCATGGCTGTACCTACCCTGCCTCTGCTGTTTAACTAGAAGATTTACACTGCATGTCCATTCTCTGCCGCTTCGCAAGTTCCACATCATGCCGGAGTAGCGGGACAACGCGTACAGCAATAGTTTACTCGGTATTTTAAAACATTTTTATGTGTTTTTCTTTTTCGCTTGCTTATCCGTTTGTTTATCCCGTAGTGTGTTTTATATCTACGTAGTTCTGTTTATAGCAATTTATTACCATATGTGTTACGGCTGTAGTAGCTTACGTTCGCTCGTGTGTCGAGCAAAGATTGGCAAACGCCGTGTGTCGGCTGTAGTAGCTAAAACGTTCGCTCGTGTGTCGAGCAGAGATTGGTAGACGCCGGCGCCGTGTGTCGGCTGCCCGGTCGGCTGTAGTAGCTATAAAACGTTCGCTCGTGTGTCGAGCAGAGTTTTGTAGACGCCGTGTGTCGGCTGTAGTAGCTAAAACGTTCGCTCGTGTTTCGAGCAGGCACTGGCAGACGCCGGGTGTCGGCTGGTAATAGCTTAACCGTTTGCTCGTGTGTCGAGCAGAGACTGGCAGAGGCCGTATGTCGGCTGCAGCTAAAACGTTCGCTCGTGTGTCGAGCTGAAATTTGCAGATGCCGTGTGTCGTGTGTCGAGCAGAAACTGTCAGATGCGTTTGTCGGCTGTAGCTAAAACGTTCGCTCGTGTGTCGAGCAGAAATTGTCAGATGCCG
Source organism: Oculina patagonica (assembly GCF_052425735.1). Taxonomy (NCBI): domain Eukaryota; kingdom Metazoa; phylum Cnidaria; class Anthozoa; order Scleractinia; family Oculinidae; genus Oculina; species Oculina patagonica. Next base: position 21,988,695 of record NC_135767.1, read on the forward strand.
TGTGTCGGCTTTACGTTGCTCAATGTTTGCTCTTGCGTTTAGCACAATTTGTTACACGCCGTGTCGGTTTTAGTCTAAAGGTTGGCTCGTGGGTCGAGCTTAGTTGGCAGGAGCCTTGTGTCGGTTTTGTTTAAAGTTTGAACTGTGTATTGTGGGTATTTGGCAACAATCATGTATCGACCATTCCGGGGAGGGGGGGGCACCCTGTATTTTAACTGTTAGTGTGCTAAGTGTTTCGTTACGGTATATCTGGCTGGAATTGTTTTGCTTGCATGTCAAGAAAATCAAGTAGTTGCCGATTGATGGACATTTGTTTCAGAGCTTACTGGTGTCAGTAAGAGTGTTAATGAGCTTAGGTTTAAAGTGTTTACGAGTTGGTTACGTAAGGTTTGTTACGTAACCCATCCCAGTGCGGAACTTTATTGGACAGGTATCACGCATGTTTGTTTTATGGATCTGTGTATCTCTGTAGGTTCAGTGTTTAAATTTTCAAAGCTCGCCGGTTGGCCGTTTTCATCCACGGAGTTTAATGTTTTATCCACGTTTAGACACGAACAACGTGGGATATATGGAAGTGATGTTTATCCTTTATTTTTCCCCAAGCTAGAAGTTTTAAAATTAAAATTCAAAATATTATTTAAAAAAATAATTTTAAACAGTCCACCCCCTCCACTGGCCTTGTCGCGATCAGAAGGGTAATCTCAGTTACGCCCTATAATCCGTTTACGACGGATTCCTGGTCCGGCTTGGCTAGTGGGGTTTTTTCCCTTTTGTTCATTTTTCGTTTGTTGTCTTACGTTTTCCTTTCTGTAACAACAATGGTTTTGATCTGCCCGCCTTAGGTATTGGCGATTTCTTGAAGGAGTTTTTTCTTGAATCTCCTACTCTCATTATAAACCACGATCGAAATACATGCTATGGTGTAGGGAAGTAACCCCACTAGCCTGGCCGGGCCTCTCGCATACCGGTTGGGGTTTGAGGGGATTTTTGAGTTTTGGGGAGAAGGTGTATTTTTGGGGTACTCTTTCCTATAAATGTGAAGATCTTTTGAGTTTGTACTGAAGCAGCAAGGTGCGTGAGCAGCCGAAGGCCACAATCTTTCCCCATACCTTATCCACGCCGGACAATGAGCGGCATAATTAATGAGTGAGAATGGTATACTATTCTCATTCATAATTATGACGCGGAATTCAGAAGTGCGTGGATTACATAACCCCATTTGTTTATGGATAGTTGTGTTAGGTAATGCTTAATCACCACGTGCACAATCGCCGTATTTAAAGATCCCTTTGCTTAGTTTCGGGGCATTTCGAAAGAGATACGCAAGCCGGGAAGTCCGGGCGAATTTTCGACCCTCCCACCTCCCCTTCGGCGACGTAATAGACAACTATAGTGCTTTCTCACCCTGTCACTCATTGCCTCGGCCACAATCTTTCCCCATACCTTATCCACGCCGGACAATGAGCGGCATAATTAATGAGTGAGAATGGTATACTATCGTTTGTAGGTATGTGCCCACAGAGAGCACAAGGTTTTGTCCTTCAATTTTACCGTAAACCGGCAAAAAGTTTTAATTAATTAGCATACTGAACCAAAGAACAGTGAAATCCCGTGCGGCATTTGATGGCGTGAACCAATCAGATACCGTCTTTAGTCGAGGGCGTGCATTAAAATAGCTGGCGCTCAATTCAAATTAGATATTCGGCTTCTACATGAGATTTTATGAAGAGCATGGCTGATAGTTTGAACACTAAACGGCCAAAAGCTTTAACGTCTTAGCAAACCAAAGAATAAATAACTCTAAAGCTGAAAATGTTCTTACTACAGAACCGCAAGAAATGATATTGGCCGGAAAATGGTAAGTATTAATAAGATGTTTCAGTTTCGATTCGGAAAATGAATTGTTTTATTCTGAGAGAGCTAAACTCAATTCAACTTCAGACCAAATATTTTCAATGCATTTTCAAGTACTTCGCCAATTAGTTAAGTCAGTTTCTTTCCCCCTTCATTTCAGAGGCTGGCGACCAAAGAATTTACTCATTGAAGGCAAAACAAAACGAAACGTGTTCCAAGCAAACTTCGTGGAATAATCATGGTGCCGAAATGTGGCCGTTACGGTCTAAACGCCGATATTCATGCCAGGTACATTTGTCTGTTTATTTATCTCCTTCTTAAATTATTTTTCAGCCGTAGTTCGATGCATGAGGTGACCTTTGTCCAGCTTTTTATGTGATAGACAACTTTTGATAAATAATATTAAAAAGCGTAAACTGATAATTTAGGTGGAAGAAAGGCGTGAAATGTTTTAAATTGTAATCAAATGTCACCTTTTATTTTTCTTTATTTTCAAATTTGTTTGAGGAAAATTTTCGTAAAATCGTATTCAAGATTTGAACAGGTTAAACAACCCAACAAAATGTCGTGGATCCGGGCAATATTTTCAAAAAAAAACGTTATATTTAATTATGCATGTCTCGATCGTCATGATTTCGGTTCGTGTGTAACTGAATAGTATAAAAGAAACTACAGGTGTAATTAAATGAGCTTTGTAACGGATTTTACTAGATTTTGAACCATTTTTTTTTTTTACCTTAGTCCTTTTTTTTATTAAAAATTGATATACAGTATAAAGCACTGAAGCTGTTAACTAGCGTCTTTGGCTGCGGATGGCTAGAATGGAAATAGATTGCAACTTGAAAAATACGGCTTAACTTTAATTTGCAGTTGTTTCCGAGCGTCTTTAAAAAATCGATATTTATAGCCGCAGCTTGATCTCTATTCGCAAATTTAAGTTACCTTATTATAGGAAATTAACGCTTCATGAAATTAACGCGAATTTAAAAAATTCGCGTTAATTTAAGTCGCGTTAATTTTTGTTAACGTTAATTTCCGTGCCGTTAATTAAGTGGAGCGTTAATTTCCATTATTTTGGCCCTAATTTCTCGATACAGTCCAGACGTTTTTGACTCCTAGGAAAAGGCATTATTTCATCAGGGTAAAAAAATGCCGGTATCACTGAATCTGTGAAGAACACTCAAGGCGGTCAGATTCCTTCGCTTAAGCCATACGTTTAAGATTAGACGCCTAGTTTCGATATAAACCTGTTCCTGTTGTTTCGACAAGTCGCGTTAATTTCCTTCATTTCGAAATGATACCCCCTCTTTCGCGTTAATTTCCTTTATTGGGAAGTAATTTTTCCTTCAATTCGCGTTAATTTAAGTCGCGTTAATTTCAGATACCTTAATTAACACAAGCGTTAATTTCCTATAATAAGGTATATCTTCCTTTAGATGTTCAAAGATATTAAACGTTCTTCGTGGGTTAAGTTACGTTCCACTAATTTCAGAACAGCATAGCCCCAAAATCTGTGAAATCCCCGTAACGTAGCTCCTTTAAGTATAAGGTTATATACAAATATTTCATTTATAAGTAAAAAATGACTCATAGTTTTTCTTTTTTCTGTGGTCTTTCAGTTTGGCTCCTCCGGACCTCGTCAAGCAATCAGTCCACTGTCCTAAGTTAAAAGTCCATGCCAGTACAATGTTCTCGCCCAATGTTCTCAGCGTCGTCTTGGCAACGAAAGACACAAGTTCTTCTCGGTAGTGGTTAGTGTGGTTCTTTGTGGGTAGGGATGGGTGGGTAAAAGTTAGAGCTCTGGATGAACCTAGCACTCGGCTAATTTTCGGCTTACGTTCGGACTATATTCGGCTTATTCGACTGTTTCTGCTTAAAGTAATTTAGACAGTTTAGTTAGTGCTGGGTGGGTTGGGTTTGGGCCTCCCCCTTTCCTTTCCTGGGTTTTCCAATTCGGCTTCGAATATTTCATTCTGTCAATTATTCGGCACTAGGTTTAAGTTTCGGCTTTTCTTCGGCAAACTTCGGCTTTATTTCGACAAGACTTCGGCTTCACTTCGGCTTCTGCGCAATCTCCCGCTTAGTGTTTTTGTTAAGGTTTTTTTCTAAGCTAAGCTCCTTTCAATGACAGCACTTTCACTGTTATTGACTGGAACTTTATACCTTTTAATGTCAGCATCATCGTTGTTATTAACAGGGTCGTTCAAAGTTCAAGGTTCATCCAGTTAGTTAAATGACTAATTAATCGATTAGTTAATTTATTTAACAATACAACTTAGGAAACTAGAAAATGACCGCTTAACACGGGAATGAAGACGGTTTTGTTTTCTCCTGTCACGATAAGTTGTCAGTTTTCAAGTTGCAGGTAGCCAATTAGTGTAGACTCGCCCTTGCTTTAAGTAGTTAGCTGGGAATCTGGGACAAAGCACACATTCTAGTTAATATAGCTTACAAATTTCAGCGCAGGCAGCCTCCAAAAGTTAACTACCGGATAATTCACCAACAAGATGCATCCTATGAGAAGATCTTATCATCCATCTAGACAGTGAAGAAACTGAGAGCATAGCCCAGGAGTTACTTCTAGCTACTTGAGAGGCTTTTCTCTCTTACAGGCGGTGTTAGCAACCGGACATATTACATGTCTCTTTGTTAGCGTTGCCTTGTGGGACGAGTCTTCTCAAGGAATCCGCTTGCATTGCACCTCGCAGGCGCAGGAAGCTTAGACCGTCTACAAATTGTAAGCTTTGGTAGTCTTCACTTCCGGCCGAGCAAATGAAGTGCCTTGGAGACTGGATATACAAAAGTTACTCGATAAACAGTTGTTAAGACCTCTTAAGTCATAAGATACAAAGGCCTGGAGAACGGAGAGCCAAGATCGACCTCGTACTTTAGCAAGACAGTATTATAGTAAATTAGCTAGGTAAACGCAACATCGATGTGCCAAGACAAATCAGGACAAGTGAAACAAGGAGATAACATTGGAAACACGCAAAGATAACGAGGACACATGGAAAAAACAACATCCCTTTTCACTGCATCTGAATTGATAGACAAGAAAGTATAGATAGCATAAAAATAATTATAAAACCAGTATGAGCCACACTGATGAATATTGGTTTGATTTCGGGCGCTTTGATTTTCCAAATAGTCTAGCTAGCAGAAAAAGCGTGCTTAAAGATTTTCAGTTAATTAGCAAGATTTCGCGAAATATATCTAATTCACTGGCGCGTTCACCTTTATTCATTGATGTGGTGCATACTACAGCAATTATTCATTCTGGGGTCGGTGAATAATTGTTTATTTATTTAAGACGTTGTTAGGTAATATAAATTAATATTTATAAAATAATAACATGAAGGTAATCGTTGTTGTCTTTGCCACACGCGTGACACGCGTGGAAAGCACGCGCGGATGAATGCTGTAAGACTTTGGAAGTGCAACACGCGCTCTTCACCACAATGTTTGTTTCCTTTGAGAATCAAACCTCAATTGTCTGTTGTTTGAAAAACAAAATCACTATATTTATTACAGAACGTACAAACAAAGTCGAAGCAGATATTGTGGACTGCAGTGCGGGTTGCATTCCAGCGTTATACAGCATAGCCTCGCTTCGGCTCCGGCTCCGGCTTGGTGAACGTTTCGGTTCGGTTTCTTTCGGAACGCTTCGAACTGTGACCGACTTTCGGCTTTCGACTTTAACCGAGAATCCACGACAAGGGCCTGGTATCGCGTTTTTCTCGATAGCAGGCCAAATGCGAGCCCCATATTAATGTCCGAGCAGCCCTGTGTGTTCCACGAGCAGTGTCAAGTTTTACGGACACAGGAACATTCTTGGTTTCTCTGGGCACTTTTTTTTTCAAATAGGAGCGCACCCCCTCATGGATTACTTTAGGTCCTGTGAAAAAATGTAAGCTAACGGTACCTAGAAGTATTGTAATATTCCTTTAAGCATAGTAGGGACTAACGTTCATGACTAGTGCTATCTGGCATTTTAAACCGACTGTTTGTTTTGTTTTGAATATTTATTCATGTAGAAGATTTATAGTTAAGATATTGTTTTCCGTCGGGGCTCATTTTCGGGAGCAGAAACGACTGGCATGAAAAAAGAATTTGAGAATAAAATCTACGTTTCAAGTAACAGTGTGTTTGGTTGTTACTTTTGTCTGTTTCTTTTGTCTGGATGAATAACTAACTCTAAATCATTTTTTTTTTATCGGGGGGGGGGGGGGGGGGTGAATGAACGCTCACCGCCGCTTTAAAGCTATGGGGGTGGGAAGGGATTATGTTTATATTGCAAACGTTAACTTGTCCACTTTCGGGGACGTCTGTAAAATCGTATCTACCAAACGCTTTCTAGTGTTAAAAATGGTACGTTGTAGGCTTTAACAACGCTTTTAAAGATACTTTCCGAAAACTGCGCTGAGTAGCAACCATATGTAAAGTGCTATGTCGTCCATTTTCGGGGACGTAACGGATTTCAGCTCCGTCTCCGGTTTATAAATATATTGTAAGAACTAAATATCTGAATGCAATTCCTGGCCGGCGCTCAAATTGAAAATAAAGATAAATGTTACACAAAAAGCTTGCTTGGTCGTTATTTTGTGTTGTCTTTTTTCTGATTACTGTCAATAACTTTTCGCTTTTCGTTTTCAGAGATTTGAACGCATTCCTGTCACATTTTTATTTCATCTCAGCTTCTATGTTTGGCTGGATTTCCGTTCTTCAAGCGTCCATTTTCGGGGACGCAGAACAGCTTTATAAACACCGTCAGCTGGAAACGTAGGTGGTCCATTTTCAGGGATGATTTGATGGAGCCGTTAATTTCGTCAACTTCGCGTTATCTCAGGCCAGGTCCTAAGTACGCCAGTTTTCGGCGGCGTATACGAAAATCGTGTTTCATTTGATCGAGCCGTTAATTTCGCCAACTTCGCGTTATCTCAGCCCGGGTCCTAAGTACGCCAGTTTTCGGTGGCTTATACGTACAAACCGTGTTTCATTTGATCGAGGCGTTAACGTTTTGAAATTCGCATTATTTCAGGCCGGGTCCTAAGTACGCCATTTTTCGGCGGCGCACAAAGTAAACCGTGTTTCATTTGATCGAGTCGTTAATTTCACGTTAATTTCGTCAACTTCGCGTTATCTCACACCGGGTTCTGAATACGCCAGCTTTCGATGGCGTTTGCGTAAACCGTGTTTCATTTGCGGGTACAACGAATTCTAACAACCTACAGGTTTAAGTTTTTTTACTTTATTTTTAGCAAAGAAATAACAAAGCAACGACGTTTACGATCAACACAAGGTAAATGCCAGTTTAACGTTCTTCAGCTCCATCTATCAGGTTTAAAGCGTTTTGTATAAAGTGAATATCTGTACTGTGTGTAGTTAGTAATATGTTCAGCTTAAGAATAAATAAAAACCTTTTTTCTTTTGTGTCACTTTGTTCTAAATACTGTACATAATTTATTAATGATAAATGATTTGCACACAACCATCTCACAATCTCGTTTTACTTCTTCTCTCTCCGACTTGCTCCTTATCCTTGCAAAATATCTTGATTACAGTGAAAGGTTGCTGGTCTCTGTCACTTTTTTTCTGGCGTCCATTTTCGGGGACATAGTAATTCGCTTCAACTGTATTCGTCAAAGAACTTTTTCCAGTGTTTAGTTTGTCCATTTTCGGGGACGACTCGGACGAGTTTGTCAACTCGCGCGCCGGTTCTGGTGGATTCTGGCCACGCCCATTTTCGTCGGCGTATAAAACGTGGTACCGTACAATATATGTCCATTTTCGGGGGCAAACGAATTCTCGCAACCTGAATTTTCGTTGGCGTTGCTTTAGTTTCTTGCTAGCGTCCATTTTCGGGGACGACTCGGACGAGTTTGTCAACTCACGCGTTTTGATGGATTCTAGCTACACCCATTTTCGTCGGTGTAAAATGTGGAACCGTACAATATATGTCCGCTTTCGGGGACAAACGACTTCTCGCAACCTGGTTTTTCGTTTGGCGTTGTTTTAGGTAAAGAAACAACGAAAAGGCTGTTGATCGTTAGCTAACACGAGGCACTTTCTCAAGATTGGATCTGAACGACATCGCACCTTTAAAGACTGAGGTAAGCTGCTAGCTGCACATTGTTATGTTTATGCAAAAGTTAACTCGCATTTTCATTCCGTTTTCGGTGTGAAGGACAGGTAGATAAATCACGTGCGATCATCTGTAACTGACTATTCAGCACGCCACACACCTTTCCTTTTCTGTTTAGTAAAGGAGACTTGGTAAGTATTGCTCTGTAAAATTAACCCTTAAATGTATCCAAAGAACTTTTTTCAGTGTTTAGGTCGTCCATTTTCGGGGATGACTCGGACGAGTTTGTCAACTCGCGCGTTCTGGTGAATTCTAGCTACGCCTATTTTCGTCGGCGTAAAACGGAGTACCGTACAGTATTTCTGCTTTCGGGGACAAACGAATTCTCGCAACCTAGTTTTTCGTTTGGCGTTGCTAAAGGAACAACGAAAAGACAAATTTTACCGTCAGTTAACACCCGGAGCGCAGAAGCGTTCCCCAGATTGGATCGGAACGACATCACGCCATTAAAGACTGAGGTAAGTTGTTAGCTGTACATCGTTATGTTTATACAAAATTAACTCGCAATTTTTTTATTTCCTTTTTCGTTTTGAAGCACAGGTAAAAAAACCACGTGCGACCATCTGTAACTGACTGTAGAGCACTCCACACACCTTTCCTTTTCTTACAGGAAAAAGAGACGGTAAGCGGTTATGGTAAGTATTGCTCTGTAGATGTAAGTCTTTGCTTGCTTAAATGTTTTCTATTTCAAATCATTTGAGAGTTTAGTCTTTGTCTGAAGAGTTTTTTTTTCGTATCTGCATGTCAACGCATGCTTTGATGTACAACAGAAAAGTAGTCAGCCGCCCTAACCGACAGTAAACCGGCCTCGAGGCAAGCGAAAGTAAGCGACTTGAGTCATGTTTTTATTGTTATTAACTCATCTCGAAGTTTAGTATTTACAGGTTGTTTTGGTGGCATGGCACCTCAATGAAGCCAAGACGATAAACAAGCGGTTGAGCCATAAAGGATGGAGCTTTCCCCAATGATGCTCGATTCGGAGTACTATACGGCTACTACACGGGTTGAATCTAGATATAACACCTTTCTAAACAAGCTAGAAGAGTAAAGAAAACATATGAGGTTCCTGTGAATATTTAAGCTATTAGTTGAGTTTAAGCTAATTGATTCTTATTTGGCATTTTTCATTTTTCTCTTTTATATGACAATGTTATTGCAATTGAGTATATTTAACTATCTGCGACATCGTAGAGACATTCTTGGAAGATACTTTAATTTTGTGATGTCTACTAATGCATCCATAAAGTTTTCTACAAGCCCGTGCAGGTTACTACATCCGACATCCTGCCCATTGCAGTACAAAAAGAACTCTTGGACAATCAGCTTTTTACCCTGCCACTTTACCAGTGCTTTTACCACATCAAAAACTGAGCAGAAACTGAGCAGTCCAGCTTGAGTCTGTGACGACCTCGTGTTTGTTCAGAGCCACATCAGATCTACACCATTAGAGTTAGTCGGGGATCCCTCGTGCATGGACATTGTGCCTTGGTCTCATAGGAACAATATCAGGTTTGACCTTGTGTTCAAACTCACATGTCATAGGAGCAAATTTGTTTATGCAGGGCCCCTAAAGATAACACTGAATCATTGCAATAATCCTTATATGGGCCGTAGATCTATTATCTGTCAGGGGAGATCCGAGGGTTCTTCTGTAGGTCCCTGAAGCTTTTGAAATGTCAGAAGAACATTCTTTGACCAGTCAAGCTTAATTAAAGTTTCCAAGAACAGTAATCGTAATTCATGGAAACTACCTTTGAAAACCTGATTACATCGTGCTTTGCATATTCGTGTGGTCGAAACTTAAATTTAATTTGAGTCCCTAGTCTACCCGGGTCATTCGAGTTTTTTAGCATTTAGTTCCAAAAGGCCCCAGTTTTAATCATCTTTTCCCCTATTTCAGCCTTAGACCTCGTTCTGTCTCTCGTCCCTGGTTGTTTATCTTATATATTCTCAATATATCTGGGATATTTAATGGCAATATGCAGTTGGGTAGTACACTTTATATCTTGCAGCTTTGTACGTAACCAGCATCATTCCGACTATATCACCAGTGCAGTATCCCGGGGGGGGAGGGGGTACTCCCATAATTTTTGGATAGGGGTGTGCCGCCAAGGTTCTTAAACCCTGACCCTACTTAAGGATAAAGAAAGAGAAAATTGATACCCTTTTTAAGGCCCAAAACCGATAAAATGACACCCTATTCAAGGGAAGGAGAAGCGTTCCGTGACGACCCAAATAACGGCTAACCGCTCACGGCAAGACACAAATCTTTATAAAATCGCTTTTCTAATACCTGAACAGAAATGTCAGTTTTGAGATATCTTTTTATCGTTTAGCTGGGCGTTTATTTTAGCTAATAGAATTAATGTACCTTATCTAAGGATCACACCGGGAACACATTGCCAAAAGGAGCAAAAATGGTATCCTATTTAAGGACCGAGAACATCAAAAACCATACCCTATCGGGCGGCACATACCTATATAGGCCACATATGGGAGTACCCCCTCCCCCCCCGGGTGCAGTATATGGCATCTCAACAGATCGGCTGTTTGGACATTTACCTGAGAACGCGATCACGTGTAATCTAAAAACGCGAACTCATGCAGATTTACACCAGAATGACATAACAACAATCTTTGTTCAGACAACTTTCAGCTCAGCTATTCAGCGGTAATAACGACTACAGACTTCGTGCTCCGAGGACCACATGAACGAGCTCTGCTGATCAACCTTCCCGTCGCCAAGAAAGCATGCCGATTCTTCCTGTAGACTTCAGGCTCTGCAGACGATCCTCTCCGCCAAATGACAGTGTCGATTCTTCTAGCCACCTCGGAATCTGAGGATCATTTCCCTTCCACCAGACAAGCCTGTCAATTCTACTGTTTCAGCATTCCTACATCGTTCAGACTACGGGCTCTGACGATCTTCTTCACCGCTGATGCTTACTATTACAGTTAGCAGGTCTCCTTTGCCTCATTATACAGCCAAACTTTAGACCAGATACACTTCAGCCTGATGGTTATCCAACGGAAATATAACTGATGCTTAAAGACGTCAGGTATAAACTGTCGAAGTTGTTCGTCCATCGACTCCAAAAAAACTTTGCTTCTGTTTATAAACAACGCATGCGTAAAGATCGTTTAAAATGAGGCGTTTCCCGTGATGTCACGGTGGTCATATTGACGTTCCAAAGGTGATATTTTCAGTCTTCTTTGATTTATGAGTTCTGATAGTCTTTTCTACGGAAACATTTTGAAAACTGATTTTTGGCGACACTGGTATGGCCACCGTAAAAACACTCATTTGGCTCAGTTGATGAATATTTTTTATAGAAATAGGGATAGCGAATGATCAAGGCACTTTCTGAGAATTTAGGACTACATCACGAAAACACTGCTATTTCAGAGAATATAGTTACTCGTTGTTTCACTTCGTTTGTTCAGCACCTAATATATAGTAAGGAGAAATAACTCTTGATCAGTCTAGTTAGCTTTCAGGATAGGATCCCATTCTTGCAGGCCCATCCGCTGCTCCTACAAATGGTATGTATGTTATTCAAGAGTGGTTTTACGTATGCCGTGAAATAGATCCTTGAATAGTATAGTTTTCACGCATTCTGTTTGGGTCACGGGCTAGGAAAAACCACTTCTAAAACGTTGTGTCTGATATACAGTTTTATATACAGTAATCATAAGCTCGGTGATAATATAAGATATTCGGTATTTGAAAGAAATCGAATAAGATCATTTCAAATTATGTGAAGCCATGTTCCTAAAAATCTTTTCATTTCCAATGATGCTGTACGGTTTGCAAAATTATTCTAAACATATATTCTTAAACTGTAGTTTCATGATTTAAACAATTTTCTCCTTATGGTATGGTATGTCATTATATGTTGCTTTCACATAATTAATTACATCATATGATTAATTTCATCATATAATCGTTATATCATAATTCGTTTATCGCACAATTCATTATATGAGATAATGAATTTTATGATAATTGTTATATCATAAAATTCATTGAATGAGATAATGAATTATATGATTTTTATCGATATATCATATTATTAGTGTATGATACATCGAAGTTATACATCATATGATTCATTATAATTATCATATAATCAATTGCATAAACGAATTATACGATATGATTTATTATATGATAAAACGAATTATATGATATAATTAAGTAATTAGTATGTAAGACTTATTTAAATATATTTCCTCCATCAACCGTTATCAATAGAGGCCCTCATAAAATTTAAAAAGTCACACAAATGTACATTTACCTATTAAACATAAAATTAAAAAAGATAAAAAATATAAAATACTAAAATAAATAAAATAAAATACTAAATCTGGATAATAAAGTTGTTAATATTATTAATTAATTGAATGAAAGAAATGCGTTTTAGGAAATGTTTCTTTTTTTTTCAACTGATATAATGACATTGCATACGTTGGGCGAACATTTTTTAAATCACGAATCTAAATTTCAAATACACGATTTCGATAATTTTGTAAGTCGTACTGTATTTTTCTGAAATAAGAGATTTTTTGACGAAGATGGTTTCACATACTTTTGCAATGATAGGTTTATTGTTTTTTTTTTTAATTTGTACATGGCGCCCAATATAGTCCCATAAGGAAATCCTAGTTTAGAAAAAACAGTAGACGTGGTGTAATATATAAGGGTGACGTAGACTTGGTATCGAAAAATGGCATATTAAAAGTAAGATTAAAAAACAGGAGATAATTACCCGTCTCGTTGTGTTGACAAAGATATGATTAAATAACGTTAGGCATTGAACTGGTACGTGGTGATTTTTAAATACTATAGTTAACAATTATTCACCGACACTGAGGTGAATAATTGTTTTAGAATATACCACACAAGTTGAATAACTAGCGGACCAACATATCACTTTCGGTAGACAACGCGACGCGCGAAGACAGTTTGTTTCTCTTTAGCTGCTCGGAGGTGAATAGTACTTTGCTTATCACCTCCGAGTTAACCAATCAGCGCGCGCGAAAAGCACTATTCACTTGTGTGGTATATACTAATATTACATATAACATTGCAAGAAGACGGTAGAATTGAGACTGCTATAAATGAAAGAAAACGGCAGAGGTCTCAAAGGTATTGGAATATACAACAAGATGTTGTGACAGATGTCATCCCTTTTATCTTACAGCCCTAAAAAATGCCCTTAAGATCTAGACACGTTAGAATTTACCAGCTCGTGGCCATACTGAGAGAAGATCGTATGCTTTGTCTCTGTGCAAGGTTGATAAGAGACTTATTGCACGACTTAACGACTGAGGATAGCAGTTACAAAAACTATACTGGTCTTACACTTAGAGTGTATTGGACCATGACTCGTCTCCAGTCGTCTTCAAATAGCACGCGGTAAAGGGAGAAGCACGCGCGCAAGCTGGAGGAGTAGGGGATGATGAATTTGCGCTCCCTTTCTCAATACCCATCTCTCCCTGCGCTGTACCTTTGCCGCGTGCTTTATAAAGACGACTGGGGACGACTCAGTATTGGACCAATAATAAAACATTCTGATCGATTGACTGATTTTTGTACTGAATTAATTCGTTCATTCTTGGTTTCGTTGTGTAATAAATAGGCCCATTTGGTAGGTAATAAAGATTAAAATTACACTTATTGTCTTGTGTGGTTCTTTTGTCATGAAAGTCTGTTCCAGGCTCTCCAATAGACCATATTCTATTCTGCAATGGAGGCTAATGCCGGAGAATATCATTAAAACAAGCTTCATGGCATTTGCATTTGAAAAGATTTCCCGCATTTGCCTCCAAGCTAGTTCCACTCCAATACCGAAAATACGAATGTGGTCTATTGTGGGGGCCCAGGGGGGGGTACTCGGGACTTCAAGTGACGGAGAAAATCGAATCGGGGCAAAAATCAAGACCCGAAAAAATCCCTAGGGCTTCCAACGTAACCCCAAAAAATCCCTAGATAAAAAATTGACCCCCTCAAAAACCAACAGCAAAACACGTCGTTCATTCGCAAAAGTACGCAGCCAATACACTAGCATGAATCTTCAGATTGTTTTTAATACCCAAAAACATCCCTGCTTAAATATAGAAAATACCTGCCAAATTTTTCCTACCCAAAAAAATCCTGGAATTGAAAATTTCAAACCCAAAAAAATCCTTCGATCATCCCCGTCACTTGAAATCCCTAGTACCCCCCCCCCCTCTTTGGTGTGGGGGACAAGCGAACGAAAAAGGAAACATGAAGGAGAACGAATTAGGGTGGAAAGGAAAACGAAAAAGATTGAAAAAAAAAAAAATGGAAGAAGATTAGGTAGCTCCTCGGTTCCGATTCGAAACTTTCCTTTTTTGTTTGCGCGCCCAGTTTCCCCTTCCCTTCCCACAATCTGCAAGCCTAGAACTTCCAGGTTTACATGCACAGTTTGCATGGAACCGACGCTACGTAAAAGAACAAAATTCTGAGCGTTAAGTTTGTCCCGGAAACAAGCTGGAAAATCATTATTCTGTTACTCGCGTTATTGCGAATAAATTACATAATCGTCATCTGAGACAGAATAAGCATTATAAAAAGACACGTTGCATAAATTATGCTCTTTAGGCTTTTAAAGCAAGGAATTATCCGGATTATCAAAAAAGGAATATTACTTAGCTTATCAATGCCGTCTACTCAGAATTGAAGGCCATTCTGTCTCATCGTTCGTGGTTATGCTTTTCACATTGTCAACGTTTCTTCAATTTGGTTTTTACATGAACTACAATGTCGTTGAAAAAAAGAAATTTCAACTTGACTCACTGACAGAAAACAGATTGCTATCAATCAATGTATATTTTCAACTTTAAGAGCGATTTTCACTTGAGTGTCGAAAGTAATTCACCTTTGCTTTGGTTTTGCATTACTACGCTCAGTGATGGTTTAAAAAAATCACGCCACTTTCTCGCCAATTAGAACAATGTAGAAGTAAAACCAATGGTGACTCCCTCGCGCACGTTTTCCTGCGCTTTGCGCCAGCTACATGTATTTACTTTGAGTTTTGATTGGTTTAATGCAATCAATGGACTGTCTGTGTTTTTTGTGTTTGGCCAGGGTGTCTTCCAATTTTATTTTGGTTTTACGACACTCACATGAAAACCGCTCTACTTTCTCATGACTCCGATGCTGACGTTTAAATGCGTGCCATGCGCATTACAGTGTATGGAGCTCCAGTCTCCTCCCCCAGGGCTACTCGTTTTTTAAGTGTTTCCAGCTTTTTCCGACCACGTGACCAAAAGAAACGAGGACACAGGAGACCAAAATGTATCGTGTGCTACTGTTTTAATATTTTAGTTTCATGCAACGTACTGTTCTTAACTGATGAAAATAATGACAAAAACCAGTAGAAGCTATGTTTTTATGTACAAAATTTCTTTTAAATTGAAGGAAACCTCGAAGTAATATTTCTTAAATAGAAAAACAGAAGAAGTTCTATTAAACCGAAAATACATAGGGCTGGTTAAAGGGGCAGTGTCACCAAAATTTAGTGCTACTTGAAAATCCAATGAAAGTGTTGGTATTAATTAGAAATCCACTAATAGTGGCCTGGCTTTGCTAAATTATGCTGTAGTAGTCGTAAAAATCGGTAGAAATGGGTGTGGCTACGGACTGGCGAGAAATTAGTGGCCCAACACAAAAAGGTTAGGCCGACGTCTTCAAGATTGACAGTTTCACTTCACTCACTGCCTGCCTTTACAATGGTGTAGTGTGTTTTATGCTTTAGCGTTTCTGGAGAAGGAAAAGGATTTTCCTTCGTACGAACGTAGTGAGGGAGAAAGAAATGACAGTTTCACTTGGAAGAAAATTTCTTTAAAACCATTGGTCATGGTTTACTCACATCTTAGAGAATGAATTCATGCCTTTCTGTTGCTTTCCAATTTTTTTTGTTTTCTCCTGGTGCATCCTCATAATTCTAGCATAGTTTACTCCAAAACGAAGAAGACCTCTCGTGACATTGTCCCCTAAAACCTAAAAAGCATCAGGAGACTTAAGACAGATAACGAAGGAAAAACTTGGCCATTGTTTTCAAGATGCAGTCCAAAAGTTTATAGATTTTTCACTTGCTACATTTATTTGAAGTTGATTCCTGAACCCAAAATCGTCATTAACAGTAAAACTGGTAATTGAACGTAGATTCTTTTTGTGGAGCCGCTGACTGCTCTGACATGGACCGTTGGCTCAAAGGCGGGAGAAGCACTGCTAAACATGGCTTCTTGACTTTTTGCTGAAGTCCAGGATGTGACCGCTCTCTCAAATGATGTTGAACTCCGTATTGATGGGGCTGAAGACGTCATATTTATCCCGGATGTTAACTCTGGAGTGCGTGTTGCGTTGTTTGACATAGTCGCGCGTGTGGCAGTACGCGTGATGTTCGCGCGTGTGACAGTTTGCGTGACGTTCGCGCGTGTTTCCACGCTTGCGGTGCTCCCGCGTGTTGTAGAGTTTGCGCTATTCTGGATTGTTTTGTTATTACACAGATCTCCGGTGCAGCATTGAATTGAGCAACTGTTGATTAAGTTGTAGACGTTGTTGCACAGCAAGCTTTCTAGAAACGAGCAATCGGCTAAAACGGAACAGTTTTTTAACACCTCCACTCGCCTGCCAAATACAGGGTAGTCCATAACTTTGGTCACGGTGTAACACGAATCATAGACAACCTGTCCGTTTGAAGGACACTCAATTTCAGTTGTTACGCTCTCGCATTTTGTGTCGAAGATTCCTCTACAGGAGAAGCATCTGAGAGACATTGCTGTACAAATAAAACAAGAAAAAATAAAGTAAAACATATTTTTAATTTAAGTCACACTGATCCAGGCTAGACTGTCCACTGCCTCTTTATTTTTCACCCCCCCCCCCCCCCCTTCCGTTTTGCGCTGGCTACCAGTTCTCTCACCGTTCTTTCCCCGCGCTCGTCGGTAAAAAAAATACAAAAAAAATAGAGGGCTGTGAACAGTCTAATCCAGGCAACTCACAGTGACTAAAAAACACTGTAGTGGCCGAAGCTTTTCGATCCCCCCGGCGGGGGATGACCCCATAGTGGGAACAACCTGTATATGGGAGGAGGGGGGAGCTTAAGAGACTTTTCTCTTAGTAAGTCTTTATTTTTTCGGAAAAAGTGGGGGGGCTAAAGCCCCCCCCCCCAGCCCCCCCCGGCTCCGCCGTCCCTGGACGAGTTGGAGTATAGAAAAGAATAGGAAAACGGTCATTAAAATATTTCGAGCAGACCCAGCGAACGTTTGATTGATGTTAGTTTAGAAAAGTTACGCAGTATTCCTGCCGCGTTCCTAGCCATGTGAAAGGGTACCATTTTCTTTCTCCCTTTGCCTCCCCCCTTCCCCTTTCGACGCCTGCCATGCACGCAGGCTAAGAGCACGCAATTTCTGTGACTCGTGTTTTCAAAACTAAAAGCGTTTTGGGTTTGTATTATATTAATTTATCTGATCTCAAAAAGTCAACTGTTTAAAAGCTATGGCGCCTACATGGTCAAACAATAAGTTTGATATCAATCTGAAAAATTACAATTCAGCTTGAGCATTATCGGCCATGTGATATCTATCCATGAATAATGAAATGCTTCTAAACATAACATTATTTTTTGTAGCTTTCTATCCTAATATAATATACTATTATTTATCGGCTTTAGTCCGGCAACACATTGAAAACGTTGATTCCGCAACAGCAAAAATTCTTGCCGTTTAGTACCGTTGAGACATGAAATATATTGCATGACTTCTTGAAATGAGTTTCATCTATTGTGGTTTCCGTTCAAATAAAAGCAAAATCCTTTAGGTTAAGATGATTCGCACGGAAACCGCAACTTGTGTACGTAATGCTTATCAAAAAATAAATCCCTTCAGTTTTTACATAATATACGTTCGCATTGTTTTTGCATGATTGTCTCAGAAAATGAAAATTTCTGCGCAACAATATGAGCGTAACTGTTGCCGGAATCGAGTCTTACAAAAATCTTGCGCGCGCACAAGACAACGGAACGCTTCTTTAAACTGTTGCAGTACTTTTTAAGAATAGTTGTAAGATGTAAAAGTAACAAATCATACTTAAGTGATTCCTGATTGGTACAAAATCATCATTGCGTTCGCTTACAGACTGTCGGCCAAGATCTATTATTTTTCAGTGAAATTAAAAATTGGTGCAGATTAGGGTGTCACTCAATTTTCAAACCATATTTTCTTTCTGCGTGTTTACCGAGGAATTAAGTAAGCCACGATGAATGGTTTGTTGTCTTTAATAGATTTAAGAGTGCAGCTAATGAATCTCGACTTGTTGTAAAAGAAAAACAATTGGTAGACAAGATTTTGTATTGATATCGATGAATTAATATAGATGAATTGTAAAGAAAGAAAGGTATTTTTTTTGCCACGATCGTTTGTCGAGAAGTTCACCAATGCAAAAAAGAATTTACTTTTTACCAAAAGAGATGAAAAGATGTTTGGTTTCAACGGGTCGGTTAATTGGCCTTTGGCTCAGACGTTCACATGATCGACATTTGATTTTGAAGTCAAGTTTTCATTATTCAAGTAAGAATCTTCCAAAAAATCAGGGGGCAAATTTAGCAACCAAATAGACGGTGTAGCAACAAATTGCCTCTTGCAATTAAACTTACATAAATTAGGCAGATCTATTAAGAAAGAAGCATATAAGAGATCTACTTTGATAAAAAGACAACTGATCAAATCAATATGAATAATTTAGCTCTATTACTTGCAATAACTCAGCTGCCATTTCACTAAACGTTTTTTTAAAGCAAGCGCTTGCAAAAGGCAGTTTTGACCAAACATGTTCTTATTAAACACCAAAAACTAATCATCAAAGAAAGAGAGGTCGACTAATCTAAAAGATCTTTTTATAACAATGGAAATTATTAGAACGAAATAAGTGCTTCGGTAAACACTTATGTGGCTTTCACATGGTGAAACGAACTTTATGCAAAACCGCCTTGGTCACTGATTTTCAATGAAATTTCTGTAGGCGTTAGTTTTATTTAGCTTAAATTGTTTTGCAACTAAGGAAACTGATAAAAACGTCGAGCTTTAACAAGTTTTTTAGCAGCACTGAAAAAGTGTTCAAAACTGGCCAAAGGGAGGTCGAGCGAGCCTAAGGCATTTTTAAGTAGGAAGTAATCCGAAATAAACCATTATTGCACAAACAAAAAGCCAGCTTCGTTGTCAAAATTTCAAATTAAAGGCGCAAATGAAGAAATGGGTAAAAAAGCGAAATTTAACCTCGACAGGCCAAAGGCACCAAATTTTCGCGAGATTAAAGATGCAAAAAGACCTCGTTGAAGTTGAATTTGCGTTGTTGAAATCCCATTTCAAAAATAACACAGCGGCTTGATTTCGTATTTATAAGAAATGGAGCTTACCTGGGCTGTAAAGCCAAATACAACACAATAAGCAGAGCTTGAAAGCGTGCGCCATCCAAACTCGCGCCATCGAAGCAATGTACTCAGCTTACACAAGACTCTGTGTGTTTCAGCGCTTTCAGCTTGTTTTATCAACAAACCGCCCATATGTCAAGGGGGCATGTTTGACGTAACGCACTTGATTCTTCATTAAATAAGCTCTAGATTTGAACTGACATCGGTGTAATTAGTTTATAAATGAGAGCGCTTTGATGGTGATTATGAACATTGCATTGAACATCACCTGATACAACGCAATACCGGAAGAAAGGGATTAACAATTATTTCTGACGTAAGACTGGAGGTAAAAAATAAGTTTTTTAATTAAAAAATAAAAGACCAGCGTAAAAACGCTAGCTTAATTTAAGCTACCCCCTGTTTAAGGGGTAGCTTAATTTAAATAGAGGCGCGGTGGCCTAATGGTTAGCGCGCTGGACTCCGGATCGAGCGGTCTGGGTTCGAGCCCTGGCCTGGGTCATTGTGTTGCGTTCTTGTGCAAGACACTTAACTCTTACAGTTCCTCTCTCCATCCAGGTGTATAAATGGGTACCGGCGAATTTAATGCTGGGGGTAATTGCGATGGACTAGTATTCTATCCAGGGGAAGTAGAGATACTCCTAGCCTAGTCGCTGCAAGCTACCGAAACCTGAATAAGATCCGACCTGATGGGCCACTAGGCTAGAACGCAAACTATACCTCATCATCTAATTAACTGCGCTGCGCAGTTCTTGCTCTGCACGGGGTTTATTTTTCGTCGTTTTGTCGGTGACCTGTCCCAAGCCTCCACTCGGTCAGGCTCATGCCACGCGATGTTTAGAAGCTACAAAATCAGTAACAAATAGAAACATTTTCTTATTTTTTGTCTTTACAAAGAATGTTTAGTGTGCAATACAGTCAACTCTCTCTAAGACGGACACCGTCGGGACCGGCCCCAACTGTCCGTCTTAGAGAGGTGTCCGCCTTATAGAGAGTCGAGGTAACGTGACACCAGAAGTTTTGAGATTATGAAGCTAAACGGCTATGCACAACGAATACATGTCTGTTTTAAGTCGCTTACTTTAGCAAAACCTATAAAGTGAAACAACAATAATATCAGAAATTCGACTCGTTTGTTCATTACAAACGGTAATACTGTAAGTAGAAAACTACCTCTTTGGTGCCCATACACTTACACAGAGAAGTAACACGTTATAGCGGATTGTTTTTGATAAGTTTGGTATTCTAAAGGCGCAGACTTAATATGCTATATGTCGATACCAAGTTTTAAAGTAATATTCACTAAGAAAATAACTTTTTGTGCGTGTCCGTTGGCGGTTTCAAAGTGTCCGTTGTCCGTCTTGGAGAGGTGTCCGTCTTACAGAGAGTTTTGTTACAGTGAAATGACTGAAAAACGGCAGGGACCAACACCAGGTGTCCGTCTTATGGAGGTGTCCGTCTTATAGGGTGTCCGTTAAGAGAGAGTTGACTGTATTCGATTTTGAAGCGTTTTATTCAAAGGAAATTCTAAATTTTCATGCGTCGAAAGAAAAATATATTTCAGCGCGCCAGAATCTGAGAATAAATACCATTACGTTGGTGTAAAAGAATGTGCTGACATGACAAGTTTCACTTTCGATCGGCTTGACCTCGAGTCACGTTATTTTTCAAAGCTATTATCAGCTACCTTTCAAATCTTTGCGAATCCATTAATCTTTACTTACAAAATTCAGTGAGAAGTATTTTGAAGCGTTTGAATCGAAGAAAATACTAAAATTTCACGCTTTAAATAAATACGCTTTAGCTGGCAAGAATTTACATTTATTTACATTACGTTTGTGTCCTGGAATTTCCCTAATGGTCGCGGGTCGCGGGTCGCGGGTCGCGGGTTTCAAGTCGCGTGTCGCGGGTTTTAAATAAGTCGCGGGTTTTGAAAAAGTCGCGTGTTTTTAAAAAGTTGCGAGTTTTCGATAGGAACTATTTATTTCTCAGTAAAATTCATTCAAACAAATGTAAACTCCTTTTTTTGGGAACTACGTTACAAAGTAGCCAATTACTTTGCGGGTTAAACAATCAAATTACGAACTTCGGAACAAACTCCCCAACTTTGGTCCGGCTAAACTTCCCAAGTTTGCAAGTTGAGGAGGAACAAGACATGTTGCTCTAAAGTCATGTTAATGTCGGAAATTCATGATCAGGTGAAGAAAACATGGCAGCAGCGGTAACGTTCCAGCGATTCCAGTGGCTAGAGTTACAAAATATTTGGTTGAAGTTGAAGAGCCTGACGTCGTTTCGCATGAGCGATCTGCCGATAAATAAATTTTACGTCGGCTGAAATTTGGTCAAATTTAACTTTTTATATACAGCAAATACCTCTTTAAAATTTTTGTGAGGCTCTAACTTCAATGTCAAGTCTTCTGCGTTTGTAAACCGAATGAAACTGGACGGCTTTACCGATCTTCACGTAAAATTAATTTTATACAAATGCGAAAGAGTCAGACAAATTTGAATTAAAAGTCGCGACACGTTTACGGCTCAATTCTATTTTTATGGTACGTGTTTTCTTCCGATGGTTTAGAAGGGTTTTTAAAATCTGCGCCAGTTAAAAATATTTTAAAGAGTTTTTGCCACAGAATACTAGTAAAATATATTTATCAACCGTACGCGTTCAATCATGAATACTTTGGTTCAACTTAATGATCGCTCGCGCGCAACGTTGTTTTCAAACTTAAAAGCTTGATTGCAAATCATGCAATGTTTGATACCCAATTTGAACATGTTTTTTTTTTTTCAGGACGTGATGCAACGGACGGTATATGTAATCCTTTAGCTTATACTTACTGTGGGTCAGAACGTTGATACCGACGCCGTGCTTGTTCAAACAACTATTTTGAAACTCGAGCAGCTAGAATCGCTGAAATATTTCTGCCACCACTTTGTAACGTGTCTCGTTCCTCCTCAACTTGCAAACTTGGGAAGTTCAGAAGTTCAGTCGGCAAAGTTTGGGAAGTTTGTTCCGAAGTTCGCAAATTGATTGTCTAACTCGCAACGTTACTTCGTAACGTAGTTCCTAAGAAAACGCGATCATTTTAAAACCGGCGTCTTTGCAACCGGTTTAAATTTGTTTGAATGAATTCTACTGAGAAATAAATGCATTCTATTGAAAACTCGCAACTTTTTAAAAACACGCGACTTTTTTCAAAACCCGCGACTTATTTAAAACCCGCGACACGCGACTTGAAACCAGCAACCCGCGACCCGCGACCATTAGGGAAACTCTCCTGGAATGTGCGTTAACAAATTTTTACTTTCACAAGGCACTGATCGGCAAGAATCACCCAATGCTCTGAAAAGTTTAAATCTGCTACAAACGGAAACTAAACAAATCCTCTGGTCTAAACTTAGCATGTTAAGTGTGAAATATTCGACTTTTTAGCGTTATTTATTTTTGGAGCTGTGTCATCTATAGGATTTCTGAAATCTGATTGAAAACCACTGAGACAAACATGCCCTGACTTGCAAGGGTTACTCATTGGTAAATTAATTCCCCGGGGAATTCCCATTCAGCAAAACACAGGTCTAGTGTTCTTCTCAAATTTGATTTAATTATTTGCTCCAATATTCCATTTTCGGAGCTGGTTATTCAATCTTTAAACGGTAATTCAATACAACACTGGATGCTGATTTAAAATATTTTTTTGTTTCACGGATCAGGATCGTGAAACAAAAAATTAAAGCATATAAGAAAAATGTTTAATTTCGGATGGAACTAGTCAACCATGAAATGTCACGCAAGGTGTTTTCTTACCATCTTGTTTGTCAGTCGCAACATTGTTCGACGCAGGTAAAGGGGATAAGGGGAGGGGGGGGGTGCATTTTTTGTTCCCCCCACATGGCTCTCCTAAAGTGCTCACGAGACCAGCGCAGTTGTAAGCTCTAAGAGCTCTTGTTTAAATAGTTCGGCGGCTTAGCTCCTGAATTGTGCGATTTTTGATACAAGCACCAAACTTTGCAGGATTACAAGCATTCACATGCTAATTAATTCTTGATAAAGTGCCAAAGCCAATTTCCTATTCTTAGCTAGTAAACAGCAATGAAATTCTCAGCCAAGAGGCCCCTCCCTCCCTCACGAAGTACTTCTTCTTGCGCTTTTATACACCTTTTATTGTAGATTTTATTTCAAAAATATAGATTTGAATGCTTTAAATTAGGCTTACAACTGTTATTTTTTTCCATCTTTTGAATACCAATAATTTACTAGGAAACTGTTGCATGGAAAAAGATTTTTCGTTCCCCTCCCCTTTGCTCCCTCGCGTCTTTTGTTTTGCGCTAGCGTCCAGGTCTCTCGCGATTCATTCTCCGATCCCAGCGTTCGCCGTTCGCTAACAGAAGAAAAATAGGAAAATATAGAGGGCTGTGAACATTCTAAATTACAGCTTTTTATTCTAAATTTTGCACGTGCGACTTGGTATCATTACCTGACATAATAGTATTTGTCTATAAACCAGGACAAACAAATATTTCACGAAATTTCATTGATTTTAATAAATTACGGTTTCTATGGAAACTGGCGTTTTTTGGGCTTGACACTATATCTGAAAAAACTCCTGTTGATGACCACTTTCATTGTGCCAAGTTTCATGCTTGTATCAAAAAGTGCACAATTCGACTAAAATTTCGAGCTAAGCCGCCGGACTAAAATGAATCAAAAGCCCTCTGGGCTTAGTGTCTTGTGACTCTTTTCAGAGTTTAATTTATTTGAAAATAGACCGCTTTTCACGTCTATTTATTGCTTGTAAAGATATCGAAAATTAAAAAGCGTGCATCTAACATAAAGAAACATTTAGACTCCTCACCCCTAAAATTTAAACTTAAACTAAAGCTACTTTTGTCGCTCGATAAAAGTTGTGACATTCAAAACACGATATACGAAACTCTTGATTCACTTGTCAATTCAGAGACCTTTGTCGTGAATGCTTGCGCTGAACTTCACGATTTCACAGCTAAAGATAAAAACAAAGGTTTATTCCAACTACAAAAGGTTCTCACGCGAAAGGCTTAAAATCCAACTAAAAAATATATATAAGATTTGGGACCTAAAAGACAACAACACCGAATTTTCGATCAAGTGGTCCATTGTCACGAGAGCAAGCGCTTACAGGGGGAAACCCGTCACGCTGCAATTTGTGTCTGACGGAGAAGCTCTGCATACTATCAGCTGACAGATACACCTTCTTGAACAAAAGATCTGAGCTTGTTACCAATTGCAGGCACGAAAACAAGTACTACACGGCCAATCAAAGACAGGATCGTTCCAACCGTCCTCCATGAACGTAGTTTAAATTGTATTTCACCGCATCTAACGACACAGTCTGATGATCGCTTCGTGCGTTAAACTCTGAGTAACTGTCCGTGAAGTTTCTATCTTTAATTATTGTATAAGATTACGTGCTTAAAGTTTTGAAATCGATGCCTTAATAGTATCCATTCCGATCACAATCACGGTAATTAAGCGTCCATTTTGATTCATACTAATTGATCGTTGCTATTTCTGTCAGGCGGATAATGTTTGTACTTATTATTGTCACGCGACTTGTTTCCGACACCTTATCAAAAGCGATTTTTTCCAAGCAGCCAAAGTTGGCTTGACTTAAATTCAAAGTACACTCCAGCATGTAGCCGTTGAACAGTTATAGGACTCCGATAACAGCACAAAAAGAATACAGACACACAGATTCATAAGCATTTATCTGTCACAGATAATTCTTAAATATCTTAAAAAGGTCAACAAAGTCACAGATTTTCCTTTGTTGTTTTGTGTCTGTGACTGATAAGAACGTTTTCAGCCTCACGTTTCAATAAACTCACGCACACTACCAAGCAAAGTTTCATGGTTGACCTTTCGCGTGTGTCTTCGAGTAATACTCAAATTGAAGACACACAAGGAAAATAATGTCCACGGGATCAGTTGTTTTGAACTAGTTTAATCAGCACAAATTCTAACTTGCCTAAGCTAGCTAGTCAACTGAAGTAAAGGCACACATGTGGTTCGACTACTACGGTCTATTACATCTTTGAAATCGGATCTAATCAAAAATCGAAACGGCAAAAAAAGGTTTTCCTGACATATTGTCGGTCGACATACCTACAGTTCTGTAAGGCGCAATCCTGTTTAAGACATGCTTTTCCCCTATTGCTGTACCAAAATTATAAAACACATTGTTCTCACGAAAAGGTAGCTATTGTCAGATTGACTAATATGACTAGAATGGTGGGAATCTCGTGTGATTGCTTTTATCACTAAGAAAAACAAACAAAAAGCTTAAAAATAAACGCAACTGTCAGTGTAAACAGCATCTGCAGACCTCTCAAGTCTCACGATTTTGTCCTGAGACTCACGGTTTTCACTTCAATCTCACGACGAGAAACAGAAATCTCACGAAAAAACAGAGTAACAAGTCATTTGATTAGCGCCTGGTTTTAGGACTCTTTTAGTTATTTTTGTCCGTCAGTTGATCAATCTCCCGGTTTTTACTGAAATCTCCAGATTTTTTTACCTCAATCTCTAGATTTCCAG
Organism: Oculina patagonica; assembly: GCF_052425735.1. NCBI lineage: Eukaryota > Metazoa > Cnidaria > Anthozoa > Scleractinia > Oculinidae > Oculina > Oculina patagonica. The sequence goes on from NC_135767.1 coordinate 22,014,727, forward strand.
TGCTTTGAGGTTGAGAAGTCTGCATCTGTTTTGTTTAAATCTGATGATCGCATTTTTCGGCATTTACTAAAAAAAAAAGAAAATTTTGACATGGCGGGAAAATTCCGCGGCCTCAGAAAGCAAATACGCATGGAATGCACCTTGTCCCCTGTAGTATTATCTTGTGTCGTCATGACTACGTCATGACGTCACAAGACAAAAATGGCATTACAAGTAATGACAAGGGTAAACATTTATTGCTTTTTAAAACAATTACTGCTGCTGTACATCATCACGTGAGGAATTTCATTTTTATCTTTAACAGCTCAATATCTTGTCTTGCATACAAGTGTCAGGATTATACCGTAAAATTCCCGTTATAAGCCCTGGGCTTATACAACTTCGTAACTGGTTTTGGGTGTGCTTCTATCCGGTAGGGCTTATAAGCGGAATAAAAAAAAATGTTTCGAAACGAGCCACGGCAGTGTAAATCAAAAATTTTTTTCCATTAAAAAGTCATAATAAAGCAACAGCCCTTTTCAGTACTGTAATCCACCAGAGGGCGGATTATTTCCGGGGGGGGGGGAGGCTTATTACCGGATGGTAGATGGGTTTTTAACAAGGGGGTTGTAAGCGGGGAGGGGGGGGGGGGGGGGGGGCTTATAATCGAAATTTTACGGTGTTCACAAAAACCACGAACTAGTCGACGTTGTTTTGCTGTTGTACAGTCCATCAAATTATCCTAATTAACATTAAAAGAAATGTGCATAAAATCTCAAGAAAACATTTACATTTTACAATTTTCATGCGTAATTGGCTAAAAACAATCGTGCAATTACTTTTCTGGCCTTTCAAAAAACACTAAACCAGGTATTTAACTTGAACTAGAACACAAGAAAACTTCTAATGTGACACACACATTCAGTAAAATCCTGAAAATTACAAATTCAGGACCAGAGCCAGCAAAATGGCCGCAAAACTTGCGAGCAAACCAGAGATACGGACAGCTCCATTGCAAAGGTCACCTTCACAGCATTCGACATTACAATCGCTCATCATGTTCAGCATATTGCACACTGTAAATGAAATGTTCTCGTTATAGTTCGTTTGTCTTATATGGGGATAGGAGGCTAGTAGAAAACTTATTTGTATAAACATTGCATACCACACAAGTGTTTATGTAAAAATGAAGCACTAATCATTTATAACATGACATTGTATAAATGTACAGTAAAGCCTTGTCCGAACTTATTTTTCCAAAAGTAAACATTTTTAATCAGTTTTAGAAAACAAGAACATGTTTTTAAATTGTAGGCTTAAAAGGTTCTTAAAAAAATAGGGTCTAATTTGCAAGTTTTGCCTAACGGGTTCTTTAATGTTAGCTCAGGTTCTTACTCGGGGGTTTTTACTGTAAAGAGCAGTTTTCAATAAAGTGTCGTAAAACCAAAACCAAAGTAATTGTTCTTGCCAATCACAAAGGAGACAGACAATCCAGTGAACCAATCAAAACGCGAAGCAAATACATGTGAAGCGCGGGAAAACGTGCGCGAGCGAGTCACGATTGGTTTTGGTTTTAGTTCTGATTGGCTGAGAAAGTGGCGCGAGATTTTTAAGCCAATCACTAAGCGTAGTAATGCAAAACCAAAGCAAACGCAATTTACTTTCGACACTCAAGTGAAAACCGCTCTAAATGTGCGCTTGTCCATTGATTTTACTTACTGCCAAATTCATGACTCGGGTCACAAAGGAGGCTATTGGAGCAGTTCCTCATCTCGACGTTCTGTGAGCCAGAGCCAGGGACTGTAATAGTACCCTTGACTGTCATGCAGCTATCCATGAATGCTCCACATTTAATGCTTCCAATTTCCTCATCACTGCATTGGCTTGCAGCCGAGTCAGGCCCAGGCAGGTTTGTACACTCGTAGCATTTGAAGGCCAAAGCTGTCAATTAGAACAAATTTCATTGGTTGTTTTCATATAACGTCATTCGCTTTCAAGCAATATTCGGCGAAAGATCAGATACATTACTCGAGTAGTAAGAGCTCAGCTGACAAAGCGGCCAGATTTCGTAGTTTCAGTGATCTGGGCCCAACTTACGATTAAGTTGGATTTTGATTTAATCTTAGATGCTTTATGCAACCGAACCCTAGACCGCTTCATGTAGAATTATAGAGTACATAAAGCTAACCTTCAACTCGTAAATTAAGAAAGTTTATTAGTTGTTTTCATTGGATGTTTTTTTCTCAGGCCATCAATCATCCTTGACTGGAATCCTAACATTTGAGCCTAAACGTTTATCACTACATTTTAAACTTTTTTAGCTTGTGAATTTAAATTTTAAATTTAAATTTTTTTATTTTTTAACTATATTGTAATGCGCAATTGAAAATTTTTAAATTGATAATTGCGCAATATAACTTATTTATTTATTATTATTTATTATTATGAATGTTTTTATGTATATATCGTATTTTCTTGATTAAACGCCCCCGGCTTTTATTTCAAACTGGGCCCAATAGAGCCGCCGTTTATTTGATTCCAGGAGGTTTGTTGAAGCCCTATATTTCTAAGAAATGATTTTTATTCATTATGTTTGACAGCTATATACGTAGACATTATTTTTAAAGCACATTAAACCCTTAATGATTATTTAAGGGGTTTATTTTCAAATACAGCTTCGGGACCCGGCGTTTATTCGGGGCCCGGCGTTAAATCGAGAAAATACGGTATTTTAAATTTTAACTGAGACAAATTGGTATTGCAGTAAATTCACTCCTAACCATGTCACCATAACTGATGTGTAAGACAATTTTTAATAAGGAGCCTTTATAACTATTTTTTTTTTTTAAAAAAAGAAAAATATTTAAACCATCCAAAGAGTGTGCATATCGATTAACGATTGCCTGGCTTTATTAGCTTTCCAATTCTTGCGTGTTTCTTTTCGTGTAGCTTTTGCTCCTAGAGCGGCAAAATGGGGAAATAAGGAAAAATTTTTTTTTTCTCTTTTTTTTCGCCCATCGAAAAACGCGCGTCCAATACTGCGCGCTTGTTTTGAAGTGCAATGGTCGAATGAATGGCGAAAGGCTGATTTTAGTAACCTGTAACATGAACTATTTTAACAACACTCCTCTAAAACCACCAATTACAATGCGATGACGAGCGCTTTCAACGAATCGTGCAAACGATGTATTTCATTTTTAACTGAATATTCAAACATTTAGGACTGAGAGAGCTTACCAGACGGCATCAAACAGACAGCCAGCACAGCAACAAGAAGGAAAGGTAGAGTTTCCATGATTCTTCAACTTGAAGAGCAGAGCAAAACAATTTGGTACAGTAATGTTGCAAGCAATCTATTTAGTACTGATCGAAACTGGGTGCGGTTATTCAACGCATGTAAATCACACATGATGTGATAGCTTTTGCAATGCTGTCACAATGTTAGTTCAAAAGCGACACAAAAGATACTCTTTCTGAGGACTGAGAACCTCAAGACCATGCGCTTTTTGTGTTATGCTCCGCTAAAAGCTCCTCCGACTTCACTGGCAAAAACAAAACAAAACAAAACAAAACAAAAAAAAAAAACAGGATGTAGCCTAGACTGAAGGCTATACAATAAGAGAATTTTCACTCAACTGTACTTCACATATTCAACTAAAAGGCCTTTCCGCACTAGCAGACATAATAGTGATTGTCCTCTCCAAAAGCAAGGATAAGTTTATCGCGACAATTTGTGTCGAACAACTTGATATCCGCACTCAAGCTACTGATGCTTTACAAAGCTATCAAATCTAAAAGCTTTTGCGCGTCCTTGCTTCGCAGTCGGCCATATTTTTCGCCTCACAAATCAAAGAAAAACCTACTAGTGTCCTCAGTTTGTAAAATGTTATTCAAATAATAGGGTTTCTTTCTCAGTGTTATAATTAATATGTTAGTAAATTTTTAGTTAGATTTAAAATAGTGTTCATCAATTAGTAGATTATTTCTGCTATGTGAACTGGTTGACACTATTATATAGTTTATTTTTTTATTATTGTTTGCGAGGATTGTAGCAATTCAGCATACTTCGTTTCTTGAGAACGCGAGTGCAGCGCTAGCGCTAGTCATCTTATAGGTCTAGCCGCCTGTCAGCGACTATTATTGGTAGCGAAACTTTCCAGCGTCCTGCAGCTTTAGGTCTTACAGAAAAGGCCGGTTAGTAAAATTACACGAGACGTTTGATTCCTAAATTCATCACGAAAATGAAAACTCAGTTTCATAACTCCTGGTTAATGCAAAGCGAATACAAGCGGTAGGTGTTTCAGTCCAGATATTAAGAACCAAACAATACACTACACTGCTGCCATTAACATATAAACAGAGAAAATTAAATTGGCTATTACTTTGTGTACCGGAACAAAAGGACCTTACCGGACGTACAATGGCGTGGAGGTGAAGGGTGAAAAACAAAAGAAACTAAAAGGCCTTATTCACGATAGTCGCCATGTTTGTTTAAACGTTGTGATGCAAATTAGAATAAATTAGTCAAGCGATTTCAAAGCAGTAAGTATATAGATTATATGTTGAAGTGTATTTTGTTCAAGGTATACCTTGCCACACTTGTTTACTGCGGTAAATTGATATTTTACAGAGTAGCTTTAGCCTTCTAAAGAAGCTTAAATTATATTTCATTTGTTTGGTTCAATTTGATAGAGATTAACATAAATTCCAGTTTTCGGTTCACGACAGCCGATGCATATTTTTCCCTTGATCTCATTCGCTTCTTCACTTGTATGGTATTTCGTTGTGTCTGTTACATGGTGTTATGCTTGTTGAGAATAACACTTTTTCGTATTGCCTGTTCAGTTTCTTTGCCTCATAAAAAAATGATCTTACTGCGATTACTGGTCAAATCTACATTAAAATAATATGGATTAAATGCAAGAAAAAAAAAGAGAAAATTTATCACGAAATTTATTAATTCTATTGAGAGTTCCATTTAATCGCAATTTTGCCGATATTCCTTCAGTTCCGTTACTCCGAGTGCACGGTGATAGAATAATAAATTAAAACTTGGATTTACGAAACCATGAAAACCTTTAAAGCGGTGAACCAGTCGGTGCCTCGTTTCATTTACATAACACGATTTTTTTTTTAATTTATTCTGAAACTGAATAGCTAAATTTCCTACTCCTACTAGTATATAATTCGAATGCAATTTTTATATGTCAACAGCTAGAATATTACTGATTAGCACTTTTTTTTAAATTTTGCATTAAGTGAAAATTCCCTTTCTCATGCAAATTTTCAGTGGGATATGATGAGTGGTATTCATGTCCACAACTGATATTCTTATTTATCCATCTTTTTTTATTATTTTATTTTCAACAATTCACCCACAAAATCGCACGAAATATCGCAATGCTTTTTCAATATTTATACCTAATCGTACCTTTTTGGTACGCTTCGGCGTCATATCAGGCGAGTTTGGTCGAGCCATGGTTCGTATTTTGGCGAGACGCAGTCGAGCCAAAATACCCATGGCGAGACCAAACGAGCCTGATATGACGCCAAATTCAGCAAAAAACCGGTTATATCGAAGCCATACCCAAATGCAGCAAAAAACCGGTTATATCGCAGCCAAGCTAGGTACGTAGTGTTGACCTGCTTGTATTGATACTTTTTTGGTCTTCAACTCTTTTAACAACTTCCTCTTCTGCCTTTTTCTTACTCGTTTGTTTGGAGTTTCATTCTCTAAATTTTCAAAATCTAAATGTAGCGAAAAATGTCTCAGCTGTGCTCGTCGGCAAACACCGCGCAATTGGCAAGCGCGCTCAAGTTTTTGCGGGAACGTTTTTCTCCTTTTACGACTGCTAAACACTGCTAAACATTCAGGTAAAACCCTTTTTTCAATTCATCGTATACGTACGGTAACACTACTTTACTTCAAAGTGACCGTGATATGGTGGCATATCAGGTCAGTGACTTGATATCATAGGATATCAGGACAGTAGATCGCGCTTCTGATTGGCTACTTGCGAATGTGGGTACGGTAAATTTAGTAATCGTCCACAGTAGAGAGAAGCACAGCAATATCTTGCAAACTAGCAAAAAACGTAAGTTACAAGCTGCAGTTAGAGGTAGAAGAAATTAGGTCAAAACAAAATATTGCCCATCCACTCCCCCCCACCTCAAAAATATAATTATCTTTCTCTGATAATAATGCTTACAAGCCTAAATCAGTAGCCTGTCATATGAGAAAGCGGATGTCGCGTACCCTTCTAACTGTGCAAAAAACTTATAATATATACTGTAAACTATAAATTTATGTAGAAGTGGGTTTTTCATACATAATTATATTAACGAAAGCAATCACATGTAATAAACAAATTCTAAAACATCTAGAACGCATTCAAAGCTAAAACAGATTAGGGATATTGGACCAAGTCCTCTGACCAGATTGCTCGATGATAGTAGGTACCAGGATTCAGGGGAGTAATTGAGGTAAAAGGTTAAATATCAACAAAAAAACTGAGCTGCGAAAAAAAAAGGAAAAAAACCCCGCGTGTTTTGAAATTTTCATGGCAACCTTGTTGTTCTTCCCAAACAATAGGACCCATTTGCGTAAGAAAAGAACTTATTTCACCGCCCCGAACTAAAGAGTGTTTACCAAAGCTAATCATTTCCTTTGTAATGTCCTTTGAAAAGGTTCTATTGGAACCGAACCATGAAACGAACGTCGCACGAAAGCAGTTGGCTTATAAGTTTTACTACTAGTCTTCATAGAGAAGCGTTGGCCAGGCCTACTCGTTTGTGAGATAGTGCAGGTGTACGGATAACATGAACAAATTTTCCATTAGAAGTATACATAAAAATTATCGTTTCGTGTCACTACCGTAAAGAATGTTAAAAACAACCAATTAACGAGTTTTATTTTCATAGTCTCGTAAAGCCAGGTCTTTTTTACCTTATATCTTGTTGTTGATCAAAGAACGTACGCCACTCACGTATTTGCAATATAGTCCAGTCATTTTACTAAAAATAATGGGTCAACCTGCAACTAATTGCAACAGAAGAAATTCCAACGGTTTTTGACCGAGAAACTTATCGTTAATAACATATCAAAAGTCCCAGAAAATCCCGGAAGGGAAAGTTATTGAAAAATGTTTTTTTTTTGGGAAGCTCCGAGACACGTTTTTAGAGTTGGCGTGAGATCGAAGTTTGACTGAATAATGATAAAAAATAACGTTGAATGTCTGGGGTACCGTCTGCATGAAAATTCTTTCTTGTATGACCTTTCAGTCTTATTCTAGGTAACATGCATGTTTTTTTTTTGTTTTTGTTTTGTTTTGCCAGTGAAGAGGAGCTCCTAGTGGGGCTCGGCAGGGCGCAGAAACGTAAGGTTTTGAGAATCTTGGTCCTTGATCCATCCGCCATCACCTGTCACATTGTGTGTGATTTGCATGCGTAAGACAACCACGCCCAGTTTCATTTAGTGTTGAATTGCTCGCAGCATTTACTGTACGTATTTGTTTCGGTCTGCTCTTCAAGTTGACGAATCATGGAAACTTTACCTTTCCTTATTGTCGCTGTGCTGGCTCTATGTGTGATGCCATCTGGTAAGTTCTCTCAGTCCGAAATGTTTGCATTTTCCAGTAGAAAATGAAACTGATATAACGTTTGCATGATCCGTGCAAAGCGCTCGATCGCATCGTAATCGGCGGTTTTAGCGGGGTGTTGCTAAAATATTTTCATGTCGCAGTTTATTTAAAATATCGTACTATCGTCGTTTATTCGATCATTGTATCGATCGATATATTTCTTTTTGAATTGTGTAGTCCATCAAGCAGCCATATTTTAACCAACGAGCTGGGCCCTTGTTTCCGTTTGCGATTGCGAAATTAAGGACATCTTTTCTTTGTTTGTAAATTTTTGCCGCTGTTGTGTTAATCTTAGAAGTTCGCGCTTCTTTGGGCTGAGAAAGCCTAAAATATAAACACTAAAAGAACATAACTAAGGCTAAAACTTTCAATTCTAATTTTTTTATCGACTTTCACAATCGTAGCCCGTATTAAATTCATGTTGTTTTCTTCCAGACACGAAACGTACCCAGGAAATAACATTGTTTCCAGTGTATCTACTGGTTTTCTTTTTTTTCATTACTGTTCCAAGCTGAAAACCATGCAACTACCAGGCGAAACTCTGTACTAAAAACTCGACAGGAAATCACGACATTGACTTCCAGTTTTAGCTGTACAGTATGGGGCCCAGTTCTCGGCCACTTTTGACGTAAACTTGTATTTCTTACCTCAGAAGAACCGCAGGAACTTGAAATTTCGCCCAGAGCTAACTACATTATTCAGCTTTTTGTTGTAAAGCTATCGACCGGTCAATAATTAATTTGCCCGAGCAATAATAAAAATAAAAGCTCCGTTTGTGGGCCCAGTTCTCGGCCAACCGGACCCAGTTTTCGGCCACCAAAAAGCTTGTGCTTAATTTTCTGTATAAAAAGGCTCAATTAATTTCCACAGTCATGAAATCACTCTGTAAACTTATTTATGTTATGCCGATCCCAAATTATTTTAAGAGACTTTGTTTTACTCTGGAAAAGAAGGTTTTTAACGCGCCTAGTTGCTTGCCTTTGTGCAGGGTCTGGCAAACCCGCAGAACTACGTTGTATGACCAATGCATTTAGATGGGTTATTTTTTTAATTTTTTCTTTCTTTCTTTCATTATTGCTGCAGCAGATGAAATTATATTGAAAACAAAAGCACTAAACTGTGATAGCGAGCAGGGTGGCCGAGAGCTGGCAAATACGCAAAAGTCGCACGAAAACATTTCGAAGTAAATTAAGACCAAAATATACAACGGTTCAACAAAAAGTTAACTTAAAGGAACCGTCTCACGAACTACGCATGCGTCAGTAGCGGCTCCCATTTTGAAAACGTCTGGCAGACGTTTTCAAAAGATAACTTGCGAAATTCAAAATGGCGTCGACAAGTGGAGGTTCCCGCCGCGGCGGTCGACGAGATAATTCTGGCCGTAAAAGGTCCTTTGAAAGTGCCAAGGAAAGAAAGAGAGAGTGGGAAAAAGCACATAAAAGAATTTCTTTGGAGAAAAACATTTTTAAATCGTGGATTCAGGCCAAATTCGTGGCAGGATACGAAACTGAAAGCTGAATTACTCTAAGTTTTACATGCCAAAAGTTAGCTCGTTTGGTAGGGGCTCACGGACAAAATACGAATTTAACTACATCCATGAAATTTAAGGAGCCGTAAACAAACAAGTTTTCGAAAAAACAAATTCACCTACCTTCGCATAAACTCGACGTTTGAGCTTTCTATAGCGAGTTGAAAGATCAAACTCAAGATACTAAGAGCACAAGAATCAGTCTATCGTTTGAAGAAATAACTTTTTCTTTTAATTCAACTGTGGCGTGATAAAACGCGTTGAACACAAAGTGGCCGAGAACTGGACCCGGCCGAGAACTGGGCCCCATACTGTATAGCTAAAAACAGTGGCACGTAAATAATTTTTCATCCATCCATCCATCACCAGCCGAGAACTGGACCCGGCCGAGAACTGGGCCCCATACTGTATAGCTAAAAACAGTGGCACGTAAATAATTTTTCATCCATCCATCCATCCGTCCGTCCGTCCGTCCGTCCGTCCGTGACGTCCGTCCGTACATGTGTTCGCTCGTTCATTCATTCATTCACTTCAGTTATCTTGCTAGCCAATAATCTAGCCATATTATCGACGGTGTAGTGGAAGTACACTGCTAACGAAAGTCAAAATTCACCTTTCCGGCATTTCTATATTACGGGCCGGGCAGTTCTAGAGAAACGAGAATTCGTGTAACCTTGTGCACCCCTAAAATACAGATACAGTACCTCTATATTACGGACTCGATAAGGACTCTTAGCTATGCTCCTTTGATGTACTTGTGGGTAAGGTGAAAAGGTTTAAGTTTGCTTTCAAGATTAGTGGCCCATCAGGCCGGATGGGATGAAATGCGAGTCTGACCAGTCCATCGCAGGGTTACCTCAGCGTTAAATTCGCCGGTACCCATTTATACACTTCGGCGGAGAGAGACACTGTGAGAGTAAATGTTTTTGCCCAAGAAGACAACGCAGTGCCCTGGTCAGGCTCGAACTGGACCGCTCGATTCGGTGTCCAGCGCGCTAACTATTACATCACCGCGCCACCTTTGTGTAGGCAGCATTTCACTGATTAATATCCCATTTGCTCTTATTGACAGCTTTGGCCCTCAAATGCCACGAGTGTACAAACGTTCCTGGGTACTCGGCGGCAAGCCAATGCAGCGCTGACGCAGTTGGAAGCATTACATGTGGACCGTATCTGGATCGATGTATGACCATTAAGGGTACTATTACAGTTCCTGGTTCTGGCTCACTCAACATCGAGATGAAGAACTGCTCTAATAGCTTTCTTTGTGACCCAAGTGGTTCATTAAGCAGTAAGTAAAGCGCGAAGGGTGATGGGAAGGGAAAAAAACAGAAAGGAAAAAGCCTGCTAAATCCTGTGTCGAAGATCTGCGAATGTGTCTCCCTTCGTCCCCGCTTTCCTCAATAACTAACTAGCATTTCTCCCAACGATCGCGAGCAACTGGGGACGAGGCAGGGTAGGTAGATAGGTTGGTAATCTTTATTTCAACATGGATTAAACATCGGCTTTTTTGAAATACCATATACAATCCTTACATAAATAATAAAATTCTAGTGATAAGCTAATTATAAAGAAAAGCTGCTTTCCACGAATGCACTGCCTTTTTTTTACTTGTTTAACTAAAGCTTTAAATTGCCCAAGGGACTCTGCTCGGTAATGGAACATTGAGTTTGTTCCCAGAGTACCTCAGGTTGTACGCGGTTTCTCGATTTTCAAATGTAGAAAATAGATAGGAGCCAACCTGTAAAGAGACCAGTAAATCATCGTGGCTCTTTGAATATGCTGCTGGCGAGCTAGATTTTTCCATCCTAAAATGTCAAATAAATCACTAGCGTGCAGAAGAAGAAGGTCAAAATAAGGGCTGTTTTTTTTGTAGCTTTTTTTGCAAAGTACAAGACACACAGTTACTTTTCAATAATATGTTCCCGGGGCGGGGAGACTGGGACGAGGGTGCCCGTCTTGTCACTTAAGGTTGTAAATTACAGATTTTGGCCTCACCTGGGATATTCAGGATAGAACACCAACATTTTAGCCGTCAAGGTTTCGCTTCGGGTAACAACATTCTCGTTCCCTTAGCCCTTTCGTTTCTCTTAGCCGGCTTGGCACGTGGAAACTGAGGGCTCTAGGGACATAGGATTTTTGAATTAATTCGAATTTTTTTGATTGGTTGTTTGGAACAAAGAATTCCTAAACGGAAGTCGAAAACGTAACGACTCTCTCATACTTTCTTTTGAAACGTCATGACTGCATACATGAAGACCGGAAGTCCTAGAATCTAGGACTGGAAATCCTGTGTCCCCAGAGACCTTCGTTTTCTCGTGCCAAGGCTCAGCTGGCTAAGAGAAACGAAAGGGCTATGGGGATGAGAATGACAACAACATCCTCTTTATTTCCTTATCAATAAAATTAAATTACAGAAATTGTTATATAAATATTTAATATTTATATACTAAAGATAAGGAGTTCTGGCAACCCGAAATAACCACTAGGTTAAAAATTCCGGGTTGCCAGTTTACAAATTGATTTGTCAAATTTTGGCCGGACACACACACGTACACACGGAGACACATACAAATGGGGTAACAAATGAAGAAAAAAAAAACGCCACCATACTGTATTTACTATTAGCGTTCTTGACCGATCAGACCCGAAGAATGGTATCTTTTAGAGGTAAAAAAAGAACCACGCCCATATTGGTCTTCTTTAGGAGTTTAGTTAAAGTTTCCTACTAGCCTTAGACTGTTCGGATCAATGTAGGTCTTTGGAAAACTGCCCACCTACCCCTCCCCAAACCTAACATTTTCCCCAAAGCGATAAGTAAGTGTTAATGTTAGGTTTGGGGAGGGGTAGGTGGGCAGTTCTCAGTCCCTTTTTTTGTGTGAAGTCGTAGAGATTGATCGTTGAGTTCGAAGGGCCGTCATCTTGGTTCCTGAACGCGAGTGAAAACCGGAGAGTGCAAAATGCATCCCTACCCACGGGGTTTTTTGCATTCTCCCCAGTTTTCACTCGCGTTCAGGAACCAAGATGGCGGCCCGTCGAACTCAACGATCGATCTCTACGACTTCACGGAAAAATAGGGGACTGTAAACAGCCTATACTAGCCTCCCCTCCCTCATATGAATCATACGATCCACAACGAGAACATTTCCTTTACAGTGTGTAATCTGTTGAACATAACTGGAATGATGAGCGATTGTAATACCGAGTGCTGTGAAGGCGACCTGTGCAATGGTAATGGAGCTGCCCGCATCTCTGGTTTTGTCACAATTTTTTCCGCCATGTTGCTGGCTCTGGTCCTGAACTTGTAATTTACAGGATTTTACTGAAGTGTGTGTGTCACTCAGTCTCCTTCGCAGTCGTTATTTGGAATGTTTCATGCAACGCTCCCCCCAGAGAAGCTTCTTTTTTTTTTGGAAGGGGGGGGGGGGGGTGACACCCCAAATAACGGCTGCTAAGGAGACTAGCGTGCCACATCAGAAGTTTCCTTTTGATTTCACGTTAAGTACCTGGTGACGTTCTTCAAAGGCCAGAAAAGTGATTGCATGATTTTTAATTTTTAGCCAATTACGCATGTAAATTGTAAATGTTTTCTTGAGATTTTATTCACATTTATTTCAATGTTCGTTAGGAGAACTTTATAGTGGACTGTACAAGAAAAACAACATCGACTAGTTCATGATTTTGAAAACAAATATTCTGCACTCTTGTATAAATGACAAGATGTTTAGTTGGTAAATATAAAATACCAATAAGTCATGTGATGTAATTAGCTGCAGTAATTGTTTTTAAAAGCAATAAATGTTTGCATTTATTTGTTATTACTAATGATGTGTTCTTTCATGACACGCCTTGATGATATTTTCCCTGAAAACGTTTTCCTGACTTGCTCTTGGATAATAAAAAATAAAACCTTTAAAGCCCAACTGGCTCAACCGGTTTGTAAGCTATGTGTAACGTCGCGTGTTTTGGAACGGAAAAGGATATCCCATTATAGGTGTACATAGCCCGGGGGGGGGGGGGTACTTGGGTAAATTTTTGTTGGGTATGTGCCGCTGGCCTCTCAGAACCCCTACCCCATTATAGTCATATTCTATGACCAATTATAGACCCCATCTTAGTCACTTTTGGGTAATTTTATTTCTACGACCCCAACTTAGTCACTTTCTGGGAGCTGTTTGTCAAATATTGAACAACAGCAATAAATACGGTAACATTTTTTTCGGCGAATATTTCCGTTCATAAATCACAACTTGCCAGCATTTTCGTACTCTCAAAATCCCGGAAAAGTGTGACCCCATTCTAGTCACCCTATAAAAAATGCTTGAAATGGCGACCCCATTATAGTCAGTCCAGTCGTGAAAATGCGACCCCATCCAGCGGCACATCCCCATTAGCCCATTTATAGGAAGTGCCCCCCCCCGGGCCCGGGGGGTACATAGGAAGAACAATGAACATGCATTTCAGTAACTTTGCAAGTAAAACTGTGGATAAAGCAGAACAGAAGTACCGGATCCTCTCACTGTAGAGGATCTAATTAGCTATAATTGTATAATGAACGAAGATAAACCGCAAGGCTGATTGAACGGTATGGGAGTATTTAAATATACATTTTAAAAGGCACGGCCTTCCTTCTTCGGGGACTAACAGAGAATGACTCTAAAGATTAAACGTTGCAAATTTATAATACAATACGTGAATAACAAAAGACAAAGTGACACGGCTTAGGTTACCAGCAATGGTTGAAAAAACCCATTAAAATTTGAAATTTGAAAAATTATCACGTTAAAACATGAAATTTGAATAAACGGCACGCAACGCATGCAGAGGCGATGGCGTTTCCCAAGGTGGTCTTGAAAAAATTCAGAAAAATTGTCAAAAATTTAACGTAATCAAAAGTACCTTATTCTTACTAATTTTCGTGCGTACTTAATTTCGCGACTATTTTTTTCGCGATTGCAAGAAAAATTAGAGAAAAAGTGTATTAAATTTCGCGACTTTGTCTGTGTTTTATAAAGCAGTCGTAAGACAGAGACTCTAGGAACAGCTGGAAATATATCAATGTCTGGCCCAATGTAACTACAAGGAGCCTGCAAACGGAAACTTTGGTGACTGTACTAAAGAGGTTTTGGCCAATTTACAAGGACGAAACAGCAATCCGAGGAAGGGTTCTAGTCAAAAACAAGACAGAAACATATTTTTAAAATTTTTGTTCTTTTGATAAAGATACTATGGTATTAATTTTCGCGTGTTTAAATTTCGCGCAATGTTTTCTTCGCGCGTACTAAATTTCGTGATCATTTTGAAAGCGCGAAACTCGCGAAAATAAGTACTCGCGAAAATTAGTAAGAATAAGGTAGCTGACAACTTATGGTTGGGTTGAACGATTCTTCAACGAATATTGGGCTGTTTCGTAATTGTTTATACAGACCGAGAACACAGGCGGCATTGTATTAAAAAAGTAGAGATGTGATGATGTCTGTCGACAGGAGTAGAACTCCTTAAATATATAATTTGTCTCTTTCGTTTATACTCTGCAGCAGGCCTTTCTAACTTTCCAGAAGTACCGTATTTATTCGATTAAGCGCACTGCCGCGCTTATTAAATTTTTGGAACTTCAGGGTGGGCGCTTATTCGAGGCTGGGCTCTTATTGAATTTTCACCATTTTCAGCAAGTAGTATGTTTATGTTGTAAGAAAACAATGTATAATAACTAAACGTGAAGGTGTACGAAAGCTGAATTTTAAATGTTCATTGAAAGTTTCAGTAAAAGAACTAAACAAAACTCAAAAAATCAAGGCCATATATCTTTTACACGCAAAATCCCTTCCAAATATAATCCTAGCCATTTTTTGGAAAAGCAAATTTTAACAAGCTCCAACCTCTCCCTATCATACTTCTTCCTTTTCAAAAAGAAAGTCCTCCAGTCCTTTTTGTACAGAAATACAATGAACCCCCGATCGAGTTAATTCTATGTTTGCTATAGGCGTTTCAGTACCTGCCATATCGGTACACACCTTGGTTTCGTTCCAGATCCCTGAAACTTTCACAGCATATTTTCTAAGATTGTCTGTGGAATAACTGTTAAAAAATAAAGGATTCGGTATCGGAATTTTTTACCTTTAACCTTCGGATGTATAAGGGGAGGAGGAGGTGGAGCCGGAAGATGCCAAGATTCATCGTCTAAGGGACGGACCATTATTTTCTTGGAGGGAGGGGGGGGGGGGATGAAAAATTTTCCTCTGCAAACTTTTTTTTTTTTTCGAAATTCTTACTATTTTTTGTTATACATATCGTGTTTGCAAACAATTTATTTTGTCTTTCCAGGCCCTGCAAACAATTTTTTTCAATATTTTTCATCCCCCCCCCCTCCAAAAAATAATGGTCCATTCCTTATGAAGGTGACCGTATTATAGAGGTGTCCGTTAAGAGAGAGTTGATTGTAGTCCCTTGTGTTTCTTTACAGTGTGCAACATTATGAACGTTACTGGGGTGATGGTCAAGTGTAATACCGTGTGTTGTGAAGGCGATATGTGCAATGGAGCTGTCCGCATCTCTGGTTTGCTCGCAAGTTTCGCTGCCATTTTGCTGGCTTTGGTCCTGAATTTGTGATTTCTAAGATTTTATTGAAGTCTATGTGTCACATTAGAAGTTGTCCATTGTTCTAGCTTAAATACCTGGCAATGTTTTTGAAAGGCCAGAAAAGTGATTGCACGTTCTTCATTTTGAACCAATTACGCATAAAAGTTTGAGAATTCATTACAGTCGAAGCTCTCATAAGCGGACACCCTCGGGACGCGAAAAAAGCGTCCGCAACTGGAGCTGGCCGCTTACGAGAATGGTTCCCGTAAGCGGCCACTTGAGGTGTAGGGGATAGATGGCCGCTTACGGGAGCTTGCCCAGCTAACATAATGCTAATATGCGTGTTAGTGGTGTTTCGAAATGTAACCGGATGTAGATGCCCGGGTGGGGGGGGGGGGGGGGGGAACTCGCAAGTGACGGGGATGCTCGGCGTCTCGCTTAGGGGTGTAAATTTAAGACTTTTGGTCTCGCTTAGGGTGTTCCGAGAAAAAACGCCAATATTTTTAGCCATAATGGTCTCGTTTAGGGTTACACACGAAGAAATATACAAATATAAACTCCATTCTTAGTTTTTTGGTATCTTTTAGGGGTCAAAAAAGGCTTGAGCCACACCCAGATTGGTCTCTTTTAGGGGTTCTTTTCAAAATTTCCGACGAGCATCCCCGTCCGTTTCATATGGGAGTCCCCCCCCCCCCCCCGGTGTAGATGACGACAAAACAAACACTGAAATACCACTAACCTGGTTAAAACGACCCAGAAAGGTAGTTTAGAATTAACCTAACCCATTTAAAAAATCTTTTGTTCTTTGATTAATTTCCATGGGAACTGCTAACCTGGTTAAGAGTCGGTTAACTCTCCAAATACGCGGCCGCACTAGACATTTTTTTAACCCGGTTAATTTTAATCGATTAATTGGAAATAACTCGGTTAACTCGCCAAGTGCGGCCGCGGCCATTTTCCCCTTAGAAATCTTACTATCAAAAGGGAATTAGCATATATTTAGAGAAATTCTCTTTATTAGAAGCAAGGTCTTGGATTTTTTGGGGCAACTTTCGAGCAACTTTTATTATAAGGAGCAACTTTTTTGGATTTTTTGAAGCACCTTTTGAGCAACTTTTTGAGAAATAACGAGCAACTTGTGGAAAGCCCTAGAGCGGGGGGGGGGGGGGTGGAAAGAAGGGGGGTCAGGGCTATTTCAGAGTGAAGATCAAGAGAGTGTTCGACACGCCTGTTTGTAAGACGGACCGTTTTAAAAATTATCTTATTTTAATATACAATCTTCGTTCACTGTCCAAAATCCACGTGCGCAATTGGTTAAAATAGATCACGTGATTTTGCTTTACCTGTCGTCAGCAAACTCAGACAGTGCAGTATTGACAATAATGCACGAAAATCGTGCATTATTGAAGGTGTCTTCAGCTTCAAAGCTTGTAGAAGTGGAAGAAAAGTATATTCCTCAAATTATCAACGATCCAATACCAAACAAAATCGAAGAGGATAACAACTTGAAGCGTTTTCATGTTCAAAGGTAAACTGCAGCTCAATAAATACATTTTTGTGTGCGATTGACTTGCTTGTAGTTGCTTGATTGTGAAAGCCATCGACTTGCATTGAACAAGCTTCTCGCTGACTGTATTTATGAACGACCACAGCTGATGAACGATTTTATGAACCATTTTAAGTTTTATTTCTGTACGGCTAATTTGTGATTTTTATATTATTGATGTAATCCCGTGTAATTATGTACTACTACACTTCTTATTTTTAAACATTAAGTTTGTTGTTTGAAGTTCGTTAAGTCGATGATCGCTTGCAGTTCGATGCAGTGTACTCAGATTGTATATTAAAAGGGTTAGAGTCTGTTCGTTCGTGTTTTGTTGACAAATACACGCACTTGCTGGCCTCACAATGAACTCAAAATTTTCAATACTGCACTCGGCTACGCCTCGTGCAGTATTGAAAATTTCTCGTTCATTGTGCGGCCAGCGCGTGCGTGTATTTGTCAACAAAACACTCACAACAGTCTCTAACCCATAAATAGACAATAGTTTAAATTACATTGTATAGATCGTTTTAAATAGTTTTTAATATATTTTAATGTAAATAGCTTTTAATATTTTTTTAATCTTGTAATATATAAAGTTTTTATACATTTACACGTAATTCAGTCTAAGGATTGCCAAGTGTAAACGTTTTTTTAATAAACGATATTTCTCTTCTCTGTTTAATCCATTTTCTGAATTAAGTAAAAAAACGCAAAATCCGTTTTTTGGACACAAGAATCCGAATTTGGTTAATTCCAAAGAAACGCACCCTTCGCAAGGGGCGGCGCGGGGGTGGGTGGGAATTTTCCTAAACAAGAACTGCTTTTCCAACTCAAGGTCGCGCAAAATATTTTGGGCTTTTTACCGTTATTTTTTGTGGATAGCTTTGCATGTTTTTTTTTCTCTGCTTCTGTTGTGCAGATTAGGCATGAATAGATTGTGCCAGTAAATTCAGGAAAAGTTGCTTCACAATATACCCAAAAGTTGCTCTAAACTTGCTCAAATATCAAAAAGTGTTGCCACCAAAATTTGGAAAAGTTGCTTGCTCTCTAGAGTCGTTTTGTTTTAGATAAATACCGAGAACGTGTTAGCTTGTTTGTTGCCATTTAATCATTTTCATTAAATATTCTTACAATCGTTAAAAGAGACCAAAAATCCATTGTTTATGCTGTGTGCTGCTCACAAATATTTTTGTAAAAAGAAATTAAAAAAAAAAAAATTAAAAATTAAAAAAAAATCAGTTTTGATAAAACCAGTTTTAATAAAATCCTTTGAAATGAAACGACCTTTTATAGTTTGGATCGGTTTTATATCAATTTGTTGCTCAAAAGTTGCCAAGGAAGGCAAAAGTTGCCCTAGGTTGCTGGTACTACAAAACGTTGCTCAAAACGCTAAAAGTTGCTCAAAAGTTGCCGAGCACAATCTATTTATGCCTAGTGCAGATTCTATTTGTCCAACCGCCCTCCAGCGTCATAGGCAAATGTTCTTTCGGCTTCTTATGCTGGATTTCTACTGACGCGTATTATTTTACGTGCGTTTACGTGCGTGAAAGATTTAGAGACAATGTATGGACGACTTGCGTAAACGTGTACGCAAGCCGTTCATACATTGCCTCAATTTTTTTTTAACCCAAGTAAACGAACGTAAAAAATTACGCGTCAGTGGAAATTCACCATATAGGCAATAGCGAAGCGCGCGAGGTCTAAAAATAGACCTGATTTAATGAATGATTTTACCCCCCTTTCCGAGCTCAGGAAACATGAGCGTGTTCTGAGAGAAATAGATGGAATCTAGGGGACGTTTTCGTTTTAAAAAGAGTTTAAGGAAAATCGTCGGCCCTTCCGGTTTCTCTGTCCGTGTCTTGTCTATGGTTAGATTTCCACTGACGCGTATTTTTTTTTTACGTGCGTTAACGTGCCTAGAAAAATGAGAATTTGTATGAACGACTTGCGTAAGCGTTAACGCAAGTCGTTCATACATTGTCTCTAGTTTTTTTTCACGCACGTAAAACACACGTAAAAAAATTACGCGTCCGTACGTCATTCGCGCGCTTTGCTATTGCGTGACGTGTCATAAGAACGTCGTATGTTTGCGTCATCACATCATATTTGATTTCCTCACGAAAGACAACAGTGCCCAGTTTAGGATAAACTCACAACTGTACGTAGCCCTTCTGCTCTGCTGTTCAAGTTGAATCATGGAAACTCTACCTTTTCTTCTTGTCGCTCTGCTGGCTCTCTGTCTGATGCCATCCGGTAAGTTCACTCCGAAATGTTTGAATTTTGCAGTTTTAAAAAAATGAAAAGACAGCGTGATCAGAGGAAAATCACAGATGCCGGGCAGTTGTTTTAGGGGGCGGTGTTAGGCATTTTCATGTTGCAGTTGACTTATATTTTACAGTGGCCGATCATTCGATCACTGATTCGATATATTTCTTTTCGAATGGCATTGTCTATTTGGCAACAATATTTAAGTCAGTTCAGTTCTAGTTTTTGATGTAGGATGACTCCTGTGTTTCCCGTGTTGAGCTTTGTTTGTTTAAGTTTGCCGCCGACCTGTTAATCTTATAAGTTCTCGCTTCGTGCTCTATATTCTAAAGACAGACCCACGAGTTTATCAAAGAACATCGAAAAAGCAATCTCTGCGCAAAATGCAAAACACTGAAGAATTGGAAAGCAAAAAAAAGAAAAAGAAAAGAAAATGCGGCCGGTGATTTATAATTTAGCTTAAGGCCTGGGATTAAAATAACACGCGCGAGATGTGCGCTTTCTGATTTGATAAGGGAACCAGGTCATTAAACAATTAAACGAAGTCTGTTCTCCCCTTAGCTCCTTGATCCTGAGAGCTAGAGGCGATAGAATTAACCTTGCCACCGAATTTCCGAATCCTCTCATAAACGGGGTTTGTAATCGGACAACCACTGAGACGTCACTATAAACCGGATTCGTTTGGAAGAGCGTACCTACGCTTTTCTGAAGTACTAGAATCTCAATTGTTGTTGTTTTCCTTTTATCGCGAGCGTATTTTTCGTTCGTTCTACAACGAAATGGAAGATATAATTTTTGTATAAAGCACAAAAATCCAGATGAAACGTTGTTTATCGAGAAGCTTGCTTTGCCGTGACTATAAATAACCTCCCTAAGTAGCCCGGGACCTTTGCAAGGACCTTTTAAGCTTCAACGCGAGCAACCTTCTTAACTTTTAAGCAACACCTTTCGTATCAAACGCAAAAAAAAAAGAATTACAAACGGTGTGTAGTTGCAGCAATTTCGTGGAGGGTTTGCGTGCTGTGGGTCGCTTCTAAGGCACTTAGAGGTTATTGTATTTCAACAAAAGAACGATTATGTTACATTTATTGTACCGATCACGAAACAGCGCTCTGTGTACGTAGCCTCCCACGCAGTCGTTTTTAGGTGCGATCATATTTCACTCCTTAAGGGTGGGGTGATGGTATTTCGCCCCTCTAGGGTGGGGGAATACGATCAGCCCCAAAAATGACTGCGTGGGAGGCTACCCAGGCATGAGGTGATCACCATGCTCGTTCCCAGAGCCCGCGTCCCCCTGGACCATCCAGGGGGACGCGGGCTCTGGGAACGAGAATGGGTGATCACATGCTCGTTCCCAGAGCCCGCGATGCTGTTGGTCAGCACCAAGATTTCTTCTCTGTCTCAAAGAAAAACAAATAAAAAAGGTTAAAGTCAGAAAAAAAAGTTATAAAAATACAGGGTAATGAATGAATGGAAGAATTTCCCTTGGCTTTTGACGCATATCTCAGTCAAGTACTACAATATCAAATGTGGGGAATAAGTCAGGTAGCCTACACTATCACTTTTCTCTTCTAGATTTTAATTTCCAAACCTTAGTTTGTTTTACAAAACTTCTCTCGCGAATATAGAATACAACAATAGACTGAATTATCTTCACAATCGATTCTACAAATGACCTACAGGGCCGTAACTAGCAAGAGAGAAGACAAGGCACTTGCCTCGTCTAAAATTTTACCCAAAATTAAAAACAAAATATTTTCTGTTGGGAAAATAATCCTCAGTTGAACAAAATTGATTTTTCTCAAGAAATACCTCATGAAAAAATGTCTCTGAAAGAGATTCTTTGCTTCTAGATTTCTAAATACTCTAAATGCTCTGGAGGGCATGCCCCCAGAACCCACTAGCAAGATCTTGCCTCGTATATGGCAAAGGTCTAGTTACGGCCCAGTCCTAATTGGCTAACCAAACGAACAACAATCCATCGTAGTCGTAGCCTGTTCCAGGCTCTCGGTAGTTGGGGAAGAGCGAAAAACGCGGGCGCGAGAGGAAAACGCGTGCCCGCGTTTTTCGCTCTTCCCCAACTACCGAGAGCAGGCTATCGTAGTCGAGGAGACGGAAAACGACACTCGAGTCCAGACAAAATTAATGTTTTACAATGTTATCAACAATCAACGCTGAGTTCTTTGCTAATTTTCTTGCTTCCGACAGTGTGTACAGCATACTAAAATGCCGCATTTTCTCTGATTGACAGCTATGGCCCTCAAGTGCGCAGCGTGTTCAAACGTTCCCGGAATCACGCTTGGAAGCAAATGCGGCATTGAGGAAGACGAAAGCATAACATGTGGAGGGTTAACTGATAGATGCATGACCATCATGGGTGTCTTGAACGACACTAAACTGTTTATGAACTACACTAAATTAGTCACCATCGAGCTGAAAAACTGCTCCAGTTCTATCGTTTGTGACCCTTATAGTCCACTAAGCAGTAAGTATAAGAAAACACAGTTATATTTCGATAATATGCTTCCCGCAACCCCCCCCCCCCCCACACACACACACACACACAAAAAGAAAGTTATACTCTCCCTCCAAACTTTCAGGGACAGAAATGTCGTTTACACTATGATCGGAAAAAAATGATGTCCATTTTACGACTGTAAAACATTGTATTATGAGGTTTTTGGATCATTATTCATACGCACCATATATCTTTTACACGCAAAATCCCTTCCAAATATAATCCCAGCCATGTTTTTGAAAAGCAAATTTCAACAAGCTCCAGCCTCCCCTATCATACTTCTTCCTCCCCTAAAAAGGACGTCCTCCAACAAATTTAAAGCCTTTTTGTACAGAATACGATGAAACCCTGATCGAGTTAATTCTATGTTTGCTATAGGCGTTTCAGTAACTGCCATATCGATACACACCTTGGTTTCGTTCCAGATCCCTGAAACTTTCACAGAATATTTTCTAAGATTGTCTGTGGAATAACTGTTAAAAAATAAAGGATTCGGTATCGAAATTGTCACCTTTAACCCTCGGATGTATAAGAGGAGGAGACGGAGGAAGATGCCAAAACTTTTTGTGCGCGAATTAGTCATGGGGATTTTGCAGATTTTGGACTAAAGTAAAACTGTTCTGAAATAAGTGGTAGGCAACTTTTACCATGAAAAACATTATCCATTGAACATTTAACTGAAGATATAGCCTTTATTTGGGGATAGAAATCAAACTTCGGCTACAAATATCGATTTTTTTTGAAGGCGCGCGGAAACAACTTGAAAACGTTGGCTAACGTTTTCAAATTGCAATCCATTTCCATCAAGGGCCATTCGCAGCCAAACACGAAGTTTAAACAGTTTTAGTGCTCTATAATAGCAATATTAATTGTTAATAAAAATGGACCATTATTTTTAAGTTTCCTACAACACAAATACAAATTTTGGCTGTTCAAAAATCTGTTAAAATTCGTGACGTATAGTCAACTCTCTCTAAGACGGACACCTTCGAGACCGGCTCCAACTGTCCGTCTTAGAGAGGTTTCCGGCTTGTAGAGAGTCGAGGTAACATGACACTAGTTATTCTAAGATAATTAAGCTGATCTTATGCACAGTGAATACACGTCTGTTTTGAGTCTGTTTAAAGTCACTCACTTTAACAAAACCTACAAACTAGGAAAACAAAGATATCAGAAAATTGTCTCGTTTGTTCACTACAATCGCTAGTTCACTGCTTCTAAAAAATGAACAGTACATGTTGCAAATTGTATCACGTCAATATTTAATACTGTATTCGCTTGTTTAAGTAAACGTTCACGGCTTTTTCTCTAAATTCTTACCTGTACACTTTGCAAACTGCAACAAGACTAAAATAATAAAAGGACAGTATTCGATTATTAAAGCAAACGTTGAGTAGTGGCAATACACGTAAGCAGAGAAGTATTCGTTAAAGTGTCATTGTTTTTGGTTAGAAAGCTTGGTATACACGTATCCTTAGGGCGCTGACTAACTTTGAGTTAGGTCGATACGAAGTTTGGAAGTATGTCCACTCAGTAAAAACACTTCTCAGGTGTCCGTTAATGATTATAAAGTGTCCGTTGTCCGTCTCAGAGAGGTGTCCATCTTATAGGGAGTTTCGTTACAGTAAAATGACTGAAAAACGGCGGGGGCCATCAAAAGGTGTCCTTCTTAGTCCCTTGTGTCATTGAAATAGTTACACGGTAATATATAGGCTAGCACCGATAGTGCTAGCACTTTTTTTGGCATTATTTGGCTTCGCAAGCATTTTTTTACTTTAATCCCAAAAAGCACTGCTAGCATTATTTTGGATTTTCGACTGATTATTTGTATAATTTCGTGTTAAAAAGCACAACCTGACTTTATTTATGGCGTCCAAAGCCTCCCAGATGCATTTTGCCCTTTAGTCAAAGGAGCCGAGGAGGCCTGGGGAATAGGTTTGATAGGTCAGCGGTTGCCTTGTAGAAACCCAGTCCGTCACACTCGTTCCAAAGATGACGTCATCCACGTTGTCATCCAGGAACAATGGAAGTCAGCCAGCCAAGGCAAAAAATGAAAAATGTAACTGAAAATCTGAAAAATGTAATATTCCATGTTTAAAAAATGGAAAAAAAAGTGAGCATTTTTATGTAACCCAGGAGCACTTTTTTTAAAAAAAACAAGAACATTGAGAAGCTTGAGAAGCTTAAAATCGGGCGCTTTGCCTTGAAAGACAGGGTTCAGTACAGCAGAAACCACGAAGCAGTTACTTAAGTAGCACTCAGTCCGACTGTGTTTGTGTAAGTCACAGGGCTTGCATGAGCTGTATTAGTGTGCATAATATAATATCTAGAACGTTGTCGAGATTGCATTATTACTTAATGACATGATGGTTTCAATTTATAAATGTATCTCACACAATACAAATAAACGATTGAAGTAGACGACTAGACAATGTAAAGTTTGACTTAGCAAAGTGCAGTGTATTGGTAATACTGTAAGGTGCGGTTTCACCTGACGGTCGTGTGCTTTTCGGTATTTTCCAGGCATTGCACTTTGATGGGACAGTACTACAACTGTTTACCGGGGAACTACTATTGTCAAGAAAATGATCACAACTTGTTGATGAATGATTGAACATTTGTTTCATACCATTACTGTAATAGCAATTGATGAAGGCTTTTAGTACTGAACCAAAGTATAAGGACTGGGAAATACTGAAACCCATTATCAGCCACCTTAAACGGAAATATCTTGTTGGTGTTTCAAGGAATACAAGGAAACTTCACTCATCCCATGTATCTATGTATTGCGGTATTTTGTAATTTTTTGAGTGATTTTTGGGGATGTTTGGCAGGTGATAGTTTTTTTAAAAGAATTAGTAAAATTTAGACAACTAAGAAATATTGAAAATTTAATGTGAATTTAACATTGGAATTTGAAGTTAGAAATTGGCAGACGGACACCAAACAGTCCCGTGACATCCTGGAGTGTTTTTGCATGGGGGTCAACTGTGTGATGATGTTTCCATTTTTTTCTTCAATCCCCACTGATAAAGAACTGTTGTTGGTGTTATGTTGGTGTTATCACATGTCAAGCCTTTAACAAGGTATGAAACAACACAAGGATTTAAATTATTCTGGTGCTCAATTTTTGCGTAACTAAAATTAATGTTACTCAAATTCCTGATGGATTCTGTCTTAAACTGTTACGAGCTTAGTATTTCCAAATTATTGCATGTCAATGTAAGGCAAGACAAGACATGCCTTGGTTCTTATGTAATTCTCTTAAAAACACATAAGATATTGACTATAATTTTGTCTGTGCTATGGCAATTCACAGTGGGGTGGTCTTGATGTGTCTTTAACTTGTAGACTGGACTGGACTAGTAAAACGCGGACTTGTAAAACGCCTCTAGACACTTCGAATTCCTTGGCCACAATCATCTTACGGCTCTCTTCAATACATAATGTCTCAAAAAAACAGTAACCTCAGAAAGAAGTCAGAAGCAAATAAGGTCGAAAGACCGAATTTGAACATATAACGGCAAATGTTCTAATGTCACGAACGTAGGAGTCGTGTAGGCCCGTCACCTTTATTTACCACATACTGCCCCCAAATTAAAACAGTACCCTCAGAAAGAAGTCAGAAGCAAATAAGGTCGAAAGACCGAACTTAAACATTTAACGGCAAATATTCCAATGTCACGAACGAAGGAGTCGTGTAGGCCCGTCACCTTTATTTACGATTGACTGTTGATTTCTGGACGGGCCCCGTTCTACCTCGTGCGAGCAATACAAACGACTGCACTCAACAGACGTCAAGTAGTGGAAAGAAAGAAACATATGCACACAACTCATAGCATCAATCCCGTTGTTTTAGTAGGGGTTTGCAGAACGAACATGTGCTATACTGCATAAAACATCTCCACGCTAAAACAGACCATAGAGTGCTCAAAAAAGCTAGAAATATGCCGTCGAAGAAACACACAAGAGCTTCAAACACAAATTGTTTCGCTCGCTAAACCGTTTAGTTTCCGTTTAGTGTCCGCGTTCTACAAGTCCGTGCTTAACAAGCCCTCGTTTTACAAGTCCGCGTTTTACAAGTCCGCGTTTTACTAGTCCGCCTTTTACAAGTCCGCGTTTTACTAGTCCGCGTTTTACTAGTCCGCCTTTTACAAGTCCGCGTTTTACTAGTCCGCGTTATACTAGTCCGCGTTTTACAAGTCCGCGTTTTACTAGTCCGCGTTTTACTAGTCCAGTCCAGTCCTCGAAATACAGTATGCCAAAACTCCCCGCCCTCTAAAGATAAGTCCTTGACGGTTCTTGTCGTTTTTCGGTGCCTATTCATCTTCGGCATCTTTCTCATCCACCTCTCGTTCTGTCCTGTGTCTGTCATCACACGAAAGAAAAGCTGATTCTCAAAAAATCTGCCACAAAAGGAAATTGACAAAAACAATATGAAAACCATATATCGAAAGTTTCTTATTCTAAAATTTTATCATACGTCTTAATTCAGAGCTACAAAGAAGTTCCTCCTTTTGAGTTATTGATACTGTTCTTTCAGTACCTCTCAGCCACTAGCGAAATTTTACAAAATTCCTTCGCGGCGAAAAGGTAGCGCGAATATTAATCCAGAACAGACTCCAATCGAGCGTGGGTTAATTCTAGATTACTATTAATTAACTATTACAACATTCATTTTTAAAATAGTTTCCCAAGCCGACTAAGCTAACTAAACGTCGAGTGTATCTTTCAGTAAACAAAACATGCCGTTATGACGCCGGAAATCCAGCTCACGCATACTATACCCCGTGACTCACGCAAACCTCCGACTTACGTGCTACTACAGTCATTCCTTTCTAAACATTTTTTTTTTTACCACCACCGTACCTTTCTACCCAAAAAACTCATGAAACCGCCCGGTTTTAACCTGTTTTAACCTTTCAAAAATTAGAGCGTTCGAAACTAAATAAGATCCGTAATCACAAACAACATACAGCCGTTTACCAGCACTCTTTAAAACTCCTGAAACCCTTCAAAATCAGGCAAAATAAATCTTTGAAATAACCTTTATCAATGTTTCTTATTTTTTATTCAGTTCTATAAAATGCCTTTCATACACTACTGTCAAACAAAAATTTCAATTTCCTCAAAGTTTCAAGACAAAAGAATAACAAATATTTCGTGCACAATGTAATTTGATTAAGCCAATATTATCACGTCTAAAAATACTTCAAGCAATTCAGTGAAAACCCGTTTTTTTTTCGTATCAACGAAAACCACTTTCGAATAATCAATACATGAAAATAACAATAAGATCAAAAGGAAGAAAGGAACCTTTCTAATTATTTGAAGACTTTCAAAGCCGTGATATTATGCATCCAATCCGCGATAAAATTTAATTACAACAAAATCCAAGTTCTCATTTTGAATTCCATTTTTTTCAGTTGATACCTTTATCCAACTTGTGAAAAATTCCATTCAAGTTCCTATTAATACTGTACATTCCCAATGTTTTGCTCAGGTCTTCAGAAGCGTCTTACTAACCAAATCTAAAATAATTCCAAAACATGCTGTACAAACATTCTACTCTTTGTGACAAACGACTTGACGACCAATTGTTCGAAATGAAAATCGACACAGTTCTTCCTAAATAAAAAAAAAGTTTTACGGCGGAGTCAGGCTCAAAAAATATACCGCAAGATCACACCCCCATTCATAGTCAGAAACCAGCAAACCATCTAGTTTGCTAAACAAAACACTGCGTGACATCAATGACGTTACCTTTTTCATTTACAAAAATAACTTTAACTTGTCAAAGTAAGTGCAATTTCACAATGGTGAATATATCGGCCCAGTTCTCGGCCGGGTCCAGTTCTCGGCCACTTTGTGTTTAACGCGTTTTTTCACACTCCAGTTGAATCAAAAAGAAAAGGTATTTCCTTCAAACGATAGACTGATTCATGTGCTTTAAGTATCTTGAGTTTGATCGTTCAATTCGATATAGAAAGCTCACACGTCGAGTTTACGCGGAGGTAGTTGTTTGTTTACTTGTTGGCTCCAAATTCATGGATGTAGTTAAATTCGTATTTTATCCAAAAACCCCCACCATACGAGCTAATTTTTGGCATGTGAAACGTAGAATAATTCAGCTTTCTGCTTTAGTTAACTTTTCGTTGAACCGTTGTATTTTTTGGTCTTAATTTACTTCGAAATTTTTTCTTGCGACGTTTGCGTATTTGCCAGTTCTCGGCCACCCTGCTCGCTATCACAGCTTAGCGCTTGGTTTTTAATATAATTTCATCTGCTGCTGCCAGAATGAAAGAAATAAATGTTTTAAAAATAAAGTTCAATCTTATCTCTAAGTTTTGAGCTGACTCTTGTCTTGTCTATTATTTCTACAACACCTAAATATTTCAAGACCTTTTCACTGCAAAATAAACCATCTAAATGCACGGGTCACACAATGCGGTTTTGCCAGAACCTGCACATAGGCAACTAGGCGCGTTAAAATCCTTCTTTTCTAAAGTAAAACAAAGCATCATAAAAATAATTTGGGATCGATATAGTATAAATAGGTTTACAGAGTGATTTTATGACTGTGAAAATTAATTGAGCATTTTTTTACAGATAATTACGCACAAGCTTTTTAGTGGCTGAGAACTGGGCCAAGGTGGCCGAGAACTGGGCCCACAAATGGAGCTTTTATTTTTATTATTGCTCGGGCAAATTAATTTTTGACCGGTCGATAGCTTTACACCAAAAAGCTGAATAATGTAGCTAGCTCTGCGAGAAATTTCAAGTTCCTGCGGTTCTTCTGAGGTAAGAAATACAAGTTTACGTCAAAAGTGGCCGAGAACTGGGCCAAGGTGGCCGAGAACTGGGCCCACAAATGGAGCTTTTATTTTTATTATTGCTCGGGCAAATTAATTTTTGACCGGACGATAGCTTTACACCAAAAAGCTGAATAATGTAGCTAGCTCTGGGAGCAATTTCAAGTTCCTGCGGTTCTTCTGAGGTAAGAAATACAAGTTTACGTCAAAAGTGGCCGAGAACTGGGCCAAGGTGGCCGAGAACTGGGCCCACAAATGGAGCTTTTATTTTTATTATTGCTCGGGCAAATTAATTTTTGACCGGTCGATAGCTTTACACCAAAAAGCTGAATAATGTAGCTAGCTCTGCGAGAAATTTCAAGTTCCTGCGGTTCTTCTGAGGTAAGAAATTCAAGTTTACGTCAAAAGTGGCCGAGAACTGGGCCCCATACTGTACTTTGCACCGTAAGCTTTTTTCTCTGTCCTTCCGCCGAAGCAAAAAAACACAACCTGATTACACATTAACCCAAAAGTCGACCAAGTGTGCCTGCAACGATTTCCTGTCAAAACTAAAATGAAAACCATTGCGGTATGCGTCACCCGTAGCGGTTTTGTAGCAACCCCAAGCTATCCCCGTCTTTTTGGCCGCGCCAGGAGACTACGCTCTAGGACGACCAAAGGGTAAACCTTAAATCGGCCACGCCCGATTAATTAGCATTATTTTAGCACTTTTTTGGCAAAAAAACAAGCACTGCGTTAAGCATTTAATGCTTTTTTACGAGCACTATCGGTAAGAGCCTAGTAACATAACAAGAACGTTTTCTTCACAGTGTGCAACATTATGAACATTACTGGGGTGATGGTCAAGTGTAATACCGTGTGTTGTGAAGGCGATATGTGCAATGGCCAAGGCAGTGGAGCTGCTCGCATCTCTGGTTTGCTCGCAAGTTTTGCTGCCATTTTGCTGGCTCTGGTCCTGAACTTGTAGTTTCTAGGATTTTATTGAAGTGTGTGTATCACATCAGAAGTTTTCTAGTGCATTGTTCTTGTTTATATACCTGGCAACGCTTTTGTAAAGCCAGAAATGTGATTGTATGTTGTTCGTTTTTAACCAATTACGCATGAAAGTTTGAGAATATATATTTGCTTTTGAAATTTCAATGTAATTTTGGCTATATGCAACAAAACAACATTGACTAGTTTATGATTTTTTGAAAAAAGTGTTTAACGCTTGTATGCTTGAGTTAGTGAAGATAAAATAGTACTTATTCACTTGATTGTTTGCTGCATTTAAAAACAGAACATCTTTACATACTTTACATTACATCCACATTATGCGTAGTCTATACTTTACATTACAATAGTCACGTGATGTAATTTGCTGTATAATTTGTTTTTAAAAGCAATAAATGTTTGCACTCATTTGTTATTACCGAGGTCTCTCTTGTTATTACATGTGAAGCTTTTTTTTTTTTTTTCACGATAGGGAATAAAGTAAATACCTTGATGATCTTTTCACTAAAAAACGTACTTCTGACAAGATAAGATAAGATAAGAAACTTTATTTAAGTGTCAGAACCTTATAGCCTGGAAAATAATACCATACTAATTAGGGGACACTGCTAAAAACTAAAAGCTACACTAATACTAAATATAAATACAATAAAAATATATATAAGTTATATAAAAATGTTATTATAATCTACGATATAGAAAAAATGTTTAAATCTTAATTGTTAAAAAAGAAAATAATAATAATAATAATGACTTGACTTGAGAGGCACTATGTGCAGCATAGGATGCATCCCTTACAGCCGCTGTCCATTAAGCGAATTATATCCCTTTTGCGAATACGGTTTGTAAAAGCCTGCAGTGTCTTGGCTGATCTGTCAGCCGTAGAAAGTTTGCCCCATAGTTTGGGTCCTACATAACGCAAAGAGTGCTTTCCATAAGTAACAGTGTTGTATCTAGGAGTAGAAAAATCTGATTGTCTCAGGTTATACGTGGAATTATGCTCGTTAAAAATGTTACAGATGCTATTAGGACATAATCTATGTTTAACTTTATACACGAGAATACATATGTCCTGTAAACGCCTGTTCGCTAGCGTTGGCAACTTGGCTCTCTCCAGTAGCTCAGTATAACTAGCATGCTTGTTCTTGTAAACGGCCCTCAAGCCCCTTTCCTGTAGTCGTTCAAGTTTGCGTGCATCGCTAGCTCTACAAAAGTGCCACACTAGGTGACAATAAGTAAGGTATGGTAGTACAGCTGACTTGTATAACTGAAGTTCGGCCTTAGTGGGGATTAATGTCCTTAGTCGCATTAGTACGCCGATTCTCTGACTTGCCTTTATGCAGGCTGAGCTAACGTGTTCCGAAAAATTCAGTTTGGAGTCAATAGTTACCCC
The DNA here is from genome assembly GCF_052425735.1 of Oculina patagonica. NCBI lineage: Eukaryota > Metazoa > Cnidaria > Anthozoa > Scleractinia > Oculinidae > Oculina > Oculina patagonica. Next base: position 22,045,980 of record NC_135767.1, read on the forward strand.
TAAAAGCTTAAGAGTATCTGCGGTCTTAATTTTGTGATTGTTAGTATAGATCACTGCACTAGTGCCTGAGTCAGTTGTCTTGCTGCAGCCGATGTTTAACGTCTGATATTTCTTTAGGTTTCCGGCCAGCAAGTTTGACTCGTACCACTTTGTTGCCTGATCCGCACTTTCACTAAGCTTGGATGTAACCTCCACTAGATCATGACCACTGTGGTAAATTTGATGATCGTCAGCGTACATAGATGGTCTGGTTGCTATGCACAAGGGGAGGTCGTTCTGAAAAATGTTCCATAGTAACGGCCCCAGGGCAGAGCCCTGGGGACAGCCTCTATTCACCAACCTGTACGAACTGACTTGGTTGCCCATTTTGACACGATTGTATCGGTCACTAAGGTAGCTTTTCAGGAGTTGTATAAGTCCGTCCTGGAAACCGTATGCTTTAAGCTTACTCAACAACAATGGTGGGTGTAGGGAGTCAAATGCCTTTGACATGTCATTGGAAAGAATGTTCACGACAAGACTCTCGTCCCTTGCCCTCTTCCATGCCTCGACCAGGGTGATCAAGGTAGTTTCACAGCTGACTCGCTCTCGATAAATAAGGAAAACCTAAAAAGGCCAACTGGCTCGTTGTTATCTTGCCAATCAAATCATGAGCCCGGGGGTACCCTGTATATTTTTGGGTGGGGGTGTGCCGCTGGGAATGTGAAACCCTTACCCTTACCAGACCATGTTGAGCTGATTTTGCACCCCTATACTAGACTAGACACAGAATATCCACCCCAGACCTGCACCCCAGACTTGCATTTTTTTAGAACTGTATCACTATCAGTGTTCTAATGGAAAACGATGTGTCAACAACGATGCTGCGAAGATTTTATTTACGTTTAGGAAAGCCTCCTTTGCCTGTGCTGGGCAAATTTTCTCAGCAAGACGTCCTTCCCATCTCCAAGTCGTGGCTTGTATTGTATAATCTTTTTTTCTGCTTTTCTGTGCAAATTTTATTTGTCTAGCCGCTCTTTAGCCTCCTTCGCAGAACAACAACAACAACAAGCTTTATTTGCATGACTGTTAAATTGTTACAATATTGCAAAAGCGTAAACTTATTTAGTAATAATGATAATAAAAATAATAAAATAATAAGATATAGTAAAAAACAAAAATGATTCATATAAAATTAATTACATTGATAGTGTTTTGTTACGTAAATCAAAACAAGATGATATAAATTTAATCAATTGCATGGTCACAAAATGATCGGGAGAATTCATTCATTCAGACGTTCGTTTGGCCCGAGGGGGGAAGGGGGGGGGGGCCCTTTCTATAAATGGGCTAATGGGGATGTGCTGCTGGATGGGGTCGCATTTTCACGACTGGACTGACTATAATGGGGTCGCCTTTTCAAGCATTTTTTATAGGGTGACTAGAATTGGGTCACACTTTTCCGGGATTTTGAGAGTAAGAAAGTTCTGGCAAGTTGTAATTTTTAAACGGAAAGATTCACCGAAAAAAATGTTACCGTATTTATTGCTGTTGTTTAATTTTGACAAACGGCTCCCATTAAATTTCCGGCCTTGAAATCACAACTTAAACATTAACCAGTTGCAAAATAGTCCAGAACAAAGTCCACATTCGTGTTACGGTATTTAATTGCTATTCTGCGTCCATCGAAGTTAAGATAACTTGGACCTTTGCGGATTTATACGGCAGACGCAAAAACAAAAAGTTACTAAGTTGGGGTCGTGAAAATTACATTTACCCAAAAGTGATTAAGATGGGGTCTATAGTTGGCCATAGAATATGACTATAATGTGGTAGGGGTTCTGAGAGGCCAGCGGCACATACCCAACAAAGATTGACCTAAGTACCCCCCCCCTCCCCGGGTCGTTTTGTTCCTCGTGCATTCTTCCTTTCCATAAGATTGCGTGACGACCAAAGGAGGCTAGCCACCCTTCCAACAGATGTCGATCAAACAAATCGATTGTTATTCATTCCGTTCGGAAACAACCGCGCCTATTTACAGTGCATAGTGTGTGTTATCAGGTGTTATCCACCGCTCTGCACCGCTCTTCGAGTTGACGAATCATGGAAACTTCACCTTTCCTTCTTGTTGCCTTACTGTGTGTATTGCCACCCGGTAAGTGCACTCAGAAATGTGTGAATTTTGCACATGAAAAATGAAAATACAGCGTGACCAGAGGAAAGCGCTCGATCAATGTATTACAGCTGCTTCGTTGGGTTTTAGCGGGGTGTTGTTTGGAATTTTCATGTTGCAGTCAAAAAATGGAGAATGATTTTTTTTCAAATGGCACTGTCCATCGAGCGACCACATTTTAGCCAGTTTCAAGCTTCTAGTTTCTGAAACAAATACGCTTAAATAAGTAGCATGGATACCTCAGTGTCTTTGTTTGCAAACCTTTGCCGCCGATGTGTTAATCCGTAGAAGCCCTTGCTTCGGGCCCCATATAACTCATCCCGGGGAACTCATATACAATATAGGAGAAACCGAGCAGTACCTCAAAAGATCACATTAAGGCAAGCCTCGCCGCTGAAAATGCATGCAAAACACTACGATTGCCGAGGAACTGAAAGCAAATAAAATACGAAAAGTAAATAAAATGCGGCCGCGTGCATGGTGGTCTAATAAAGATTAGGACGAGCTGTATAAATTTTGCTTTCTCCAGTAAAAATCTTTTTGTTTCGATGAGGATACCAGGTCATAAAATACAGCCTGTGTACACCCGCCTGCTCTTGAAGTCGATAGCATTAACCTTGTCACCGAATTTTCGATCTCGTGCCCCATTGTTTTTTTTTTTTTGGCAAATTACCCAGTGTGTAATACGAAATTAAACGATACGTTTGGAAGAACGCTCCTTTCTGTCGATTTTTGCCGCATATCTCAAGTACTAGCAGCTATGTTAATGATTTCCTTCTACTGTGATCGTATTCTTCATTGCTTCTGTAACGAAATGAATTAAAAAAGCACAAAAATCCAGTTGAAATGAAACGTTGTTTACCGAAGCTTGTTTACTGTTGTTTGCCATATTTCATCGGCGAAGACCTTTGCGCGACCTTTTGCATTAACGAGTACGACCTTCTTAACTTTTCCGCTCCACTTTGGTAATAAATGTCGAAATTTTGAGTTTGCAAATAGTAACGTGGAAGTAACAATATCGTGGAGGGTCGCATGCTTTGGGTTGCTTCTCGGACCTTTATGTAGAATGTTGTATTTACTACATGATGTATGGCGTGATGATTGAATTTCGTCCCTGTTCTAAAGAAAAACAAGTAAAAAAGATTAAAGGGACTATGTCACGGCTAATTTAATTTTATGTTATAAAATTTTGTCAAATATTCGCTATGAAACTAAATGTTTGCAAAGAAATTAATTTTATGATTCTAAATGAAAAAAAAAAACATAACTTCATTGCAGCCAAATGTGTCTCCTAGGCGTTATTATTTAACGTTACAAGCATACAAAATTAACTTTGAAAACTGTTCCGCCGGACCATATTTCAAAAACCCACATCGCAATCCGTTTCAATCTTGGTCGCTTTTGGCCATCCGTACCTTCTTTTGTATTTGCTGTGTTATTGAAACGTTCCTTTACTGTTTTAAAAGGATATTTTATATATTTAAACGAATTTGATGGTCATTTCCTATGCCTATGTTTGGCTTAAATCCGTGACACGGTCCCTTTAAATCAGGAATTGAGAAAAAATCCAGGATAGCAGCCAATGTTTCTGAAAAAAGCAATTATTTTCCAGCTTATTTTTGCTTAATTTTTTAAGTTAACCTAGTTTTTGTCTGCGTGTTTGTGTGTTGTTGTATGTGTTTTAAATAAGTCCTAAGTACCTGACATCTATAAAAATAACTGATGTAAACACTAAGGATGGCTGCCCAGTTTCTCATTAGGCATTGGCGGTTGTTTCGGGCAGCCATGTACTCACTTTAGTTTATAATCCTTCCTAGTTTTGTAAATTTAATTTAATGTAGGGGTACAAATAAAGTTGTTGTTGTTGTTGCAATCGAAGTTTCGTGACGGATGCAGTTTGAATGCTTGTTTTCTTTCTTTGCTGTGTTTCATATCTCACATCTCATTGGTGGCTGCACAATTGATGTGTCAAAATCGGCAGATTTCATGCTTTTTGTCTTTCACGGATCAAGTGAAATCACGAAATAATTAATAAAGAAATGATGGGACGTCGCGAAGTTTAAAGGAAAAGAACGACTGTTTGCTTTCTTGCAGATTGGCTGCTTTTTTTTAGCTGAATAATATTTGCCCTAGCCTGCATATTGCCTTGCAGCGTAGTTCGAAACGTCATAGCCTGCGTCGCGGGCGCTTCTGTATTTTTTGGCGCGCATTTGCCTTTTCGCATTTCTCAAAAATAGGTCACCAAGGGTGACATGAGTCTAATGCCGTATGGCATAGTGATACAGATTGCGCGGTTTTCGTAAGCCGGTTAAAATTGGTTAGAGGTTTGTGTTCGGGAGTTTAATTTAAATGCTTATAGCAAGCTAGGGGCATCGTGGATGATTATGGATGAAAACGAAACAGTCATAAATGTTATATGCTTCACAAAATTTAAAGTATGAACAGGAGTTGATGTTACTTCTTCCGTATTGTCCGTAAAAGCAGAAACGATTAAACATTTGGACAAGATTGCGTGACGATTTACAAAAAGCATGTTCATTACAACAAGGGTTGAAGAACTTCACATCGTTTTCTTTCAGATTTTTCACCATTTTGATGATGACTCTTGAAACAGATTTTGCAATAAAAGCACTTGAAATAGTGACTGTTACTCCATTGTACTGTAAGCACTTAGTGACAGATTTTCCTAAAAACGGGTGTAAATGCTCACGTCAATATAATGATGACCTTTTGAACGCTGGAAACTAGGCAATTATTATCGAGCTACCATACACAGGAGCGAAGACTGTTTATCATGATGTACAAATTTCGCGAATCATCACTTCCATATCAATGTAACCATTTTATGATTTTTCTAGCTGTAAGAAGAACTTAAGATCTATGAGAGTCGTAAAAGCATGGAATTCGATTTCAGTGTATGGCAAAGGCCGGGACAGTGTAATACTGCAAAGCGGCCAAACAAACGCATTTTGATTTAGTCGCGTAACTTGATTTACATTTATCCATGTACATCTTTTATTTTTGAAGGTTTTTGTTTGCACTGTAAAGAAAAAATTGGTCAAAATTCGAATGACTTAAATACAAAAACCGAGGTAAAGTTTTCTATTTTTTAAAACAAAATAAATATTTGGTCGCATTGTGTAAATAAACGCGAGTCGCCGTCGAAATATTTTTTCTCAAAGACGTCTTGCTTTTTAAGCAAGACGAAAACACAAGTGCTTAACTGAACTGAAAACGAAGATTTATTTTCACAAAAAGCTTACAAATGTCTTAACTGGAAAATTATTTCGTCTTGTTCAAGTGTTGAATAATCGTGACTTGAGAAAGAACTTTTAATTATGCGTGGGAACACGTGTCGCTGATTGGCTGTTTTTAATTGAAACTAATCGTGCGTGTCCGTACGGAGTCCGTTCTTGCAGCTGATCATTGTTTTCTACATTACAGCGAACGATTATCGATCCCGAACCATTCCCTTGGGATTGCTAACAGCTTTTTTCATATAACAAAGAGTCTAATGCGCATGCGCAAAGCGCACGCAAGCATTAGACTCAAAAACTACACAGGCTAGCTTTATGTAGACGCGGTAAAAAAAAATTCCTTGAGCAAACAGTTATATATATAAATTAACTATACAAAGTAGACAGCTTTTATTATTTTCTCTTTCGGTATTCAAGGAGTCTTCAAGGAATCAGACCCGTGTCGATATACAGCACAGTTGATACGAGCACGCTTACGCAAATATATATTATTATATAAACTGCAGTGGTTTAGCGAGTGGTAGCAAATCGAGAAAAATGGTATCACACATGTGTGGATAAAAATGATATCCACACATGTGTGATATCATTTTTGACCAATCAGCTCGCAGAGTTTGCCATGTTTTAATGCTCAATGAGCTAAAGTAAATCGATATTAAGTCGAAACATCTTCGGATCTTCCTCGGACATCTTCGGTAATCTTCGGAAAACTTCGGAAATTTTCGGAAAATGTTCGGAATCGTTGGTACAACCTTCGGACAACATTTTGAAAATTTTCGGAAATCTTCGGAAAATGGTCGGAAATATTCGAAATATCGTCAAAAACATCGTAGATAGTTGGTTTATATAACTAGTTGTACCTATCGGTAAGTGCCAACGAGCGAAATACTCATGTTTGTTCATAAGAACAGATATTGAATGGTTTTGATAGAACTATATTCGAAATGACCAAAATATGGTAAATTGTATTTTAGGTAATATGCGAAAAACGTGCTATTTCTCTGGTGTTCATAAATGACACAGGCTTGATAGCCTGCGTAGCAGGCGCCGTAGTTTCCAGCGCGCGTATTCTCGCGATCGCGCACTCTTTTAAACACACTAAAAAACGTACACAGATGTCTGCTACGCAGGCTACGGGTTTGACAGATTGATAACTCTTGACAAATCTTTAAATTCTTTTCAACGTTAAAATGTCACAAAATGTAGGCAATAAATGAGGTTTAATCACATCACTACACGCGATGGTTAAAATGTTTCCGTCCACAAAAGGGATAGTTGCATTTCAAGAACTTCTTATAAATCAAATCCCAAAATCAAAACTGCTAAGATGCTTTTTTAAAAATAATTTTCAGTAATCAGAGACAGTAATGCACGGGTCAGATTTCAGTCACGCATGCGAAGTGTCATGTTCAGTTTATACGCAAAACTTGAAAAATTTGAACAGAAAACAAAACTTGAACGGTCAAGGATTCTTTGGAGACAAAATTTTTATTCAAGTTAACATTACATTTGCCGTTAGAAGCAAAACACCTTTGACTTTCTTGTGTGTATGACATGCAGTAATTTTAGTGAGCGTCGCTTTGCATTGATGTTATTCCTACGCGGAGCGAAAATGCGTGCCAAATAAAATATAAACGGTATTTGATTTGGAATAAATCATCGGTCAAACAATTACTATAAACACAATCAACACTAAAAGGAAGCATTTACCCGACTTCAGCATTCTCATAAGTCAAGAAAACTCTATTTGAAGTCAACAGTCCGCTATGATTTTCATGTCTCTCTTCGATCGTAAATCAAAGGACTCCAAAGTCGAAAGATTATTTCATCGCTTTGAAGACCTTGATGTTCATTTTTTCGGCGGTCGAATATTCTATAGGGTATTCTCTTTCGATTTATAATTCCCTAAAGGTGTATTTATGACCACATTGAAAATTTTAACAGCGAGCCGCGTGGACGCCATTTTGGTCATTTGCTCTCTAGCAAGGAGTGAGAGACTGGGAACCAGTTGGGAAGAACAATATAACCCAAATATGGGGTTTACTTACACCCAAATATGGTCAAAAAAAAGTCCCTTACGCAAAACCTAAGATTTTCTCTGCCTATACACTCATACGCACACGGCTCTATGATTCTGCCGCCTCGACAGCCTCGCCTCTTGGCTCGGCTGTCTCGTTGGCAATAAACAGAATAATACATGGTTGCTTGGAGATATGAAATTTATCTTCTCGTGTTCAAATCCGATATCTCACTCGTTCGCTGCGCTCACTCGTGAGCTATCGATTTGAACACTGGAAGATAAATTTCATATCTCCGCGCAACCATGTATTATCCTCTATTTCTCTCTTATCTAGAAAGTCACGTTCTACACTTCTAACTGATATTGATAATCAAAGGACAATCATGATGTTTTCATTGATTTCTGGACGCCCTGTTGGAGTCCAAGTCGTTGGACTCCAACATGGCGTTTTCAAACTATACTCTCTAAATTTGCGCAAAACATTTTGACGGATACCTCGAGTAAGGAATAACGTACAGACCTGAGACTTGGACAAGTAGTTTATATAGTAGTTTTCTACAACCTGTAATATTCTTGATTTTTTTAACTCATTAGTTTTGGATTTATTTTTTCGCGGCGTGACTGTGAAAACCACCCATAAATCTCGCAACTACCCTTTCGTTATCGAAGTGAAAATCTTTCCATATCAAGCCCCTCCCCCCTCTCCCTACCCTCTCCGCCCGAAATGCGAGAGCCTGTTGCGCAGATCTAAAGCTCTGTTTTTGGTCCATTTTACATGTACGAGAAAACGAACCAACCTGGGCAAAAACCACCCTTCTTTCCTGTGATAGACGCGAAAATAATTCTTAACACATCTCCTCATGTGATCAGTTTTATCAACCTATCGTCGTGGACTACAAGCAGTTTCCGGCCATTTCACCTGTTTTTTTTTTCTTTCTCTAAACTGAACATAGTTGTTCAAAGGGTGGCCGGTTACACTATCCGGTGGATGGTGATTTATCCGGTTGACAGCGCTATACATCCTTTGAACAACCAGGCACTTGCCGCCGTTTTCAAATGATGGATAACGCTATCAAACGGATAAATCACCATCCAGTGGATAGCGTTATCTTAAAATAGAAATACTGCTAATAAATATAGAGAAAACAACTCCGACCAACAGACATCTCTTATAAGTGGATTTCACCCTTGAGCAGAACCCGAAAACGTGGATTCAAGACCGCATGCTACTCAAAAGAGGATCTTCTTTACTCTGAATGTAAAATCTTATATAATCTTACTTGTAAAATTCATTAACTATTCATGAGGGTGCAAACCAATCCCAGCACAGTATTCAGATCACATTAACACAACTGTAAACCCCAATACAAATCAAACAATAGAATTTACTTTTTATACAAACCCCTGCTCAGCTAATTAGTATTCATTGACTTTTGATACAGATCTCTACCGAGTCGCATAACAATACTTTGCATTCAATTTATTGTTTTCATTTCACAAGTAGAATAAAATATTCGCGTCTGATCTGTATGGTCGTTTGCAATGGCTCTCCTTTTGGCTCGCCATTGTAAACGCCCATACAGATCTCTCGCTCATACATATTTTATCTACTATATTGGCTTTTGTTACTTTTAAGGGACTCGCGCTATATAGCAAAACAACTGTCTAAATGTACGCGCAAAATGGCGCAATAACTGTAAAGGAGAAGAACGCGCACTGTGAATGTCAAATTTATTGAAAAAAAAAAACGCATCATGTTTATTCTTCAGTTTGCTTGCGGTTAGTTACATTCAAGTTTGCTTTCGGTTAGTTCCACTCCAGTTTACTTGCGGTTAGTTCCACTCCGGTGTGCTTGCTTAGCTTTTATTTGTTAGTAAGGTGATAACTATATCACTAGCGTAGTACTCCTTTTGTTTACGCCATTTTGCGCGTGCATTTAGACAGCTGTTTTCCCTATATAGCGCAAGTCCCTTAAAAGTAACGAAAGCCACTTTATTATATTACTTGACAGCTCTATCACTTCAATGCTACGAGTGTTCAAACGAGCCTGGATCTACTGGAGTAACTAAGTGTGACAGCGACAATGTTCCAAAAAGAACTTGCGATCGGCTGAGTAACAGATGCTTGACAGGGAAGTACAACTTCACACTCGGGGCACTGGACACGAAAGAAGTTTTTGTCAAGAAATGTTCCACCAGCTTTACGTGTAACCCACAATACAAATACAACTGTAAGTAATACCTTATTCTTACTTATTTTCACGAGTAAAAATTTTTGCGCTTTTCGCGATTTCAAAATAATCGCGAAATTTAGTACGCGCGAAAAAAAAATTTGAACACGCGAAAATTAATACCATATCACATATCAATACGGTAAAAATTTTAAATGTTTGGAACTGCAACTATCTACTTTTTAAAAATATCTTTCCTTCTTGTTTTTGACTAGCACCCTTCCTCTGATTACAGTTTTGAGCTTGTAAATTGGTTTAAAACCTCTTTAGTACAGTCACTAAAGTTTTCGTTTGCCGGCTCCCTGTAGTTACATGGAGCCAGACCTTTGTGTATTTCCAGTGGTTCCTTAGTCTTTGACGACTGATCCACAAAACACTGACAAAATCGCGAAATTTAATACACTTTTTCTTTAATTTTTCTTGCAATCGCGAAAATTAATACTCGCGAAATTCGCCTCTCAAATTTTCGCGAAATTAAGTTCGCGCGAAAATTAGTAAGAATAAGGTAATAATACTAACAAGATTCTGTTCCCTTGCTCTTGAGCCGACAGTTAAATCGTAGATAATTACGTGACATGACATGGCATGACATGACATGGTGTGACATGAAATGACGTGAGATGACATGGCATGACATGGAGTGACATGACATGACATGACATGGCATGACATGAAATGGCGTGCGATGACATGGCATGACATGGAGTGACATGACATGGCGTGAGATGACATGGCATGACATGACATGGCGTGTCATGACATGACATGGCGTGAGATGACATGACATGACATGACATGTCGTGTCATGACATGACATGGCGTAAAAAGACAGTCGAAACTCTCTTTACGGACAGTTACGAACAGTTACGTAATGATTAATAAACGAGAAGGAGTGCTTTATCAAGTTTAAAACACGACGCGCAGCCGAGTGTTTTAGACTTGATAAAGCACGAACTGCGAGTTTATTGAACAGCTTCAAAAACCTCTTTCATTTTTTACCGAATGGTAATGAAGGTGTAGTGATCATTCGCGAAGTCACGTGTTTCTTACTTCCCTCACTCGAACGCTCACTCGATTCTAATATTAAACCGCAATTAATTCATGCATTTAAGAACGTGCTGAGAGAAAGGTCCTTAAATCAAAGGCTCTTCGAGCAACCTCATGGTAATTCGATGAATAAAGTGCCGACCTCCGCATTTTTTTCTAAATAAGTGTCCAATAAAGTAAAGCAATCTCACTTTGCTTTATTTTTCCACGTGAGTTGCGTCTTTGATGGCTCGTGCTCTCAGGGGTATTAGCGCTATTTAGTTTTCACAACCAAAATATTTACCGGTTAGTGTATTACCTTTGATCCTTTTAAGCATTAAGTAAATTTGTTTTGTGAATATGTTTACTTTTCTGTCAGCACGTAAAGCGTTATTTTTGAGAGCGGAAAAATTTGAGAGAAAAGATACGCCCGAGCACTTCGTGTATCTGCTCGACTCAAAAAGATGAAAAACGGATGACGTGACACGAGGTGACGTGACGCGAGACAAAAACGTGCCGTGGATGTGGTATTAACTAAAACACGTCACATGGTGAGCGTAATAATTTTTTATAACAGTTTAAGCGTAACTATATGTAGTTCATAGGTGCTATCAGTAATGTCACAATCTGACTTAATTTGCCTTCGAATGTTTTCTTGCGTGAATGGGTCATTGATAGTTTTTTTCTTCAAATAAGCGTTCAATAATGTAACACAATCTCACTTTATTTCCCTGTGAAATGTTTTATTTTTCCATGGGAATTGCGTCATTAATGGTTCATGCTCTCAGGCTTCGTAGCGCGAATTCTATTTCATCACAAAAATATATAAGTGTAACCTTTGATCCTTTTTAGCATTAAGTAAATTTGTTTTGTGAATATGTTTACTTTTCTGCCAGCACGTATAGCGTTATTTTAAGCAGCGAATAAAATTTGAGAGAAAGATGCGCGTTTCTGCACGACTCAAGAAGATGAAGAAAACGCGTCTTTGAATGTTTTCTTACGTGAATGGGTCATTGATAGCCTATGCTTTGAGGCTTCGTTGAGCGAATTCTATTCTCTTTTATCACCAGAGGATAAGTGTAAGTGATCCTCTTTCGATTTGTTTTGTGAAAATTCAATTTAGTTCCCTAAAAGAGAGAGACCCTGGGAACGAGGTTGAAGAATAATTTATTTCTGATTGAAATGTGCTGAATGCGTTTAAAGGACCTTTCTGTCAGCACGTTTATCGTTTAGCGCATAAATTAATTGCGGTTTGATATCAGAATGGAGTGAGTGAGTGAATTTAATAAAGCCCCAAAGTCATTTTAATACCTTCATTACCATTCGGTAAAAACGGATGACGTGACACGAGGTAACGTGACGCAAAAAAACGTGCCGTTGATGTGGTGTTAACTAAAACACGTCGCATGGCGAGCGTAATAATTTTTTATAACAATTTAAGCGTAACTATATGTAGTTCATAGCTGCTTTCAGTAATGTCACAATCTCACTTAATTTGCCTTTAATTTTTTTCTTGCGTGAATGGGTCATTGATAGATTCATTGATAGTTTTTTTCTTTAAATAAGCGTTCAATAATGTAACACAATCTCACTTTATTTCCCTGTGAATGTTTTATTTTTCCATGGGAATTGCGTCATGATGGTTCGTGCCCTCAGGCTTCGTAGCGCGAATTCTATTTCATCACAAAAATATTTAAGTGTAACCTTTGATCCTTTTTAGCGTTAAGTAAATAAGTAAGAAATTATAGTGCTAGATTCGCTTTTTTTTTCGTGTGTTTGTTGCTGTTGTTGCTTATTTCTTTTTGTTGCTTGTTTTAATTTCGATTATTAAAAGTCCAAACTATTGATGTAAACTTGCTATATGGAAATTATTATCATCTGTTACTTAATTGTAAATTAACACTTGTTACTTTTTTTTATTCCAATCACCTATGTAATGCTAAGTGTGTAAATATCAATAAAGGAAAAAATTAAAAAAAAAAAAAATTGTGAATATGTTTACTTTTCTGCCAGCACGTATAGCGTTATTTTGAGCAGCGAATAAAATTTGAGAGAAAGATGCGCGTTTCTGCACGACTCAAAAAGATGAAGAACGGATGACGTGACACGAAGATGATGTGACGCGAAACAAAAACGTGCACGAATGTTGTGTTTACTAAAACGCGTCTTTGAATGTTTTCTTACGTGAATGGGTCATTGATAGCCTGTGCTCTGAGGCTTCGTAGAGCGGATTCTATTCTCTTTTATCACCAGAGGATAAGTGTAAGTGATCCTCTTTCGATTTGTTTTGTGAAAATTCAATTCCGTTCCCTGAAAGAGAGAGACCCTCGGAACGAGGTTGGAGAATAATTTGTTTAGACATGCATTGAATGGCGTTTTTATAGAACCTTTCTGTCAGCACGTTCACCGTTAAATGCATGAATTAATTGCGGTTTAATATCAGAATGGAGTGAGCGAGTGGTCGAGTGAGGGAAACACGTCACTTCAAGAATGATCACTACACCTCATTACCATTCGGTAAAAACGCCATTCAGCACATGTCAATCAAAAACAAATTATTCTACAACCTCGTTCCCAGGGTCTATCTTTTTCAGGGAACAAGGTTGAATTTTCACAAAACAAATCGAAAGAGGATCAGTTAATTACACTTGTCCTCCGATGATAAAAGAGAATATAATTTGCTCTACGAAGCCTCAGACCATACGCTATCAATGACCCATTCACGTAAGAAAACATTCAAAGACGAATGAAGTGAGATTGTGACATTACTGATAGCAGCTATAAACTACAAGCAGTTACGGTTGCCATGTGACGCATTTAAGTAAACACAACATTCATGCTGCACGATTTTGTTTCGCGTCACATTATCTTCGTGTCACGTCATCCGTTTTTCATCTTTTTGAGTCGTGCAGAAACGCGCATCTTTCTCTCAAATTTTATTCGCTGCTCAAAATAACCCTATACGTGCTGACAGAAAAGTAAACATATTCACAAAACAAATTTACCTAATGCTAAAAAGGATCAAAGGTTACACTTAAATATTTTTGTGATAAAAATAGAATTCGCGCTACGAAGCCTGAGAGCACGAACAATCAATGACGTAATTCCCATGGAAGGCAAATGAAGTGAGATTGTGTTACATTATTGAACACTTTTAACTTGAGAAAGGGCCATATACGCAAAGCAAGGGAAGCGTATCTTATCGAAAGGAAACGTGCAGAAACGTTAGAACCTAAGGGCATAGAAAGAAGAGAAGAAATTAAATACAGCATATTATGTACTTAGAGTACCACCGTTTGTTTTACCTTATCTTGTTATTATAATCTTATTTTGTTTTTCCGTTAGTTCTATTTCAACGGTTATTTTTGAATTGTATTCTTATTATCTTTAGTCTAGGTTGTTTAAATTGTAAAGATTTTTATTTAGTTGTTCATTCCCTGATGAAGTCAGGCCGTGCCTGACGAAATATTGGAAGAGAATATACAAGTTCAATCCCTCTACCGTACGGTCAGCCTTTCTGTTTTTTAATTTTTCGTACATTATTAAACGCTTATTTGAAGAAAATAAACTATCAATGACCCATTGATTCACGCAAGAAAACATTCAAAGGCAAATTAAATGAGATTGTGACATTACTGAAAGCAGCTATGCGCTACATTACGCTTAAAAAATTATTACGCTCGTCATGTGACGTGTTTTAGTTAACACCACATCCACAGCACGTTTTTGTTTCGCGTCACGCCATCTCGTGTCACGTCATCCGTTTTTCATCTTTTTCAGTCGAGCAGAAACACAAAGTGCTCGGGCGTATCTTTCTCTCGGATTTTGTTCGCTGCTAAAAAATAACGCTATACGTGTTGACAGAAAAGTAAACATATTCACAAAACAAATTTACTTAATGCCAAAAAAGGATCAAAGGTAATACAGTGGAACCTCGATTTAACGAACCTCTATATAGCGAAATGCTCGATATAACGAACGATATTCTTCGCCCCAGTAATAGTAAAATATTTGGAAAAGAACCTCGATATAACGAAACCTCGTTATAGCGAAGACGTTTTGCCAGTCCATTGGCCCTTCGTTATATCGAGGTTCCACTGTACACTAATCGGTAAATATTTTGGTGGTGAAGACTGAATAGCGCTACGACACCTGAGAGCACGAACCATCAATGACGCAACTCATGTGGAAAAATATAACATTCAAACGCAAATGAAGTGAGACTGCATTACTTTATTGGACACTTCTTTAGAAAAAATTGCGAAGGTCGGCACTTCATCGAATTACCATGAGGTTGCTCGAAGAGCCTTTGATTTTGTACTAATATTTAGATTTTGGGTTATTTTGGCCAAGAAAATTGGTCGACATAAAATTTAGCCGTGTCTTTAGCAGATATAAAGACACTCATTAAACATTAATTTCTTTTGTATTTCCTTAATGAATTATTAATGAGTTTTTGAAGAACAGTTTACTTGGTTCGAAAGAGGACAAAATTCATACAAACCAGGGGCCCATTACTCCGGGGGGGGGGGGGGGCGGGGTACTCCCATATATGGGCTATATAGGTATGTGCCGCGGGATAGGGTATGGTTTTTGAGGTTCTCGGTCCTTAAATAGGGTATCATTTTTGCTCCTTTTGGCATTGTGTTCCTGGTGTGATCCTTAGATAGGGTACCTAAATTCTATCAGCTAAAATAAACGCCTAGCTAAACGGAAAAAAGTGATCTTAAAACTGTACTATCCGTTCAAGTATTAGTAAACCGATTTTATAAGGATTTGTGTTTTGCCGTGCGCGGTTAGCCGTTATTTGGGTGGTCATGGAACGCTTTTCCTCCCCTTGAATAGGGTGTCATTTTTCGGTGTTGGGCCTTAAAAAGGGTATCAATTTTCGCTTTATTTATCCTTAAATAGGGTCAGGGTTTAAGAACCTTCGCGGCACACCCCTATCCGAAATTTATGGGAGTACCCCCCCCCCCCGGGCCATTACTGCTGTACAAACTCCATCTCCGTTCTTTCCTGTCCCTTTGGTGTCGATGAGGTTCGACCGTACAAGTAAATGGAGCTTTATTTCAGTGTTAATGTTTACAGCTGACCCGGTAAGATGGGGCTCTAATTGAAAGGCAGGACATGGTATTCGGACCAGGATACACCAGGGTCAGTCCCTGCTTGTTTTTAAACTGGTCATAAAGAAATTCAATTCAATCTTTCTTTTCTGCCTGCCTACCCTCCCATAAAGTGCCATCTTTGTCAGTAAAACTTAATGAAACCCCTGTAAGACCCGTTCGAAATTTGGTATTAGCATTAACATTATATTCCTTTACTGTAAAAGGGACTGTGTCACGGCTGAGTTAAGTTTATTTTTTTTTAAGTTTTGCCAAGTACTTGCTATGGAACTTAATGTTTGCAAAGAAACTACTCCAATGAATCAAAATGACAAAACCAAAGCTTCATTGCAACCAAATGTGTCTCCCGGGCGTTGTAATTTAAAGTTACAAGCAAACGAGACAAACTTTGAAAACTGTTCAGCCTAACAATATTTCAAAAACCCATATTGCAGTCTGTTTCAATCTTCGTCACTTTTGGCCATCCGTAACTTCTTTTGTATTTGCTGTGTTATTGAAATGTCCCTTGACTGTTTTAAGAGGTTATCAGTTTATAATTCAAGGAGATTGACGGTCATTTCTCATACCTAAATTTGGCTAAAATCCGTGGCACAGTCCCTTAAAATCAGCCATTCTTTTTTTCGTCAATTAACCATATAGATTGTCTTAGGGTGCTTTGGAGGTGCCGGTATGGTCTCTAACTGCACGTTTGGCTGTTGTCAAGGTGACCTGTGTAACGAACCGAATACAATTCCGACGATGGGTAGGTACGGGGATTGAATTGGCTGGTCAGAATTTTCCGCTTTCCATATATGCGTTCTTCCCACTTATTTAACAATTCTCTGTTAAGTTATACCGTATTTCTACGAGATTAAGCGCCCAAACTCGAATAAGCGCCCACCCTGTAGGTAGGAAGCGTTAACAAGCCCCCAGCTCGAATAAGCGCCCACCCCCACCCCCTAAGATTGAAGTGCACAAAAGGAGTAAAATGAGAGGAGTGAAATTGACTATGTACTACCACGAGACTACCCCAAAGACCGAGCTTTCTTAGTTATTTACAGAAACAAATCAATGAACAGTTAAAATTCAGCTTTTGTAAATCTTCACGTTTTGTTATAATTTACTGTTTTCTTGCAAAATAAGCGTACTTCTTACTAAAAATGGTGAAAATGTAATAAGCGCCCACTCTCAAGGTCCTACTTAAACTACAATACATTTTAGTCTAAAAGAGAACCAATGATAGCTAAAAGTAAAAAAAAAAAAAATACAATAGGATTACATTCTCACTAACTCAGCCTTTTACAACTTCAGCAGAACCCCGGTAACTCGAACTCTGAAGGGAAACGAAACACACTTCGAGTTAGCGGGGTTTCGAGTTATCGGGGTCGACGGAATATTTAATCTGCCAAGTTAATAATTGATAGTTAAATGATTTTTCAGCTCTTCAGTGCACAGTACAGTGCAAATTAAACTTATCTCGTCAGAAACTCTAACACGATCATAAGTTATTATGATAAGGGTGGGAAATGGCTGTCAAATAGTGATCTGCTCGTAGCTCTATTCAATTGGCAACCGTGGCGAGTAGCAAGAACCGGAATTCGAGTTATCGGGGTAAATTTGACCCAAATTTTGATCAAGGGAAACGAAATTTAGTTCGAGTTAGCGGGGTTTTCAAGTTATCCGAGTTTGAGTTAACAGGGTTGTATCATGCAGGGCAGCAATTCAACTTAGCTTAGCTTGCTTTCCACGGATATAACTCCCAATACCCTCTATCCCCCACAGAAGAAGATCCTCTTTAGACTCTTTACTATATGAATGTTGTATCTTAATTTACAGCTCCACCACTTCAATGCTACGAGTGTACAGACACGCCTGGGTTTACTGGAGTACCCAAGTGTGACAGTGACAATGTTACAACAATAACTTGCGATTGGCTGAGTGACAGATGCTTGACAATGAAGTACAAATATTCATTTGGGGAGCAGAGCTTACAAGACGTTGTTTTCAAGAACTGTTCCAATAGCATCTCGTGTGACCCACAATACGAATACAACTGTAAGTATAAGAATACTTGTAAAATTCATTAACTATTCATGAAGGTGCAAACCAATCCCAGCACAGTATTCAGATCACATGTACACAACTGTAAACCCCACTGAATACAAATCAAACAATAGAATTAACTTTTGATACAAACTCCTGTTCAGCTATAGCTAATTAGTATTCATTAACTTTTGATACAGATCTCTACCGATTCGCATAACAATACTTTGCATTCAATATATTGTTTTCATTTAACAAGTAGAATAAAATATTCGCGTCCGATCTGTATGACCGTTTACAATGGCTCGCCTATCGGCTCGCCATTGTAAACGCCCATACAGATCTCCCGCTCATATTTTATCTACTACTAACTAGTTTCCATAAATGAAGAGAAGATCCTCGCAGTTAGTGAACACAACTTAAGCAGTTGCGAAAATTAAGCCTGAAAAAATCAGACTTGCCGGGACTCGAACCCTAACCTCTGCGATACCGGTGCAGCGCTCTAACCAATTGAGCTAACAAGCCAACTGGGAGCTGGTCATTAAATTGGTTCGTAATATACCCGGGAAAGATGAAGATGAACTAGTGAATATAGCAGCTTATAACGCTGCACCGGTATTGCAGAGGTCAGTGTTCGAGTCCCGGCAAGCCTGATTTTTTCAGGCTTAATTTTCGCAACTGCTTAAGTTGTGTTCAAAACTGCGAGGATGTTCTCTTCATTTATTCTTCATCCGCAGTTCAAATCTATGATTTCACATATTCACTAGTTCAACATTTTTTTTCTTTTTATTGGACTTAATCCAATGTGCTAATAATACCCCAAGATCATTTCATGCCATTCAACAGTTATAGGCGAATCGTAGATAAGTAGATAACAAGATACTGAAGACATGACATAAAATGACATGACATTGGATTACACGACATGTCTATAAAATAAAATAATTAAATAAAATACTAAAACTATTAACATTTTGTGAATATAACTAAGCCAAAATACTAAAACTATTTACAATGCGTGAATATAAAAGTGAACATATTTAAAAATTAAAGGGCATCACAATGATGTGTACCATTATAGGAGATTAACGCTACATGTTATTAACGCGAATTTCAGAAATTCGCGTTAATTTTATTGACGTTAACCTTTTTTACTATAAGGATTTAACCAGAACATTTCTTAAATTCGCGTTAATTTTATTACGCGTAAATTTTGTTCGCGTTGTTAAAATGTTTCGTTATATTCCAAAATGTAGATTTCCGAGTAGCGATATTCATATTTAATATACAATCTTCGTTCACTGTCCAAAATCCACGCGCGCCATTGGTTAAAATAGATCACGTGATTTTGCTTTACCTGTCGTCAGCAAACTCCGACAGTGCAGTATTGACAATAATGCACAAATATCGTGCATTATTGAAAATGTCTTCAGCTTCAAGGCTTGTAGAAGTGGAAGAAAAATATATTCCTCAAATAATCAACTATCCAGTACCAAACAAAATCGATGAGGACAACAACTTGAAGCGCTTTCATGTTCAAAGGTAAACTTCAGCTCAATAAATTCATTTTTGTGTGCGATTGACTTGCTTGTTGCTTGATTGTGAAAGCCATCGACTTGCTTTGAACAAGCTTCTCGCTGACTGTATTTATGAACGACCCCAGCTGATGAACGATTTTATGAACCATGTTAAGCTTTATTTCTGTACGGCTTATTTGTGATTTATATATTATTGATCTAATCCTGTGTAATTATGTACTACACTTCTTACGTTGAAACATTATTGTTTGAAGTTCGTTTATCGCTTGCAGTGTACTCAGATTGTATATTAAAAGGGTTAGAGACTGTTAGTTCGTGTTTTGTTGACAAATACACGCACTTGCTGGCCCCACAATGAACTCGAAATTTTCAATACTGCATTCGGCTACGCCTAGTGCAGTATTGAAAATTTCTCGTTCATTGTGCGGCCAGCGCGTGCGTGTATTTGTCAACAAAACACTCACAACAGTCTCTAACCCATAAATAAGTTGCAAAAGAAGATAATACCCAATGCCGAAAATTCGAAAAGGCCCTAGGATCTTGCAAAGAATGAATCTGGGTAAAGAGTCGTTATTTGTAAGATCATTTCGAAATCAATATTAGCATTGACATTATTTTCCTTTACTGTTTAATCCGCCTTGCTTGTTTCCGTCGGTTTGTAACATTAACAATTCTTTTTTGTCTTAGATTGCAAGGTGTTTGCTTCCAGCGGTTGGGTGTCTGACTGCACTCTTGACTGTTGTCAAGGCAACCTGTGCAACAATCAGAGTACGATTCCTGGTTCAACGATAAAACCGAATTCTATTCCTAGTTCGACGATGAAACCGAGTTTGAGGACGGAACCAATCAATTCAAGTTTGAGATTGGCTGCGAGTTTTGGCGCCATTTGGTCGGCTTTAGTGTTGATTGTGTTTGCAGGAATTAACTAAAGCGTGCGACCACAGGTCACCAAACCTCCTTGAGAACCGGGAACGTTAAGTAGCATTCAGGGCATTGGTCATAACAAGTGTGCTCAACGAGGAACCACCTTGTGTAGGAGCAGGGGGGCTACGCAAGATACCACCTGTTTGATTATATTAGCCAAATGTACAAAATTTATTGGCCTCAAAATTCAAGTTGAGACTTTTATATTAGGTGTGCATGAAGCTTGCATTGCTGGAGAAATGGCACAAGGATGTTTGAATCTTTTTCTTAGTTTCTACTCCTGATAGAGTGGGGATTATACAAACAAGACACCATCTTTTAAGGTGGGAAAGGTAGGGTACATGAAGAGACCACCTGGCTTTTTTGCATAGTGGTGGGTCCTGTCTGAGTACAATAGTTTTGACCATTTCCCTTAGTAGTCGGTATGGGAATGTAACGATCGTACACAGGAGTTCAAAATATTACCTGTAGGAGAAAAGAAATTCAATAAAAAAGGTATTATTTGTTCTGTTCTGTGTGTTTTCGTGGCTTTTTGGGGCCAACAAAAAGAAATCAAAGCAGTGAAACTAAAAACTAGCCGGAATCGCTTTAAAATGGCTACAAAACACAGCGGAAACACGGGGCTAGAATCAAGAATACTTGTTTAGCAGATTATGTCTGTTCCTTTTTGCACGTCGAGTTAGTTTCCTTTTTTCTTTGTCACGACTCAAATTGTCACGACTCAGGATTTTTCTTTGTCCCATGCTAGTGATAAATGAACATTTCATCTTAATCATTTATTCACTGAGCTTAAAATTAAACATCTTTCGTTACCATGGTTACTTATAATCAAGGATGGTTAAAACTAAGCAAGATTAAGACGACAGATCACTAACGACAAATTAGAAAAAAAATGGCCAATTTTTAAACATGCGCTGTACGTGAATTAGCACTTTTAAGACTCTTTTAACTGAGTGTCTTTGAAATAGTTACACAGTTCAACATAATGTTCGCTAAGATGATAAAATGTTTAAATAAGATTAAAAGGCTATAATATGTCGATTAATATGTACAAATAAAAACCAAACGTTTTCGACTTAAAAGTCATCAGTTACACAGTTACATAACAAGAACATTTTTTTACAGTTTGCAACATTATGAACGTGACTGGAACCCCGGGGGAGGCTCCGCCCGGAGCTCTCACCCCTTACCCTTTTATATACCATTTTGACAGAAATTGTTCCCCTTTCGTATACCTTCTACTTAAAAAAAGATACCCCTTTCATATACCTGAAAGACATGTTATATAACATAACGTTTTCTTGTCGTTTTCATGTAGCGCTTAATAAATTAAAATAATACAGCCATTAATTGCATCTGTTCGAAATAATTAAAGGCTTTATTAATTAAAGGCTCTTTGAAAAACCTAATTGACAGATTTTCCTACCCTTTCGTATACCTAAACTTGTGAAATCCCTACCCTTTTAAATACCTGAAGCCTGAAAAAAGTACCCCCCCCCCCTCCCAGGGACTGGAATGATGACCAAGTGTGATAGCCAGTGTTGTAAAGGCGATCGATATGTGCAATGGAGCTGTTCGCATCTCTGGTTTGCTCTCAAGTTTTGCCGCCATTTTGCTGGCTCTGGTCCTGAATTGTAATTTCCAGGATTTTATTGAAGTGTTTGTATCACATCAGAAGTTTTCCATTGTTCTAGCTTAAATACTGGCAACGTTATTGAAAGGCCAGAAAATTGATTGCACGTTCTTCATTTTTAATCAATTACGCATGAAAGTTTGAGAATATATATTTGCTTTTGAAATTTCAATGTAATTTTGGAGATATACACCAGATCGACTAGCCTCCTTCGCAGACGTTTTTTGGAAGAGAAACGCGTGACGAGCCCAAAGAACGTCTGCGAATGAGGCCTAATAACACATCGACTAGTTATGGCTTTTGAAAAAAAGTGTTTTTCACATTTAGTTAGTAAAGATAAAAGTAAGTAAAAATATGACAGTTAGTGAAGATAAAATAGTACTTACATACTTTACATTACATCGACATATACGTAGTCTATACATTACAATAGTCATGTGATGTAATTTTTGCATAATTTGTTTTTAAAAGCAATAAATGTTTGCACTCATTTGTTATTACCAAGGTCTCTCTTGTTTTTACTTGTGAAGCTGTTTTCATGATAGGGAATAAAGTAAATACCTTGTTGATCTTTTCACTAAAAAACGTACTTCTGACTCGCTCTGGGATAAAAAAGAAAAACATTAAAAGCCCAACTGACCCCAACTGGCTCGTTGTTATCCAGCCAATCAAATCATGAGTCCCCGCAGCCACCGTTTCCTCGTGCGAAGATCCCGTTGTAAATTTCTTAATTGGGGACAGGCCTATGGGAACGATTATGCTGGTTTTTGTATTTGAATAAACATGTCAATGAATCTGTCACCACAGCTGAAGCTATTGAGTGTAAAACGTTGTGCATTTTGTAGCCTGCGAGGCTCTCTATTCGGGGGCAACGTGGCTACGTATTTTGAAACGCTGTGGACTGGGTTTCGAGAGTCTCCCTGGGGAGCCATAGTGAGGATAAGTACATAGCAAATTGAGATGGGGGTGGTGGGGGGGGGGGGCGGTGTTGAGTGTGCTGGGCAAATTTTCTTAGCAAGAACGTCCTTCCCATCTCTAAGTTGTGGCTTGCATTGATCTTTTTTTTTTCTTCTTTTCTGTGCCATTTTTTTTTTTTCGTCTATCCGCTCTCTGGCCTCCTACGCAGACGTTCTTAGGGCTCGTCACGCGTGACGCGTGGCCCTAAGTCATGGCTTGCATTGTATAATTTTTTTTTCTGCTTTTTTGTGCAAATTTTATTTGTCTAGCCGCTTTCTAGCCTCCTACGCAAACGTTCTTTTGGTTCCTCACGCAAGCTTTCTTTGTAAGATTGCGTGACCAGCCAAAGAAGGCTGGCCGCCTATCAAGCATGTGTCAATCAAATCGATTATTTTCGTTGCCTACGGGAGGGAATACAGGTTATACAGCATAAACCGCGCCTATTTCAGGGAACAGTGTTTGTAAAACCGTTCTGCTCAGTTCTTCGAGTTAACGAATCATGGAAACTTTATCTATCCTTCTTGCCGCTTTGCTGGCTCTCTGTGTGATGCCATCAGGTAAGTCCACTTCGAAATGTTTGAATTGTGCAGATAAAAAGTGAAAATACAGCGTGATCATAGGAAAGCGTTGATCAATTTTTTCAGCTGCGTCGTTGAATTAGCGGGGTGTTGTTTTGAATTTTCATGTTGCAATCAACTAACATGGTACTGTTGTCGATCAGTCGAATGTGGAAACGATGTATTTCTTTTTTCAAATGACATTGTCCATCAAGCGACCACATTTTAGCCAGTTTAAGATCTAAGCTTCTAGTTTCTGAAACAATACGATTATGTATCTTGGATACCTCACTTGTTTTTGTTTGCAAACCTTTGCCGCCCGCCGATCGATAAGTAACAATCGTAGAAGCCCTCGCTTCGGGCTCGATATACAATATAGGAGAAACTAAGCAGAATCTCGAGGGACCACATTAAGGCAAGCCTCGCGCAAAATGCATGCGAAACACTTTACAATCACCGAGGAATTGGATAGTGAATAAAATGGGAAAAGTAAATAAAATGCTGTCTCGCGCTAGTGGTTCAATCCCTAAAAACATAACGAGCTATGCGAATTTTGCTTTCTCCCGTAACAGGTCATAAAACACAGCCTATGGACACCAGCTTGCCCTTGTTGGCGATAAAATTAACCTTGTCACCGATTTTCCGACCTTTTTTTTGGCAAATTACGGTCGGGATTTGTAATTCGAACTTGCACAGCGAGTGTTAAATTAAATTAAACAATACGTTTGTAATAACTTGAACTTCTACCTCTGTTCTAGTTCTGTCGATATTTGAAGCTTAGTACAACTACTAATAGCTCTTCTGATGATTCCTTTTTTATTGTGGTCGTATTCTTCGTTGCTTCTGCAACGAAATGAAAGAAAAAAAGGACAAAAATCCAGTTGAAATGTTACGTTGTGTACCGAAGGTTGTTTGTCATTCATCGGTTAAGACCTTTTCGCGACCTTTTTAATTTTTAACGAGAGCGACCCTCTTAACTTTTCCGCTCCACTTTGGTAATAAATGCCATAATTTTGAGTTTGCAAATAGAAACGTGGTAGTAGAAATATCGAGGAGGGTTTGCATGATTTGGGTTGCTTCTCGGAACTTTATATAGACTGTTGTATTATTTTAACCACAATACGATATGTTAATTGTGTGGATCACCGGCTGCGCTGCACGATGTATGGGGTGATGATTGAATTTCGTCTCTGCTCTTAAGCAATAAAGAAAAACAAGTAAAAAGGTAAAATCAGAAATGGAAAAATACTGGGTAGCAGGCAATGTTTTTTTATTTGAAAGAAAAAGCAATCGAAGCTCCGTGACAGATGCAGTTTGAATGCTTGTTTTTTTTCTTTGCGGTGTTTTCATATCTCGCTTCTCATTGATGGCTACACAATCGGCAGATTTCATGCTTAATGACTTTCACGGATCAAGTAAAGATGTTGCACGAAATAATTAATATAGAAATGATGAAACGTCGCAAGGTTTATACGAAAAGAACGACTGTTCGCTTTTATGCAGATTTGCTGTTCTTTCTCGGAGCTGAATAATTTTTGCCTAAATTTGCCTTGCAGCACATTTCGAAATGTCATAAATTTACATTTAAACAATAGAATGTACCTTAGTGGTACTAATTTTCGTGGGAACTTAATTTCGCGAAATAGAAAGGCCGGCATATTTTGCAGGTCTTTATTTTCGCGATTCGGATGCAAAATTATCTTCAAAGGGAGTTAATTTTCGCGAAAATGAAAAAAAAAACAACATTTTATTTTGAGAATGTTATTATTATTTTACACTTTTTTTCTCAGAAAATCATCAACTCATATCAAAACCAAACCAGTGGCGGATCTAGGGTGGGGGGGGGGGTGGGGGTGGGGGGCACCTTATTTTCAGGTCAATCCAAAGCCTGAAGGGCTGAGAAAAATAATTTTCGAGAACGGTCCCCTTCTTATTCTTGGAGTGTGAATGATCGCCCCCCCCCCCCCCCTAATTCGCTGTTTTCACGTTTCCCATAATACATCTTGTTTACTCCCAAAAGTTTTGCATAAGCATTGCTTTCAATTTCTCTTCGGATTTACAATGACCGCGGCGCACAATCGTCCTAAGAGAAATTGAAAACAATACTTATGCAAAATTTTTAGGGGTAAACAAGATGTATTATGGGATCGTGAAAAAAAAGCGAATACCAGCAAAGTCACCCAGCTTTGTCCCTTTATTTTTCAGTATTGAAGAGGTTCGTAGACTTTTCACAGCCTCAGGACCTCTATAATAATAACTTGAACAATAAAGAAAAGCAACTGCTAACCCAGAGGTGTGGGGGCTAGGGCGAACGAACCGCGCCTCCCGTTTTGCGCTGGCGCCCGGTTCTCTCGCGATTCTTCTCCTGCGTTTTATTAACGATCGAAGAGTAATACGACAAAACATAAAGCCGTGAGCAGTCTAAAGTTGTGTTCACATTTAACCGAAACATGCCCCAAATAAACATGTTTCACCTAAACATGCTTGTTATTGCATTGTTCACATTAGGTGTCAGTTTCAAACACGTTACATGCCTGATGTGTAATTTCATGCGGTTTTACGATTCTTGCATAAATCTTGTACACTTTAACCGGAAAATATAGCTCGAAATTACAATAAAGTTTGTCTTTCTGTCTAATTTTAAGCTCTCGGATGGAGCAGGGCTTTTAAGCGTCTAGCAAGGAGACAGTATTGTCAGTATTTGCGCTATCTTCGGTTAAAGAATAATATTTTGCGAAGTTTGTTTTTACATTGCAATGCTGTGCGCTTGCCGCCGTCGTAAACTTTCGTGGCTATGTTATGCCAAATATTCTGCTTTCTACCACTCGCCCGGCGATAATTCCTGTTGTATCGCGTCATTAGCCCATATTTTAAACAAACATTTGGTCTCACAGAAGCTCATAGAAGGCCCAGTTTTGAAGCTTTTGGGCACTCGCCTCCTCACTGCATGTCCGCCATTTTTAACGGGTTTAGTCGGCCTAGTGTGAATACAGCTTAAAAAGTTGGAATGTGCTCGTGTGTATAACATATAAATATCTTATTTGCTCTATCTGACAGCTTTGGCCATCAAATGCTACGAATGTACAAACATCCCCGGATACTCCTCGAGCGTATGCGGTGATGATACATCGAAGCTTAACAGCATCACGTGTGGACTCGGCTTTGACAGGTGTATGACAATCACCGGCACCATAACAATTCAAGGTGCTGGTTCGATGGACATCGAACTGAGAAACTGCTCCAACAGCATCGTGTGTAACCCGGACAGTCCATTCGGCAGTAAGTAATACAGTGGAACCCCGATATAACGATCCTCGATATAACGATATTCCCGATATAACGATGAATATTCTATGTTCCGGCAAAAGCTACAGTAAAATGTATGGGATAGAACCCCGATATAACGATCTTCGATATAACGATATTCCCGATATAACGATGAATATTCTATGTCCCGGCAAAAGCTACAGTAAAATGTATGGGACAGAACCCAGATATAGTGATCTTCGATATAACGATATTCCCGATATAACGATGAATATTCTATGCCCCATCAAAAGTTACAGTAAAATGTATGGGACAGAACCCAGATATAACGATCTTCGATATAACGATATTCCCGATATAACGATGAGTATTTAGCGGACCGAACGTAAAATCTTTCCCGATATAACGATATTATCAGTACACACAGTCGCAATTTAAGCAAGACATCGAATTTAATGCAACATTTCGGTAATCAAGTCATCTAGCTATAACGTTTCTGTCAACAGCTTTGATATTGTCTTCTAAGCCTCTTTATCAGCTTTATCCCCTTTATCCTCCTTTAATATGCAGTAAAAAGTACTTCTAAGGTTTACCCCGATATAACGATATATTCGGTTATTTTACGGCCATATCGTTACATCGGGAGTTTCGATATCATGATTCCTCGATATAACGATATAATTTTACTGCTCCCTTGTCATATCGTTATATCGTGGAAGAAACACTAAACTTTTGATAAAAAGAAACCCGACCTAGTCCTCCAAATCAGAAACACAAGAATATTTCCTCCCCTTCCCTTTGGACGCCTGCCACACAGGCTATCATTTACGATAAAAATAACCGTTGATGATTAAATACCAGAAGTAACTAAAGCCCTGCCCACATTAACCCGAGTAGATTTGAAAACGGGGAAATTTGAAAACGCCTTATAAAATGTTTTCCGTCCACATTAACCCGGGTAAATTTAAACGATACCCACTTTGGAGAAAAACGCCGTTTCAGTGTGGACGGTTGGCCTATCCGTGTAAAAAAAAAAGATGCGTTGTCCCGATTGCGCCATCCACACTACACCAACTAGCCGGCGTTCTCAAATTTACGCACTTTGGAGAGCGTTTTTGAAAAGTACCGTTTTCGGTGAGCGAAAACGCCATTTCAGTGTGGACGGTTGGCCTTTCCGGAGATAAAAAGATGCGTTTTCAAATTTACCCGGGTTAGTGTGGACAGGGCCTAAGAACCAAAGTTTTCAACATTGTGTTGACCTTAGGCCCCGTCCACACTGAGCCGGGTAAATTTGAAAACGCACCATTTTTTACACGGATAGGCCAACCGTCCACACTAAAACGGCGTTTTTGGTCACAGAAAACGGAGCTTTTAAAAAACGCTCTCCAAAGTGGGTACATCGTTTTCAAATTTACCCAGGTTAATATTAATGTGGATGGAAAACATTTTACCCGGCGTTTTCAAATTTCTCCGTTTTCAAATTTACCCGGGTCAGTGTGGACGGGGCCTTAATTTTGTGTCCAGTAGGGTCCCATTCCCAAAGGAGGAGCCGTTATTTTCTTTTGATCAATTTTAAGTCGATAATTACCCGAGTGTCGAGGAATAGTTACACAGTACAACAACAGTAACGGTAACATTTATTTTTCAGTGTGCAACATTTTGAACAGCACCACTGGACTGATGTCTAAATGTAACACAGACTGCTGTGAAGGGGACCTGTGCAATGGAGCTGTTCGCACTTCTGCTTTCATAGCAAGTTTTGCCGCCGTTTTGCTGGCTTTGTTCCTGAATTTGTAATTTCCAGGATTTAAGAGAAGTTTGTGTTACATCAGGAGTTTTCTTTTGTTTCTAGTTAAAACAAACCTGGCAAATGTTTTTGAAAAGCCAGAATAGTGATCGCACGGTTAATATTTCAAACCAATTATGCATTTAAGTTAAGGGAATATAAATTTCCTTCTGTGATTCCGGTTCATTAATTTCAATATTGGTTAGGAGAACTTAGTGGACCGTATAAGAAAACGAAACCAACTAGTTTATAGCTTTTGAAAAAACAAAAAATAAAACAAACCAAGAAAACAAAACAAAACAAAAAAAAAACTTTTTTAACACTTGTGTACTTTGAAAGATGTTGAGTTGGTAAAGACAAAATGGTTTAGTCACGTGATGTAACCACCAGCAGACATTGTGTTTTTTTTAACAGCAATAAACGTTTGCACTTATTTAATGTTACTTGTGATGATGCATTCTTTCATGATACGGAAGGTTAAAACACCTTGATGTGATCCTTTCCCAACAAACTCTCTTCTGACTCGCTCAGGGACAAAAGAAGTAAAACCAACAAAGCCCAACTGTCCCATTCGTTTCAAGCTGTTTTCAAGGAACTTTAAAAAGGTTGAATTGATTAGCAAAATTTAAATTCCCGATCAAATCACGATTCTCGTGCGCAGGCCCCACTGGCTAAGAGGGACAGGTGGCTCTGGGAACGAGAATGTAGGCCTTTGTTCGAGTAAAAACCCCAATGAATCTGACCCCAGCGATACAGAATGTAACGTTGCGTGTTTTAAACGGATTAGACGCACACGACGATCTTGAAAGCTCCTTTGCTGATCCACGGGTCCAGGGCAGCCCGTTATAAAATACATAGTAATAACAGCCCGCCGAGGCGGACGGGCTGGGCAATTTTTTCTGTGCAAGAACTTATTTTTCAACTCTGGGTCGTGCAAAATTTGTTTTGGCTTTTTCACCATTTGTCTTTCTTGGCTCGCTTTCCATGTTTTTTTTTTCTCTGCTTTTGCAATAAAGATTTGTCCAGCCCCCCTCTCTGGACTCTAGCCTCCTAGGCAGACGTTCGTTTTCCACCTCACGCCACCCGCAAAGCGGTCTTCCCTTTTTGCTTCTCTTAGCAGGCGGGGCCTTGGCAGAGAAAAGAAGAGCTCTGAAGTCCTAGATCTGGGACTTCCGCAGCCTAGTATCCAGGTGTTCCCTTCCCGCTTAACGATTTGGCGCGAAATTTCCGCCACGCCAACCCGTTCCCAGGCCCTTACGTGGATCTTGCGCTCGCCCGAGAGAGGAGGAGAACGGCTAGGGACTAGGCTGGGATTTCCGGTCTTCTTATATGGACTGGTCGTGATGTTTCTGTTTACTGCGGAAGAGTCATTGCGTGTTTTGACTTCCGTTATAGATTTCTTTTTTTTTTCAAAAGCCAATTAAAAAAGTTTGGATAAATTAAAAAATCCTATGTCCTTATTTCCCAGCGCCGCTTGTCCCTTTTAGATGGCGGAGCCTGTGCACGAGAAACAAGTACGTTAAGTGGCTCTAGGGACACATGATTTGATTGGTTATGATTTCAACAAGGGGAGGTTCAAATCTAGCAAAAACTGATTCAAAACTGATTCAAACTCTAGTATAACAAAGGGATTTTAAAACGGTCATTTTATTGGCTGTTCCTTTTGTTAGTCCAGCCATTCAAAACATGTGTCCCCAGAGCCACTTGTTTCTCGTGCAGAGACTCCACTGGCTAAGAGGGACATTCGGCTCTGGGACGAGAATGCCTGTGTCCCCAGAGCTCTTCGTTTCTCGTGCCAGGACATCGGCGAAGAGAAGTGAAAAGTGCTATGGGAACGAGGATGCCTCCCCACCGTTAGAGAGAGGAAGATTGCGTGACGAACCAAAAGAACGTCTGCGTAATAGGCTAGCCTCTTCCTCAACAATTATCCATCCCAGATATGTCTGATATGACAGCTGTCAATCGCATCATATTCGATTTGCTTATAAGGACAACCGCGCCCAGTTGTGCGAGTAAAACCATTCTGCTTTGCTTTTGGAGTTAACGAATCATGGAATCTTTACCTTTCCTTCTTGTCGCCTTACTGGCTTTGTGTGTGATGCCATCCGGTAAGTCTACTCCGAAATGTTTGAGTTTAATTTGCAGATGAAAATGGAAATAATGCATGATTTGATGAAAGCGCTATATGATCGCAGCTGTCCAGGCGGTAGTTTTAGCAGGGTGTTGTTTGGTATTTGCATGTTGTAGTTTACTAATGTCGTCCTACCTTCGATCATTCGATCACTGGATTGGTATACTGTATTTCTTTTCGAATGGCATTGTCTATCATTAATAAATAAAAAGTTTCTGAAAAGCCCTGTGGGGAGTTTACTATTAAAGTTTACTACTATTACTATCAAGCAATCATATTTTAACCATTTTCTAGTTTCTGAAACAATAAGCTTACGAAGGATACTTATTCTCTGTTTGCAAACGTTTGCCGCCGATTGAAGCCCTCGCTTTATGCCCTAAATTCTCTAAAGAAGAGTCTAACCAGAACAACAAATAAGCAAGCTCTGCACACATTGCAAAACACCAAGGAATTTGATGGCAAATAAAATGAGAAAAAAAAAGCAAAATGCGGTTGGTATTCGTAATCTAGACAGGGCACTAGGTATAAAAGTAGCACGGGCTGTGTGAATTTTGCTTTCTACATTAAATACTTTTTTGCTTCGATGGGGAGAATAGTTCATAAAGAAAAGCCTATGTACACTCGCCTGCTCTTGTAGGCGATAGAATTAACCTTGTCACCAAATTTCTAGCCTGCGTAGCAGGCGCCGTAGTTTCGAGTGCGCGTATGGAAAACGCGAAAGGTACGGGCTTCTCGCAATCGCGCACTCTTTTAAACACGCTAAAAAAGTACACAGACGCCTGCTACGCAGGCTACCGAATTTCCGATCTTATACCCCATCGTTTTTTTTTTTGGCAAATTAGCGGGATTTGTAATTCGAGCTAGCACTGTAAACAATATTAAACGATATTAAACGCATATCACTGATATTACAGGTTTGTCGACGCTTTCCTTTTATTGTGATCGTATTCTTCGTTGCTTCTGCGACGAAATGAAATAAAAAAAGGAATTGTTTCATTAAAACGAAACGTTGTGTACCGAAGCTTGTTTTGCCATGAATATAAATGACCTCCATCGGTAACGACCCTTCGTCAAAACACTTCTTAGCTGTTGAGCTCCGCTTTGGTAATTAATGCAAAAATGTTGAATTTGCAAATACCAACGTGATAGTAACAATATTGCTTTGGGTTGTTATATTGTATCGATCACGCGCTGCGCTGTATGCCATGTGTGGGTGTTGATTAAATTTGGTCTCTGTTCCACAGAAAAACATATAGAAAAGGTTACATCCGAAGTGAAAAAAAAAAAACAAACAAAACAAAACCTAAACAAAAAAAAACACACGATGGTGACCGTTTTTTCCATTTTTTTGCTTGTTTACAAGCAAGAAAAGAAGAATAGTGGATAAGTTGTTCTATCTCGAACCACATTCTTGTAAACTGTCAAGGGACTGCTTTAATTTCTCAAGGGAATACTTTCCGCTGTGGGTGATCAAAGCGCGTGACTTGTAAAGTGTCACTCTATAGTTGTGCTTCAACACTTCCGTTCTTGTAGAAAAAACGTGACTTGTCAAATTTACAAACGTTATATAACAATATAACGAGACAAAAGGTAACTCTGTCGTGCGTAACCTTTATCGGGAACCCTGAACTAAGTCGAGTAGAAATCTTTCTAACTCGAAAGGAAACAACTATTTCGATTAAAGACAAACGTCAAAGTTTACCATTTTTAACCAAGCCAAAGTATATGAGTCGCAGAGCGCCCAGCCGTCGCGACTGACAAATACAACATTTCCTCCGCGAAAATAAAAAAAAAATGATTGAACTGAAAGACGTTTGAATTCTTCCATGATATGTTCGAACAACAATGCCCAGGATAAACCTTCTACTCATACTAACTTCATGCAAAAAAGTCGATATCTCGAAGAGATCTTTGATCCGATAACACGAGCACCGAAGATGCGAGCATTTATATTAGGATGTCCGGTTGCACTCCAACCGGGAAATGTTTTAGAATATGAAGTCACTAGACACTCGGAAAAGATGTTGACTAGTTTTTTTGCGTTTTTGAAAAAGAATAAGACTTAGAAATACTCTTAACTCTAAAAAATATACACTTATAATAAAACATCTGACTGATCTCCATAAAACAGTCGAAACCGGCCTGGATCCGCGCCTGTTCTTCTATGCGGATGATCAAATATTTTAATATTATAATATCAAGCTATGCTACTCGTCTTCAAAACAACTTAATACTCTCCAAGATTATAGTGAGAAATGGCTATTAACAACATATATCTAAAATCAACACGAGACAAATTTTCCTTCCTTGTAAATGGCGTGCCAATTGCTAAGACTTTAAACTAAAAGGGGCTTTGTCACAGATTTTACCAGACTTTTGATCAGCCAAAATTTATATTTGTGTCGCAGGAAAGCTAAAAATAATGATACATTTTTATTCAAAATTGCTATATTAGAGCACTGAAACTGTTAACGAGCGTCTTTGGCTGCGGATTGCTTGGATGGAAATGGATTGCAATTTGAAAAATTGAGGCTTAACTTTTTTAAGTTGCTTCCGCGCGTTTTGATTTGTTTGATTTGTACCCGCAAATTAAGGTTATGTCTTCCTTTAGATGTTTAATGACAATGTTTTTAATGGGTTAAGTTGCCTAACACTAATTTCAGAACAGTTTTAATAGACCAAAAATCTGCGAAATCCCCGAACGAAACGCGCCTCCCGTTTTGCGCTGGCGCCCAGTTCTCTCGCGATTCTTCTCCTCCGTTTTATTAACGATCGAAGAAAAAACGACAAAACAGAAAGCCGTGAACAGTATAAGAAATTCGAATGTGCTTGTGTGTATAACATATAAATAACTTACTTGCTCTATCTGACAGCTTTGGCCATCAAATGCTACGAGTGTACAAACATCCCGGGATATCCAGGAAGCCAGTGCAGTGACAACACTGACAACATTAAAATCATCAATTGCAATCCGATTCTTGACAGATGCATGACCATCACTGGCACCATAACAGTTCCTAATACTGGTCCGATAGACGTCGAGCTGAGAAACTGCTCCAGTAGCATTTTGTGTGACCCGGACAGTCAATTCGGCAGTAAGTAAAATCAATGTGAGGGTTACATCGTAAAGCCCGGGCCAAACGAGGATGAGAGTTGACTAGAAATGACTGTCATGAGAGTTTACGTCAACTCTCATCGACTATCATTAACTCGGGCCAAACGAGAGAAAACTCTCATCGACTCTCATGAAAAATTTGAACACGTTCAAAGTCGATGAGAGCGCATGAGAGCGGTGTCTCTGAAACTAATTTTTCGCTCAGAACATGCTAAAAAATGTGACAAATGAAAACACCTGTTTCTCAAGTCCATTAAAACACTACTGTTCAGGACTTAAATCAAATATGAAGGCACCATTCTAGTTTAAATTGATGTATCAGACAGTTTCTTACAACCCAGAGCTTATTACGGAATATGATGGAATCGAGATTAGTGCTGTATTTTCCATGCACCTCAACAGTTTCGGTTCTCGTTTAGTTTTGGTAATTTCGCTAAAGGTGCCTTAAACTTTTTAGAATTTGTTTTTTGGCATCTTTTTCATTTACCTGACACAATGACATACACTCTTTTTATTTTATAAGAATCTAGTTTATAAGAATATCGAGGCTGAAATTTGCGATTTTTTAAGAATATCTTAAGAATAAACCCAAGGCTGAGATTTTGAAACGAATATAATTTTAAGTTGAAAATTTGTAACATTGTATCATTGTATCTCTGTGAGGAATGCTTTGTTCAAAGCCAAACGGCCAAGTGTTATCTTACGCGACATCTTGATCTTGCTGGCTGCAACGAAAAGCGATGGAACACGTGTACAATGAAACACGATACAGATCTGAAAACCAAACACTTGTAGTTGATTACCCAATACTTGCTAAAACGGAAATGTCAAACGGTATTTTCTAAGAATGTTCATAAGAATATTTTCAGCCTAAAATCGGCAGAAAAATAAGAATATTCAGCCTGGGTCAGAAAAACTGTATTCTTATAAAAAAAGAGTGTAAAAACAGAAACAAAAGAAGAGAAACAGTGCTCCACCAAAACGCAATAACTAACAATCAAAGCTTTCAAAATTGTGTTCTCATTTGTGTCCAGTAGCGTAGCAGCTCTCGTAAGCTTGTAGTTCTACTGGACCTCTCAGAGGGAGCAGAGGAGCCAAATTTGCCTTTGCCTTTCACGAATCTCGCGAAATAAATTAGTTATTACACGAATCACGGGAGTACTTTCGTTCACGGATCACGGAAAAAAAATATCTCTTTCACGATTCACGGCAATTAAAAATAGGCGATCACGGTTCACGGAAAATCCCCTTTCCGACCCTCTAGTATGGCTTTACCTTCGCGTATAAAACATAAAGATCGGATAACGTATGACAAACGCCACGATATAGATCGAATATTTAATATTCGCAAAGTCAAATTTGGCTCCTCTGCTCCTTGTGGTCCACTTGTGTAGTTGCTACAGTTTTGGGGACTAGGGGCATTGTTCCTGTTGTTTGTTCTATTGTTCTCTCGAGGGGAAGCAAGCCATTCATGTGACACCTTGCGAGTGCTGCTGTCCTGCCCTTTGCGTCTGATACCCGAAGAAGGAGCCGTTTTTTTTTTCTTGATCAATTTTTAGTCGATAATTACCTGAGTGTCGAGGGATAGTTACACAGTACAATAATAACAACGACATTTTATTTTCAGTGTGCAACATTTTGAAGCACAACACCGGTGGAGCTTTTTCTAAATGTAACACCGACTGCTGTGAAGGTGACCTGTGCAATGGAGCTGTCCGCATCTCTGGTTTGCTCGCAAGTTTTGTCGCCATTTTGTTTGCTTTGTTCCTGAATTTGTAATTTTCAGGATTTTACTGAAGTGTATGCGCTACATCAGAAGTTTTCTTTTGAACTAGTTTAAGTTAAAAACCTGGTTAAGTTTTTGAAAGGCCAGAAAAGTGATTGCACGTTTTTCATTTCTAACCAATACACATGCAAGTTGTAGAATATAAAATTTTCTTTTGTGATTGTGTTACAATTATTTCCAGTTAATAAGAAAAACTTAGTGGATTGTACAACAACTTAACATCCAGTAGTTTACGATTTTTGAAAAAAATATTTCTAACAGTTGTGTACCTGACAAGATATCGAGGTGGTAAGGTTAAGATAATTATTGATCACGTGATGTAACTAGAAGCAGAAATTGTTTTTTAAAGCAATAAACGTTTGAACTTTTTTGTTATTACTTGTGATGCGATGTTTTATGATGCAGAATAAACTAGACACCTTGATGAACTAAACTGTCGTACCCGAGATTGCAACACAATGGCCCCGGCCAGGTCTCCAACCCGGACCGCTCAATCCGGAGTCCGGCGCACTAACCATTAGGCCACCGCGCCTTCCACTCTGACTCGCTCTATGGAATAATAAAGAAAAACTTTAACTGCCCAACTGGCTCATAACTCTCGGCGCTTAACGTCGAACTCTGCGTAACGAGACGGCTTAGCCTATTGCTTCTCCCCCTGGGTGCAATGCTCAGTAGTCCATCGCAGGTTACTCCTCATCATCCTTTCAGGCTGTTACCATGGTTACTCTTGGGTAAAGAGAGGTACTGTGAACCGATGACCTCGGCAAGGCTAGAAATCACCCCCCCCCCCCCGGGGGTGGATGGGGCATCTCAAAAAAGTTTTGTACGGGGAGGCTCCGCCCGAGGTCCGATCCCTTACGTTTTTTATGCCATTTGGAAAGAAAAGGCACCCCTTTCGAGTACCTTTTACTGCAAAAAGGTACCCCTTTCATATACCGAAGACATGACATATGCCTATAACAGTAAGTCTTGATGCCATTTTTATGTAGCGTTTGATAAATTTAAATGATACAGCCATCAAGTGCGTCTGTTTAAAATATTTTAATTGAAGGCCCTTTTAAATACCTAGTTCAATAGGTTTTTGATAAACAGTACGTTACACTGCAGATACAAAGATCAATGTAACATCGTCCGGCACACACGCTTATAGCCCACTTTCGCGCGTGCTCGTTAGTAGTTTAAACTATTGAACTCTCTAACGAGTCTGTCACTGTGCCCCTGACGAGAATGACAGGCTTTCCGAGTGCAGACTTGCATATTTTTCTTATCGATCTGTGCCGAGAATTATTTTGTTATTGAGCTCACTAAACTATTATCTAAAATTGTAATAGGCTCAGTTTTGTTAATAGTCTTCGTTAACTCTCACCGTGTAATTTGTCCCTATAGACCTATAATGTTACTTTGTTATTTGTATACATTTATGTTAAAACGTTTGATATAGGCATCTAACCAGAACCTTTCTTAAATTCGTGTTAATTTTATTATGCGTAAATTTTGTTCGCGTTGTTAAAATGCTTCGTAATATTTCTATAGTATCGATATAGTAAGGTAGGGTTTGAGAAACGTTAATCCAAAAATCCTAAACGTTAATCTTAAACGTAGGTTTTCTTTACACCTTAAAAAAGTAAAATCAATGCAGCAAAAGCAAAATATTACGTTAACTTTACTCAAACTATTGTCACAATTCCCGGAATAAAGGCTTCAATACACTTGTAAAGATCTCATCTTTACAATAAAAATCTCGATGATTTGGTAAGTGCAGAATGCAATATGGAACAATTGAAAGTATGATGTTTTATATATGTTCGTGTTTATTTGCTTTACTTTACTTTCGGAAAAACTGTTCACAGGCTACTTGTATTCTTTCCTAGGTGTTCCTTACGTTAATCTTTGCAAACGTAACACGACACTTTTGTTCGTTTGTAACAAAATACTTTTGTTTTCCTTGAAAATGCCGTAACATGAAACTCTTGTTTTTTGTTTGTTTTACGGCGACATCGATGACATTTGTTTAATTTAATTAAGTTACGGTTTAAACTGCACGAAAGACGATTCTCAAAACTAAAGAACAAATCTAATCAAAAAACATCTTTTTCGAAAGGGTTTTTAAAACGCAGTACAGCTAGGATATTCGTTTCCTGGTTATCAGGTGTTCACGCCGAAAATCCCGGTGCAAGTTTTTGCATACCTAGTTACGATTTACGAAAGCGCTGTGAACACGTCACACGCTCACTCAAGCATGAAGCCGAGAAGCACGTAGTGTGAAGATTTCTTTCAAGAAATGTCGGAACCGTCACGAAAGCATGTTCAAACACTAAAGCGGCAGAGGTTTTACAAAATAAAACGGAGGTTAGTTCAACCGATGGAGAACAAATAAAAGGAAAGGAAGTGACGGATGTAACATGATATTGTTGTTTTTTTCTCGCAGATCGCTGTGATGCCTTTTAAGTCTAATTAAATTAACGCCACGGATTCTACAGGAATTCAACCGCATTGAAAAGCACACCACGTTAGGCTTTAATACAAAATTTCTAAACACGTCACTGTTATTTTAATTTTCGATAGCTTGAATTTCAGTTTGTTATTGAAACAGCAAACGAGATACTTTTGTTTTTGTCAAAAACATGTAACATACTTTTGTTTGTGTCGAAAACGGATGTAACATGATGTCTATGGTAACGTGATTTATTTTCTGCAAAGAAGGCGACATTGATTATAACACAGATGTTATCAGGTTATCAATTAATTATGAGATGCTAGATCACCTTTTCTAAGAAAACAGCATTGCCATATCAAGAATTATTTCACATGATCTGCTATGACGCCTTACTGTCTAATTCAATTAATTTGTGGTTTTAACTTGGGGCCACGGAGTCTACACGAATCCTTCTGCAGAAGAAAAACGCAATGTTCGTGATGAAGACTGATCTGCGCATGCGTTTAGCACAAAGTATTTTTTTCCAGAAAGAATTGTACCACAAGGAGAGCATAGTGCTTTCTGAAACAAATATATACCTTGAGTTCTTCAATTGTAAGTATCGTAATGGACTCCCCGATTTACCAAGGGCACACGGTCAGGTGCTCTCCATCCCCTCCCCCCTTTACAGAAATAATTAATTAGTTGATATTAATTAATTAATTGGTGATTAAAAGTTTACACCGCGTTAGCGGTTTAGTGGCTTAGTGGTTTAGTGGTTTAGTGGTTTAGTGGTTTAGGGGTTTAGCAAACGCCAACCCACCAAACCATCACAATAGTGCATTCTGCACTAAAAACAAAACAAAGCAATTGCGTGACGAGCCATAGGAGACATAAGGGCGTTTGCGTTATCATATCATATTCGATTTCCTCACCGGAAGGACAGCCGTGCCTACCTTTTATAAAGGACAACCGTCTCATAAGTCGCGTAGCTCTTCTGCTCTTCGAGTTGACGAGTCATGGAAACTTTACCTTTCCTTTTTGTCGTTGTGCTGGTTGTCTGTTTGATGCCATCTGGTAAGTTCTTTCCGAAATGTTTAAATTTTGCGAATAAAAAAGAAAATGCAGCATGATCATAGACCATCATAGGAAAGCGTTGATCAATTATTTCAGCTGCTTCGTTGAATTAGCGGGGTGTTGTTTGGAATTTTCATGTCAGCAATCAACTAACATGGTTTTGCAGTCGATCAATCGAATGTAGAATGGATTTTTTTCAAATGGTATTCACTATTGTCCATCGAGCGACCACATTTTAGCCAGTTTCTAGCTTCTAGTTTCTGAAACAATACGCTCATGTAGCTTGGATACCTCAGTGGTCTTTGTTTGCGAACCTTTGCCGCCGATGTGTTAATCGACCTTAATCGTAGTAGCCCTCGCTTTGGGTTCCATATACAATATAGCAGAAACCGAGCAGTACCTCAAAGCCCACAGTAAGGCAAGCCTCACGTAAAATGCATGCGAAAAACTACAATTACCGAGGAATTGAAAAGCAAATAAGCTCAAATACAATGGGAAAAGTCAATGAAACGCGGCCGCGCGCTGGTGGTTTAATAGAGCTTATACACCAAGGCTAAAAACAGAACGAAGTGTATGAATTTTGCTTTCTCCAGTAAAATATCTTTTTGTTTCGATGGGGAGACTATTGTAGGTCATATATAAGACAAAGTCTGTACACCCGCCTGCTCTTGTAGGCCGGATAGCGTTAACCTTAATTTACCATTTACAAAACAAATGCCGGAAATTCCGGTTGGGATGTAAATGGAACACGAGTTTTCGCTTCGTACCACTGGAAACTTCCCGAAATAAACGGAAAATCTGAAAAGGAAGTCTAGTTTTCCCGGTGGAAAATTTTCAATGGAAATTCGTGTTCCTTTTGATCCTTACATATGCTTACAAAAACATTCAAAATAGCGTTACTATAATATTGTGGCACAGGTAGCGTCTCATGAAAGTTGTAGCCGCCGCAAGGATATTAATTTCCCCATCATCTTTTGAATTTATCAGACTTTCCTAGTCAACAAAGAATTTTATAATTTCATGCATCATTAACATGAGTTTTTTTCGTAGTACGAGTCAAGTTCGAGCCCCCCGGGGGGGACTCGCATATGAAAGTGACGGGGATGCTCGTCGTCTCGCTTAGGGGTGTAAATTTCGGATTTTTGGTCTCGCTTAGGGTGTTCCGGGCAAAACGCCCAAAACGCCAGTATTTTTAGCCATAATGGTCTCGTTTAGGGTTACACACGAAGAAATATACAAACATAAACTCCATTCTTAGTTTTTTGGTATCTTACAGGGGCCAAGAAAAGCTTGAGCCACACCAAGATTGGTCTCTTTTAGGGGTTCTTTTCAAAATTTCCGACGAGCATCCCCGTCCGTTTCATGTGGGAGTCCCCCCCCCCCCGGGTTCGAGCCCAAGTCAAGTTCGAGTCACGAGTCAAGTCATTTTTTTTGTCTTATAATTTTATGTTCTGTGTTACAAGAGGTACAAGAACAGCAAGATTTGACTGTTTTTCAATGCCATTTGCGAGATTTGATTCCTACCGGTTTGCAGCTGCTTTTCAAAGAAGCAAACATTCCAGATCATGTGTACTATAGGTGGTCTCGGTCGAGATGTTTTTTTTTCTAGGATGACTTCTAACTGTCATATCTTGGGTCCCCTTAGTGTCCTGGCCATGTTTGTTCTACTAGAGGTTGCCTTCATTTTTGGTAGACATGACCATATTTGGTAAGTCACGTGACCTAAACACAAAAACCCTAAAAACTCACACAGCTGTATATTTTTCTCTGTTCAGATCAACACGACGGGTAGAGTGAATTTAGCCAAAAGTTTAACCGTTACCGTTAAAGCCATCACCCCATTGAGACCCTCCTACTACGATGTGTGGCGGCTGTATTCGCAGGTCAACGCATCTTTTAAAGTGCAAGAAATGTAATGAAAGCTTTTTCTAACTTTAGTCGAAACTCGTCTTACGGACACCACACTTGGTCCCTAGGATCCTAAGAAACAAGAATTCTTGCAATCTGATACAGTCCACTTGGTATTGGATACAAAAATACGTACAATCTTAACCTCTATAACACGAAAAACCTCCATAATACGGACATCTGTTTTATGGACAGTTCACTTAACTCCTGAAAAAAAAAGAAATCGTTCCATTTTAATAACCTTTACAACAGTGGAGGGGGACGGAGGAAGGAGGACCCGGAAGAATAGGGGTGAGAAGGGAGAGGAGTGAGCGGGAAGTAGGATTCGTAAGGTGGCGAGATCCGGGAGAAAACGAGTAAAATTTCGCAACATTTCGTTATATTTCGCAATAAATACGGGGCAAAGAGGAAGGAACCACTTCGGAAATGGGCAGGAGCGGGAGTAAAAGGCACTAGAGGCGGTAGATATAGACCCCCCTGTCTCCCCCACCTACCATAACACAGACCACTCTATAATAAGGACACTCCGCTCAACTCTGCCGCTTTGGTTCCCGTATGAAAAAGAGATACGACTGTACTACATTTTAGTGTCTACAGCACATAAATGCCCTATTTGCTTTTAATTGACAGCTTTGGCCCTGAAATGCTATGAATGTAGAAACGTTCCCGGGTACTCGGGTGCAAGCCAATGCAGCGATGAGCACGTTAGAAGCATTACATGTGGAATGGCCTTTGGTAGATGCATGACCATCAAAGGTGTTATGACAGTTCCTGGTGCTGGCTCACTTAACATCGAGATGAAGAACTGCTCCAATAGGCTCTTTTGTGCTCCAAACAGGCCCTTTAGCAGTAAGTTAAATCAATGTACAAGTATGACAGTTATATTTCGATAGTATCCCGCCCCGAATACACACATCACGAAAGTTATACTTCACCCCATTCATTAGAGGCAGAAATGTCATTTGCCATTCAGGTTCATATCCTCACCCCAAACAGCGGACAAACGCAAAAATTGACGTTACTTTCGGCTTTCGGCGCCTCGAATTCTTCTAAAAATTTGACTCGAAAGGTAGGAAAAGGTAGAAAAAAAGGTAGCCCTTAAGTAAACCTCTAATAGAAAATAGTACCCCCTTCACATACCTATTAAACAGGAGTTAAACTAGCCTGCGTAGCTGGCGGTATTATTGGGTTTTAAAGCGCGCACAAGCTAGTAAGAGGCGAATCCGCGAAAACGAGTGGCGCAGCCCGCGATAGGCTTGGCTCTCGCGGCTGCGCCGCTCGTTGTAAACAATATCACATCAAGAACATTTTCTTTACAATGTGCAAAATTCTCGGAGGTGAATAGTACTTTGCTTATCACCTCCAAGTTAGCCAATCAGGGCGCGCGAAAAGTGAATAGTTGTGGATATTTACCTCGCCGCTTCGCGCGCAAAATTCCCCTCCACTTCAGTGAATAATTTGTTTAATTACAAGTAAGGGACGACAGATATGTTACACAGTCTCATATAAGAACATTTTCTTTACAGTTTGCAACATTATGAATGGAACTGGAATCTTTTCCAAGTGTGATACCGAGCGAAGGCGATATGTGTAATGGCAATGGTACAGGCACTGGCAATGGCAATGGCAATGGAGCTTCTCGCATCACTGCTTTGATCACAAGTATGTGTAATGGCAATGGTACAGGCACTGGCAATGGCAATGGCAATGGAGCTTCTCGCATCACTGCTTTGATCACAAGTATGTGTAATGGCAATGGTACAGGCACTGGCAATGGCAATGGCAATGGAGCTTCTCGCATCACTGCTTTGATCACAAGTTTTGCAGCCATTTTGCTGGCTTTGGTCATGAATTTGTAATTTCCAGGATTTTACTGAGGAGTTTGCATGTGTTACATCAAGAGTTTTCTTTTGTTCTAGTTTAAGTTAAATACATGGTTTAGGCCAGAATAGTGATTGCACGGTTAATATTTCAAACCAATTATGCATGTAAGTTGAAGAATGTAAATTTACTTTTATGATGCCGGTACATTAAGTTCAATATTGGTTAGGAGAACTTAGTGGACTGTATAAGAAAACGAAACCAACTAGTTTATGGCTTTTAAAACAAACAAACAAACAAACAAACAAACAAACAAAACAAAAAAAGACATTTTTAAATTTGTGTACTTGGCAAGATGTTGAGTTGGTAAGGACAAAATGGTTTAGTCACGTGATGAAACCACCAGCAGAAATTGTTTTTTAACAGCAATAAACGTTTGCTCTTATTTAATGTTACTTGTGATGCGATCCTTTCCCAACAAAGTCTCTTCTGATTCGCTCAGGGACAAAAGAAGTAAAACCAATAAAGCCCAACTGACCTAATCGTTTCAAGCTGTTTTTTCCGTTTAATATTTAAATTCCCAATCAAATCATGAGTCCCAGAGCCACCTTTTTTACACGATCCTCGTTTTAAGGCCTCACTGGCTTATAGGAACAGGCGTCTCTGGGAACGAGAATGTAGGCCTTCGTTCGAGTAAAAACCTCAATGAATCTGACCCCAGCGATACAAAATTTACCGTTGCGTGTTTTTAATCGGATAAGACGCACGCGACGGTCTTGAGACCTCCCTTTCTGATCCACGGGTCCAGGGCAGCCCGTTATAAAACACATACACGCCGACGGGCGGGCTGGGCAATTTTTTCTGTGCAAGAAATTTTTTCAACTCTGGGTTGTGCAAAATTTGTTTTGGCTTTTTCACCATTTTTCTTTCGTGGCTTGCTTTCCATGTTTTTTCTCTGCTTTTGCTATGGAGATTTGTCTAGCCGCCCTCTCTGGACTCTCTAGCCTCCTACGGAGACGTTCGTTTTGCTCACGCAATCGTCCTTTCCACACTCTCGCTACAATAACGGAAATCCCTTTTCGCCT
Source organism: Oculina patagonica (assembly GCF_052425735.1). Lineage (NCBI taxonomy): Eukaryota > Metazoa > Cnidaria > Anthozoa > Scleractinia > Oculinidae > Oculina > Oculina patagonica. The sequence continues at coordinate 22,089,811 of NC_135767.1, forward strand.
CTCTTAGCATGCGGGGCCTTGGCACGAGAAAAGAGGAGCTCTGGAGATAATTCCATTCCTAGATTCTGGAACTTCCGGTCGCCGGACGGGTCGTGATGTTTCTGTTTACTGTGCGGAAGAGTCATGGCGTGTTTCTTCTTTTTTTTTCAAAAGCCAATTGAAAAATTCTATGTTCTTATTCTCGTCCCCAGCACCCGGCTTGCCCCTCTTAGACGGCGGAGCCCGTGCACGAGAAACAAGTAGTTCTGGGGCGCACGATTTGATTGGTTATGACTGAGGAGTTTCAAATCTCTGTATAACAAAGGGATCTTAAATGAAACGGTTCATTTTATTGGCTGTTCCTTTTGTAAAAATCTAGCCAATCAAATCATGTGTCCCAGCACCACTTGTTTCTCGTGCACGGGCTCCGAGAGGGACATTCGTAGCCTGCGAATACCAAGCGGATCGGAGCGTAAGAGGCCTGTGTCTCCAGAGCCCTTCGTTTCTCGTGCCAAGGACATCGGCTAAGAGAAGTGAAAAGAGCTATGGGAGTGAGAATGCCTCTCCACCGATAAGGAAGGGGTGAGAATAGCGTACGTTTAAGGAGAGGTGGGTTTGGGGTTTAATTTAATTTGGAGGTCCTAGTGTATGTTGAATTTGCTGAATTTATGCACGAGTGAAGAATGAAAAGAACTTCATAATTATAATCAGTAGTAACTTCCCATTCAACACCTACTGTCCATTTTATGTAAAGGAGAGATAACTCAGATCTGCTGCAGTTTGCATGGCAGAGTTCAAGTAACATACATGTATAAATGTATTTCTCCTTATAGAAATAGGTAGCCTGCCTTCACCTTTTTTACTCATCAAATGAAAATTAAAATGATTTTTTATTTCTGTAGAACACTTTTTTGCTTAAAAATGGCACCTTATAGCAAAACTTTGAATGTCCCATCAATGAAAAAAAAAATAGCTACAGAAAATAACATGTTCCTTTCAATATAATCGTAGATGAAATTATCATCTTTTGACAAAATTCTTGAGGTATATACTTCTCCAAATTTTCCAAATTGATCACATGCTCAAATTAAATAAATGCCATATTCTAGATAACCCAAAACCCTGGTCGACAAGCAAAGAGATGAGCACAAATACACTGTTTCGAAGCCATTCAAGTTCTTCCAAATCAAATGCCTCTGGTCACTTAACTTCCACAACCAGGGCAAAGGTAATGTAAAAAGCTACCATCCAGAAGTATTTACAGTCATACCAGGATTGTATTTTGCTCGTTCGTCTCGATCCGCGCTGCAGGCTCTTCTGACAAATAAGACACAGCCGAGTTGTTTCTGTTGTCAGTGTAACAGCCTTGATAATTACGATTTGCATTTTTGGTGTTGCCGTGAAGTTTCTATCAGACCGCGATAGCTTTGAGTAATCCAAATAATGCTCATATTGTTAATTTCATCTCAGAAAACCTCTCCAGCAGTTGCAACGGTAGTTAATCTTGAGCTGTACATCAAGGAGATTAATTTAGTTCGACATGAAAGTTGCACAGCTTGCTATACGATACTGTCCATACGAAATTTGATGTTTTAACAGAACTTGACTGTCTTCTTTTTCGTTCTGAACTTTTCGTGCCGACTCAAATGTTTTCGCGACTCACGTGACACTGATCACGCAACTCCGGGTACTTTCACGCGAGAACCCACGCAATTTTTCGTTTACTCGCGCGGTTTGTGACGTCGAAGATGCCGTAAATTTTCCTAAACAAATAGAATAGGGCAATTTCCCAGATTTATACATAAGTCTGTTACATGAAGTGAAATTAATTTTGTAACTCACCTGCACATATGCCCTTTTCTTCAATCAACTTGCCCGTTTTCGGGGCACGCTCTGAGCCTTTCCGTGCGAGCAAACACGAGATACGCGAAGTCATCACGGTTTTGTTTGCGCTTGCAACCACTCTGATTGGTGGAAATTTTCTTCCGCTTAAGAAAATAGCTAGAATGCTTACTTTACAATTAAACGCTGAAAGAACTTACTCTAAATTTTTTCCAATACATCGCTTTAATCAAACTTAAAACCATTGCAGTCGTCACTTATTTGTATTTGAAAGGAATCTCAATATTTTTTGGTCATGCTGAGAATTATCTTTCTGATATTTGAAGAAAATGCTTTTACGAAATTAATTGCCTTCGGTCAAACTATTTACATTTTGGTTGCGAGCGTTCTCCTGATTGGACAGTAGCCTCCACTGTGTAAATAGTTCACATCGAATCCAAAATAATACCTTATCGTTTCTGAGGAAACGAAAGAAAAAACGTCCGCGTAAGAGGCAAGCCTTTCCCTTATATGTCTAATATGACACTGATAAGCAGCTGTCAATCACATCATATTCGATTTACTTATAAGTACAACCGCGCAAACTTGTGCGTGTAAAACCGTTCTTCTTTGCTCTTGGAGTTAACGAATCATGGAAACTTTACCTTTCCTTCTTGTCGCCTTATTTGCTTTGAGTGTGATGCCATCCGGTAAGTTCACTCCAAAAAGTTTGAATTTTCAAGATGAAAATGAAAATACAGCGTGATCTGAGAAAAATTGCGCATGCATGTCGTAGTTTGACTTCGATCATTCGATCACTGAATCGGTATAATTATTTCTTTTCGAATGGCATGTATTGTCTATCAAGCAACCATATTCCCATGGACACAGAGTTGTGTCTTTTATTACCCGGTATCGGTTCATGTTTTGGCCACAAAGACAACGTAAGTGTTGTTAAGTTGGTACATAGCAACTAGTGTTCGAGATTTATGGTTGTAAACCCAACGTAAATACATGTACAAGTTCAGAGGCTTAATTTTCTACGTGTCAAAAAAAAAAACGTGCACGCCTGAAGGCTAATTAATTGGTGAGGTTATTGAACCAACAAATTGAAATTCTTATTATGCATGCTTGACAAGCTATGATGAACTAAACGTGCTTATGATCATAACAAATATGTTAGCTAGTTCTAAACATTTTTTAATTTCCTTTCTTCCATCGTAATTGAGGTGCCTTGCCATCTTACAGCACAACAACAGTGACGTCGTAATTAATTGATATTTTTGCAACTTCGCTAGTTGCAGCGGGTGTTTACGACAATTTTACATTATACAAACCATTTTTAAACTTGAAATATCTCTGCGATGCAAAGTCCAATTACTTTGAAACTTCGGAATATGTTCTAAAAATCGACATTTTCGTCCATTGCACCACAGGCAGCCCAAGTTCACTGCGTGAATTAATTATTTATTTATAAAGTGTAAGCGAACGTGACTCTTGACTTCGTGCGGTGTTGTGTTACAAAGATGCGATTTATAAGGGTTTGTATGGGAACTTAGCGATTTTGATTCAATTTAAATATTTTACGAATAAAAGCGACTTACCTTGTTTCCATGTTGTGTTCTTTGTTGTCTGCCTGCGTCTCAGGTCGTTTTAAAGCGTTTTCGGCGAGTTGCGCTAGCTGGTAGTGTTCCTTTAATAGTGCAGCGCACGAAGCCAAGAGTCACGTTCGCTTACTACAACTCCTCTGATATATTCAGTGCAGCTCATAACCAGAACTGGATATATGATTTCCTGTATTCTGATTGGCTCACTCACTCACTGACCAAAACATTGTTTAGACCGTGAGGGACGGTTAGCAAACATGGCGTCGGCCCTCGAGCCTTCCATTAACCTGCGATCAGGCGTTCTTTTTTCTTTTTACGAAAGCGAGGGAGGGTATGAATTCAGGTTAGCCTTCCAATAACGCTAATATAATATAATATATATATAATAATAATAATAATAATAATAATAGCTAACGTTTTCTTGAACCTCAGCGTATAACTCAAACCAGTGGTTGTTTTCCTTGGATTTACGTAACTTTTTTAAACGCTTCAATTTATGCACGCTTTCGTGAATCAATTTTCGTTTCCTCTTGATATGAGTTCGACAATTCAAGATTTCATCGTACTGCGCTGTATACTTATCAATATAAGAACTTTTTGCAGTAGATGTCGTAAAAGAGTGTATCATTCACCTACATAATGGTCAGTACGCGAAAAGACGCAAGCCCTTACACAGAGTTATGATAAAAAATGCAAGAAAAAAGCTCTGAATGTATACAATACAGACCAGAACAGTGGTCTATGGAAACATATTTATCTCTACTATCCTAATTTGTTTTCTTTCTTACTCGCACAAAAGGGGAAACACTGATTAAGGACGGGTTCTACCTGAATTTGAATGAAATGTTTAGAGGTTCAAAGAAGAAGTAGAAGAAAGATAATTATTTTTGAAAAGCAAAGCAAAGCATGCCTCCCGCCGGTTTTGCGCTGGCGTCTAGTTCTGTTGCCGTTCTTTCCCCGCGTTCAATGATCGAGGTAAAATACGAGAAAATAGAGGGCTGGGAACATGCTAAGAATTTCGAATGTACCAGCTTTTGCAACAGCATATAAAGGTCGGGACACACTAGGCGACAAGTCGCTGCAACATGTCGCGGCGACAAGTTGCTGCAACATGTTGTCTCGTGTGACATGGTACATTTGTGCTACAAACTTTCCAGCTGCGATCAGTCGCACAAAATCAAACCAGTTCGCAGCGTACCGTATTTTCTCGATTAAACGCCGGGTACCGAATAAACGCCGGGTCTCCAAGGTGGAGTTACAAATAGGCCCCTAAGGTATTTATTTAAGGTATAATAAGCTGTAGCTATATCAGCCAGATACATTTCTGTCAAAAACAACGAATAAAAACCGTTGCTAAATGACATTCAGGCTCGAAAAAGCTGCAGGAGTCAAATAAACGCCGGATCCATCAGGTCAAGTTTGTAATAAAAAGCTGGGGGCGTTTAATCGAGAAAATACGGTATGCACACTTGTGCGACAAGTCGCTGCGACGAAATATAAATTAACCAATGAGAAATCGTCATGTATTTTTGCCATATAAAATTGGAAAACTAGTCACATTCACACTCTTCAAAATTCGCTGTATGTGCAACAAACAATCGACTTGTTTTAAATATATAAGTACACACGGAGCGACTTGTTGACTTGTGTTCCGACCATGTCTTATTTGCTCTAACTGACAGCTTTGGCCCTCAAATGCTACGAGTGTTACCCCAGGCTCGGGTACACAGGAATCCATCCATGCAGTAATGACTTTGACACCTCTAGAATCATCACGTGCGAAGCTGGCCTTGACAGATGTATGACCGTGACTGGCAACATAACAGTTCCAAATGGTACGATGTTCTACCAGCTAAGAAACTGCTCCAGTAGCAAAATTTTGTGCAACCAGGACAATCCATCCAGCAGTAAGTAAAACTAAGGCCCCGTCCACACTTATCCGTATCCACTTAACCGTATTTTCTCGATTAAACGCCCCCGGCGTTTATTTCAAACTTGGCCCGATAGGGCCGGCGTTTATTTGATTTTAGGAGTTTTTGCAGGCCCTATGTTTCTAAGAAATGATTTTTATTCATTATGTTTGAAAGCTTTATGATTAGACATTATTTTTAAAGCATATTAAACCTTTAATAATTGTTTAAGGGGTTTATTTTCAAATACAGCTTGGAGACCCGGCGTTTAATCGAGAAAATACGGTATATCCGGGTGAGGGGGGGGGGGGGGGGGGGGGGGCTTACAAGTGGAATAATAATAAAAACGTTTCGAAACGAGGCACGGCAGGATCAATCAAAATTAGTTTGTAAGTTAAAAAGTCATTATAAAGCAAATAAAGCTCCTGGGGAGCCTATTTCCATCTGTAATGACGATACCATTTTCTTTACAGTGTGCCGCATTTTGAACAGCACTGGATTGATGTTAAAGTGTAATACCGAGTGCTGTGAAGGGGACCTGTGCAATGGCGCTGTTCGCATCTCTGGTTTGCTCGCAAGTTTTGCCGCCATTTTTCTGGCGTTGTTCCTGAATTTGTCATTTTCAGGATTTTACTGAAGTGTATGTGCCACATCAGGAGTTTTCTTTTGTTCTAGTTTTATTTAAGCACCTTGCAACGTATTTGAATAGCCAGAAAAGTGATCGCTAATTTGTAGAATATAAATTTCCTTTAGCGATTTCAGTACATTTATTTTGATATTGGTTAGAAGAACTTAGTGGACTGTATTAGAAAACGAAACCGATTAGTTTATGACTCTTTGGAAGAAAAAAAAAAAACGTTTTAACACTTGTGTACTTCAACCTCGTTCTCAGAGCTTTTCCCGTGGCAAATTCCCGTTCCAAAATTACAAGGGAAAAGCCCTGGGAACAAGGTTGTTGTGTACTTGGCAAGATATCGAGTTTGTAAGGATAAGATAATTATTAGTCACGTGATGTGACTAGCAGCAGAATTTTACGTATCAAGAAATTGTCTATTGTTGTGTTTCAACTTTTTGGATTAAGCACTAAACAATAGTCCCTTTGTTCTTGGTTGCGCTAAGGGACTTTGGTCGAAGCTAACGGAAAAGCTCGTGGCTAATCGGAAGATTGTCGGTATGACAATTTAGCTACACTGGGGGAGTAGGTAGCGTCATATTTGTACTCGTCAGGACAGGTTTCCGCGCCTGAAACTAACCAACGCTTTGAACATGAAATTAAACCACGCAAAAACTTATTATTCATACTTATAAAGACGCAAACCAACGATTCAAAATGAGACCTTATTAAACGTTTTATTCATACTTATGAAGAGACGAACCGTCGCTTTCATGAACTCTCGCTTTACTTTTTGTTTATACTTGTGAAGACACAAACCGACGCTTTGAACTCAAACTCTTGTTAAGATTTTAATAACACTTGTGAAGAAACAAACCGACGCTTTGAACTCACGAACGCTGCGAATTCACGCTTTGAACTGAAACTCTTGTTTTTTATTCACACTTGTGAAGAAACGAACCGACGCTTACAACTTGAAGCCTTGCTCGAATCGTTTAGTCATACTTGCAAAGACGCAAACTCGCGCTTTGAACTCGAACTCTTGTTAAGATTTTTTTCACACTTGTGAAGAAACAAACTTACACTTTGAACTCGAAACTTTTAGTCGCACTTGCGAAGACGCGAACTCACGCTTTGAACTCAAACTCTTGTTAAGATTTTTTTCACACTTGTGAAGAAATAAACCGACGCTTAGAACTCGAAGCCTTGCTTGAATCTTTAAGTCATACTTGCAAAGACGCGAACTCGCGCTTTGAACTCAAACTCTTGTTAAGATTTTTTTCACACTTGTGAAGAAATAAACCGACGCTTTGAACTCGAAGCCTTGCTTGAATCTTTAAGTCATAGTTGCAAAGACGCGAACTCACGCTTTGAACTCAAACTCCTGTTAAGATTTTATTCACACTTGTGAAGAAACGAACCGACGTTTAGAACTCGAAGCCTTGCTCGAAACTTTTTAGTCGCGCTTGCGAAGACGCGAACTCACGCTTTGAACTCAAACTCCTGTTAAGATTTTATTCACACTTGTGAAGAAACAAACCGACGCTTTGAGCTCGAAACTTTCAGTCGCACTTGCGAAGACGCGAACTCACGCTTTGAACTCAAACTGTTGTTAAGATTTTTTTCACACTTGTGAAGAAACAAACCGACGCTTTGAACTCGAAACTTTTAGTCGCACTTGCGAAGACGCGAACTCACGCTTTGAACTCAAACTCCTGTTAAGATTTTATTCACACTTGTGAAGAAACGAACCGACGCTTAGAACTCGAAGCCTTGTTCGAAATTTTTTAGTCGCGCCTGCAAAGACGCAAACTCGCGCTTTGAACTCAAACTCTTGTTAAGATTTTTTTCACAATTGTGAAGAAACAAACCGACGCTTTGAACTCGAAACTTTTAGTCGCACTTGCGAAGACGCGAACTCACGCTTTGAACTCAAACTCCTGTTAAGATTTTATTCACACTTGTGAAGAAACGAACCGACGTTTAGAACTCGAAGCCTTGCTCGAAACTTTTTAGTCGCGCTTGCGAAGACGCGAACTCACGCTTTGAACTCAAACTCCTGTTAAGATTTTATTCACACTTGTGAAGAAACGAACCGACGTTTAGAACTTGAAGCCTTGCTCGAAACTTTTTAGTCGCGCTTGCGAAGACGCGAACTCACGCTTTGAACTCAAACTTCTGTTAAGATTTTATTCACACTTGTGAAGAAACAAACCGACGCTTTGAGCTCGAAACCTTACTCGAAACTTTTTAGTCGCGCTTGCGAAGACGCGAACTCACGCTTTGAACTCAAACTCTTGTAAAGATTTTATTCACACTTGTGAAAAAAACAAACCGACGCTTAGAACTCGAAGCCTTGCTTGAATCTTTTAGTCATACTTGCAAAGACGCCTTTCGTAATTTTTATTTCCACTTGTTCACCTTCATGAACTGTCGCCCCTACCTGAACAAAACCTACCAGTATCACCCTCCCGGGGAGAATTTGTCTTTTCTTCCATCTTTCCGAACGTTTAAATTTCCCGCTCGTATGCTAATCGGAAACTTCGTCGAATCCCTCGTGTGTTCTGAAGCTATTGCGCTATTGTTCAAAAATGGCCATATAGGGTCATTTTTCGCTTGCAAAACAAAGCCTATTGTTAGCAAAGTTGAAACGCATTTCTTGATACGTTTTAAGTGCAATAACCGTTAGCACTTATTTGTTATTACTTGTGATGCATTTTTTTTACGATACGGAATAAACTAGACGCCTGGATGACTTGAAAACATTCTGAATGGTAGATGGGGCAAAGTCCCGCATACGAGCCTAGTGGCTCATCAGGCCGGAGCTTATCCCGGTCAGTCTGCAGCCTGAAGCGACTAGGAGTATGTCTCCTCCACCTTGGGTGTGATGCTGGTCCATCGCAGGGTCACCCCCCAGTATTAAATTCACCGGTACCCAATGATACACCTGAGTGGAAAGAGGTAGTGTGAGAATAAAGTGTCGTACCCAAGATTACAACACAATGACTCCGGCCAGGGCTCGAAGCCGGACCGCTCGATCAGGAGCAAAGCGCACAAACCATTAGGCCACGTGACCGCGCCTTTCACTCTGACTGGCTCAAAACTCGTTTGTTGTTTGCGACGTCCTTTTCACTAAAGAACAAGAAGTTAAATTTTAAAGCGCTGTCGCTTGCGCTTCTGTTCAGTACTTTGTAAATGCTTCCCAAGAAACCTTTCTTGAGCAGGATGGTCAAGTATAGTGCCGAAGAAACGGTCTTTTCATCTCTTATGCGCCAGCTCTGATGAATAATGAATTTATGAGGCCTTCTTATAATTCGTTTTTATAATTATTCATTACTTAGTTAATTTAAGGAAAAATTTTACTTTCTGAAATTTAAGTGCGAAATATGTACAGCAAAAAGTACGAAGATTATTTACGGATGCTCCACGAAAACGTTTGCATAATAGCTTTGAGCTTTTTGACGTCATAAATTGGTGTTTTTGATGGTTTTGAAATCGAATTGCACGTGCTATGTTATGTTACATTGCTTCCTTTCCTTAATGACACTAATTATACGGACTAAGTGAATTACCAGCATTTCACTCGCTGAGAAAAATCATATCTTTCACATCTGAAAATGTGAAAATCCGAAACTTGTTGTTATGACCTTTCGTTTCGTTCCTATTATTACAATTATTATTCTTATAACTCACTTCGTAGCACTTTGCTTGCTATCAGCAACTCCTAGTTGTTTTAGTATAAGTCTACCAGACATTCAAAACTTGACAACAAGACAGGCTATTGTTTTTATTGAATAATGATATAAATAGGTCACGCCACACGCGGATAATTGACAACTGCACCACATTGGCTCCTGTGTTTGCATTTCATTCACGATGGATTGAAACCGTTATTTGCTAGAAACTGAAGGAAAGACAAACTGGTTTACAAGGGCCCTTGGAAGTCAAGTGTTAGAAATTTCTGAAAATTTGAACGAGTTACATTACATTATTTAACTTCAGTGTGCATTTCATTCACGAAAAAATAATTCGTCCACCTCGAAACCAAAATAATTTACTGTATTTTCTCAATTAAACGCCCCCGGCGTTTATTCCAAACTTGTTTTCGTAGATCCGGCGTTTATTTGAATGGTGCAGTTTATTCGAGCAAAATGTTTATTAAACAAGGGTTTTTAATCATTATTTGTGACATGGATACATTTTGCCATCATACCTAAATCATATTACGCCTCAAATAGATGCCTGAAAGGCTTACTTACCACTCTACCTTGGAGACCCGGCGTTTATTCGGGGTGTCGAGAACAAAGCGATTACCGAAGCTCAGATATTTCGTCAACTAGGAAACCAAAATAATTTTTGGAATCGCTTGACATTTCTAAACAAACATCTGATACTCTCAAGAATTTTTGTTGGATATTCTGTGAAAATTTCGCTCTATTGAGGAGAAGGCTCGGCTACCAATTCAAGCCTGGTTTCCAAGCTTCCCAAGAAAGTGATCCCCAAGATTTTTTTGGCTATCCTTGGAGCCTGAAAAACAAGAATACATAGTTACAAAGTCAACATGGCGGCAATGGAGGAAGGAAAAATCGACGTCGTGGTTAAAATCAAACGAGAACAGCGTAAAAAGGATGAACCATTATTTAAAATATTGTGTCATTGCCTTCATTACCTTCGTAATAACTAAGTAAAATGTTTTTGAAGCGTATCTGGTTAAAAATTGTTAAAAATATAGGCTTTCGGCTGCCAAACTGCAGCCTTTAACGAATGATAAAAATGGCGCGAATGAATAAATATATAGGGTAAAAATGTGTGAAAAAATTACAGAATAAAAATGCGTAAAAAGGTGACAAGAAAAATAGTGAGAATATGATAATAAAAGAGAACTATTTTAAAAGAATAGAATATTGTGGAGGTAATGACCTAGCATTGTTGTCCGCTTCAGTTGTCATGGCAGTGTGCCATGACTCAAGAGTTTTTCGCACGCGATAGTCTCCTTTGTCAATGACTCTTGCATTTTTGAAATCAATTTGATGGTCATTCATCCATGCATGGTTTGCAATGTTCGATCCTTTGTTACAATGTTTGACGTTTCTGATGTGTTCTTTTCTTCGCGTCTGTAAACATCTGCCGGTTTCTCCAATGTAACTCCAATTACAGTCATTACAAGGAATCTTGTAGACCACATTTGTTTGAAGGTGGTTGGGAGGTCTGAATTTTGGTGAAGGGAACTCTTGGTGAAGGGTTCTGTGGGGTCTGGTGACGACACGAATTCCATTGTTTGGAAGCAATCTTTTAAGCGGTTCGGTGAGGCCATTGATATAGGGCAGACAAGCCAAGTCAAATGATTCTGATGGCTCGACCCGCTTAAAAAACAAACCAACAAGTTCCTCCGGAGAGGGAATTGTTTCTGTAGTGCGTTTTTTCTTTAAGATGTTAGAGATAATTGATTGGGGGTAGCCATTCGTAATAACATTTTGTTTTTTGAAAACGCGAAAATCTGGGTCGGTTGGACGACGCTAAACAGCGAAAAAAAGGATGGCCTTACACCTTAAAAAGTAAAATCAATGCAGCAAAAACAAAATATTACGTTAACTTTACTCAAACTATTTTCACAATCTCCAGAATTAAGGTTTCAATACACTAAAGATAAATACAGAACAAAGCAATTGCGCAATTAGCCATATTCAAAACGAGCAGGGGACTGGGTACGAATATTCAATATCGATTGCACTGAAAAACTGAGCCCGTCATCTGAAAGAGCATCCACAAATTAGTAACTCAACCAAATTTGAGAGTTATTGGTTTAAACGCATAGGTATGGTTCACTTTTAGAAATTGCTAAAATAAGAGAGCTTAGTATGGATTGGAGGGACTTCCAGCCATACTAAGCTCTCTTATTTTAACGATTTTTAAAAGAGTTCCGTCGCCATGGTAATAAAGCAAAGAAGATGGAGGTGGCTAGGGCATGTTATCAGGAAAGGTCGAGACAGCATAACACGAACTGCATTAAGATGGACACCGGATAGTGGAAGAAGGAAGAAAGGACGTCCACGGGAGACTTGGAGGAGGACGATCGAGGCAGAAATGAAAACAGCAGGGAAGACGTGGAAAGAACTTGAGAAGGCAGCCATGGAAAGGGAGCAATGGAAATCTCTGGTCTCAGCCTTATGTGCCTCCTAGGCGCGAAGAGGATTATGTATGTAATTGCGTGATGAGCCATAGGGTCAAGACGTAGACATGAACGTTTGCGTAATCACATCATATTCGATTTCCTCACGAAGGACAACCGTCACGTAGCTCTTTTGCTCTGCTCTTCAGTCTCTTCAAGTTGACGAATCATGGAAACTCTACCTTTCCTTTTTGTCGCTTTAATGGCTCTGTGTGTGATGCCATCAGGTAAGTGTACTCCGAAATGTTTGAATTTTGCAGATGAAAATGAAAACACAGCGTGATCGCAGGAAAGCGCTCGATCTATTGCCACAGCTTACTCGTTGACTTTTAGCGGGCGTTGTTTGGAATGTTCATGTTGCAATCAACTAAAATGGTACTGTTGTCGATCAATCGAATGTAGATTGGTTTAAATTTTTTTGGAATGGCACTGTCCATCGAGTGGCCACATTTTAGCTGTTTCTAGCTTTTAGTTTCTGAATCAAATACGCTTTAATCCTCAGTTGTCTTTGTTTGAAATTGCAAACCTTTGCCGACGATGTGTTAGTCGTAGAAGGTCTAGATGAAAGCAATACGCACCATAAAGGACCACATTAAGGCATGCCTCGCGCAAAATGTATGTAAAATACTACAATCACCGAGGAATTGGATAGCAAATAAAATGAGAAAAGCAATGCAAATAAAATACGGCCGCGCGCTGGCAGTTTAATTAAGATTAACACCAAGGACAACAGAACGAGCTGTATGAATTTTGCTTTCTCTAGTAAAAATCTTTTTGTTTCGATGGGATGACCAGGTCATAAAACACAGTCTGGGTACCCTGCCTGCTTTTGTAGGCGATAAAATTAACCTTGCCAACCATTTTTTGGCAAATTACGGTCGGGATTTGTAATTCGAACTTCACTGCGAATAAACATTACCGACGTTTGCACGAACGTTCCTCTCTGACAATATTTGCCGCATATCTCCAGTACTAGCAGCTTTGTTAATAATTTCCTTTTATTGTGATCGTATACTTCGTTGCTTCTGCAACGAAATGAAAGAAAAAAAGCACAAAAATCCAGTTGAAATGAAACGTTGTTGTCTACCGAAGCTTGTTTGCCAAGAACATAAGGACCTTCCTCGGTATTAAAACGACCTTTGCGCGACCTTTTTAATAACTTTTCAGCTCGACTTTGATAAAAATGTCAAATTTTGAGTTTTCAAATAGTAATGTGGTAGTACATGTTACAATATTGTGGAGGGTTTGCATGCTTTGGATTGCTTCTCGAAACTTTATATAGACTGTTGTATCATATGAACGACAAGATGTTTTAAATTTTTAAACAAGTAATAAAGCCAGGATCCGAGCCAGAATTTTTTTGTAGATAAAAGTCCTAATCCTTTTTAAAAAGCTAACCGCAAGCAACCCAAGCTAAATTAGGCTAATCGGAGTGCTTTTTAGGCTTACCGGAGCGCTAGGCTCGGATTCTGGCTCTGATCCTAGCTCGGATCCTGGCTCGAATCCTGGATCGCATCCTGGCTCGAAATTTAGGTATCCTCATACGCTGTGCTGTGTGATGTATGGGGTGATGATTGAATTTTGTCTCTGTCCTAAAAAAAAAAAAACAAGTAAAAAAGGTTAAATCAGGAATGGAAAAAATACAGGGTAGCAGCCAATGTTTTGGAAAGAAAAAGCAATCGAAGTTTCGTGACTGATGCAGTTGACGGCTTGTTTTCTTTCTTTGCGGTGTTTTATACCTCGCATCTCATTGGTCGCTACACAATTGGTCCAATTGATGTGTCAAAATCGGCAAATTTCATCACAGGCGAACCAAGCTCACGATGAGAGGAGTTAATAAAAATAATAAACATACCGTGGAACCTCCAAAGACCAAGAGACTGGCAAAATTTGTTCGCTATAACGAGGTCTCGTTATATATATCGAGGTACTTTCTCATACATTTTACTACTACAAGGGCGAAGAATATCGTTCGTTATATCGTGGACTTCGCTATACTAGAGGTTCGTTAAATCGCGGTGTCTGACATTTGCAGAATGCAGACTGCAGACTGCAGACTGCAGACTGCAGACTGCAGAATGCAGACTGCAGAATACAGAATGCAGAACGCAAAATGCAGAACGCAGTATGCAGACTAAGAGAATATATTGTGTTTGCCTTTTCGCATTTCCCAAAATTTACACAGGCAAGCAAAGTCATAAATTTACATATAAACAATACAATATGGCGGATGGGTTCACTTTTTCATAAACATAAATGGTAAGTAACTGTAAGTGAATTTACCGCAGGACTACTTTGTTTTTAAAATTTCAAAACTAAGACAATTTACAGGCTCATGTCATCAACTATAAAAAATAGGAACGCTCAGAAGTGGTCGAAAATTAGACGTTCTTATAAAAAATTGTGTATTTTGTTCGATGATCAAATATTTTAATATTAAAATGTCAAGCTCTGCTGGTTGTCTACCTCCATTTGGCGCGAAAATGTGCACTGATATTTGTCCTCGGACATCATCTGTTCCGAGAATTAAACAGTTTTCCGAGAACGAAGCTCGAGGAAAACGAAGCGCGCCTCCCGTTTTGCGCTGGCGCCCAGTTCTCTCGCGATTCTTCACCTGCGTTTTATTAACGATCGAAGAAAAAACGCCGTGAACAGTATAAGAAATTCGAATGTGCTTGTGTGTATAGACCTTATGCAAAAATGGTTGTCATTGATTTCTGTTGTTTGGTCAAGTTTCTTAAAACGCTGATCGTGGCACTTAAATATGTATGAAATATTATGCTATTCTGAGAAGTTTTAGTGTTTTGGGTTAAATAGCTGCGAATTATGACTCATTAAAATTTAAGAGATTTGAATGGAAAAAGTCACGCCGGCCTGCCAAGCCTCGTTTTCATGTTTTTGGCAATATAAATGCCCCTGTAACTTCCCATTAGATGAAAGTATAGCCTTTAAACTTCATACATTGATTTACTTTGACTTTATCTTTAAGTTTAATTTTGTTGATAAATGTTTTTTTCTGGGAGCCGAAAATTAACAGCCGCCATATTTGCATTGGGTCTATAACATACAAAATCTTATTTGCTCTATCTGACAGCTTTGGCCATCAAATGCTACGAGTGTACAAACTGCCAAGCCTCGTTTTCATGTTTTGGCAATATAAATGCCCCTGTAACTTCCCATGCGAAAGTATAGCCTTTAAACTTCATACACTGATTAACTTTGACTTTATCTTTAAGTTTAATTTTGTTGATAAATGTTTTTTTCTGGGAGCCGAAAATTAACAGCCGCCATATTTGCATTGGCCATGGGTCTATAACATACAAACATCTTATTTGCTCTTTCTGACAGCTTTGGCCATCAAATGCTACGAGTGTACAAACATCCCCGGATACTCAGCGAGCCAATGCGGTGATGACACAGACAAGCTTAAAATCATCAATTGCAATGTGTTTTCTGACAGATGTATGATCTTCACTGGCGCGGTAAAAGTTCCTGGCGCTGGTTCGATGGACGTCGAGCTGAGAAACTGCTCCAGTAGCATTCTGTGTAACCCAGACAGTGAATACAGCAGTAAGTAGAATCAATGTGACCCCCCCCCCGGGGGGAGGGGGTACCCCCAAAAAAATTTGTACGGGGAGGCTCCGCCCCGAGCTTTTACCCCTACCCTTTTATATACCATTTTGCCAGAAATTGTACCCCTTTCGTATACCTTTTAATGAAGAAAGGTACCCCTTTCAATACATTCAATACCATGTCAATACATTCTAAAACGGAAATGTCATACGCTAGAATCTAAGAATATTCACAAGAATATTTTTACTATTGTTCTCTCGAAAGGTAGCTAGCCCTTTGCATGCGTCTGGAACCCGAAGAAGGAGCAGTTTTTTTTCGTAATCATTTTTAAGATGGATTCCGCTGATAGTTTGAGCAATGAGTGCAAAAAATTAAGTACCAATAATCTACTAATTGATTGGTAACATTTTGTATACTATTTGAAACATCTCACTGAAATTCATTTTTCTCTGTGACCCCACGATAAACTCTAGAGCGTTCTCGAGAAAATTAAAGTCAAACCTCATAAAAATGTTTAAAATATGCGCCATTTTGTTGTAAACTGGCGCGAAATGTCCGTTTTAACTGAAATGTAGATAATTTCAAATCCATTTTCTCCGCGGGGTCAGCTTGAGTGCTAAAGTTTTGTCAGGTTTTTGATAGCTGTACTTAAACTGAAACCATGCTATGAGGTCTCTTTGGTAACTTTATTTTTTTGCCTGTATTGCTCGAATGTTCGGCGGAAACCATCTTAAGTCGATAATTACCTGCGTGTCGGGGGATAGTTACACAGTACTACAATAACGACGACATTTTATTTTCAGTGTGCAACATTTTGAACGACACCACCTCTGGAGTTTTTTCTAAATGTAACGTACACTGCTGCCAAGGCGATCTGTGCAATGGCAATGACAATGGCAATGGTAATGAAATTTATGACAATGGCAATGGAGCTGTTCGTATCTCTGGTTTGCTCGCAAGTTTTGTCGCCATTTTGCTGGCTTTGTTCCTGAATTTGTAATTTCCAGGATTTTATTGAAGGTTGTGTGTTACATCAGGAGTTTTATTTTGTTTTAGATTAAGTGAAATATCTGGTTCAGTTTTTTTTTGAAAGGCCAGAAAAGTGATTGCACGATTTTCATTTCTAATCAATACGCATGCAAGTTGTAGAATATAAATTTCCTTTTGTGATTTTGTTACAATTATTTCAAGTTAATTAGAAAAACTTAGTGGATTGTACAACAACTTAACATCGAGTAGTTTTATGATTTTTTCGTGATATTACTATTTAAAAAGAAATGTTTACAAAAGTAGTGAAGAAACAATGTAATAAGTATTGTAAGTAGCATTGTAAGTAGTGCATGTATTTGTGTTGTAAGAAGTGTTCTTTGTGTTGCAATAAATAAATTAAAAAAAAAGTTTATGTTTTTTTGGACAAGATATTGAGGTGGTAAGGATATGATAATTATTGGTCACGTGATGTAACTAGCATATAGCTGCAGCAGAAATTGTTTTTTTAAAGCAATAAACGTCTGAACTTTTTTGTTATTACCGTGTGATGCGTTGTTTTATGATGCAGAATAAACTAGACACCTTGATGAACTTTTCCATGAAAACATTCTTCTGATTCAGTTGGTAAAGGCAAAGTCTGCCTTCGAGCCTAGTGGTTCATCAGGCCGGAGCTTATCCCGGTTTCCGTAGCATGAAGCGACTAGGAGTATTTCTCCCCCCCCCCCCTCCCTATATGGGATGCTAGTTCGTCGCAGGGTTACCCCCAGCATTAGATTCACCGGTACTCAATTATATACCTGAGTGGAGAGAGGTAGTGTAAGAGTAAAGTGTCTTGCCCAAGATTACAACACAATTCGGACCGCTCGATCCGGAGTGAAGCTCACTTACCATTAAGGCTGGTTCTGATATGATCGCCCCGATCGTTTCTATCGCATCGATCGTTTGCGACTGCTGAGATGATCGTAGGCGATGGAAGCGAGTGGAAGCGACCAGGGGTTGTCATTGGTATGAACGAAGACCTACAAAATACAATCATTTTTGCCCTATATCCAGCACAATGACAGCCTTCAATAAAAGAGCAAAACTGGTGGCCTCCTATTATCTTAGTTATTGCTGTTTTAAGGCGAAGAAGGGAAAGAGAAGCTAGAAGTAAAGACCACGGGCGATCCAAGCGATTGTGATCGCCCCAATCGCCAAGGACGTTAGCGTTATTTCTTGGCTGTTTGTTCATTCTAAGAAACAATGAGGAAATTAATAACAATTCGCCAAATTTTTTCCCAATGATGTTTACATTTACTCTGAACAGCCGAAAAAAGGTAAACTTTTCCTGAGAGTTTCACTTGCAACCGTAGCTTAGTTGAAAAGGTGGTTATTACAGTAATCTAAGAATTAACTCCAAAAAAAATACATACACAAACAGCTATGAGCTGAGAGCTCCATCCCCTCTATCATTGAAGTTGTTTGTTTGTTTCTTTTCTTTACGCCAATAAAAAGTTTATGCAAAGATATGTTGTTATTCACCGTCTCTTCGTTATTCATTCGTCTCTGTAAAGATGTAATAAAGGATTATAGGGTAGCAGGCAATGTTTCTGAATGGAAAAGGGATAGAAGTTTCGTTACTGATGCAGTTTGAATGCTTGTTTTCTTTCTTTGCGGTGTTTTATATCTCGCATCATTAGTGGCTACACAATCGGCAAATTTCATGCTCAATGACTTTCACGGATCAAGGATATGAAATCACGAAATAATAAATATAGAAATGATGAGACGTCGCGAAGTTTATACGAAAAGAACGACTGTTCGCTTTCTTGCAGTTCGGTTGTTCTTTCTCGGAGTTGAATAATTTTTGTCCAAGCCTGCAAATTTGCCTTGCAGCACTGTTCGAAACGTCATTAATTTACATAGAAACAAAACAATGGAGTAGGCGGATACACTTTCAGAAACATAAATGGTAAGTGAATTTACCGCAGGATCACTTTGTTTATAAAATTCCAAAACTTAAAACATTTACAGGCTCAAGTCGTCAACAATAAAACAAAACAAAACAAAACAAAAAAATAGAAACGCTCAGCCCTGATCGAAAATTAGACGCACTTATAAAAAAAGTGTGTGTTCTACTGGAGCAGAACCAGGAATAGATGGCACGCAATGCATGCAGACTTATGTAGAAACGTGGACGTATCACAAGGGGTCTTACATAATTTTGTGGAATTTTGTCAAAACGTTAACGTAAATAAAAGTAGCTGATACCTTGTTTAAGCATAAGAAGCAATGTTAACGGTTGCATAAATAGCATAGTAAGGATCTGATGGAATTCAATAAATGCAGTAGTTATGAACTCACAGGTCAAGGATGCATAAAACATTTTCTTAGAAGATTTGCTCAATTGAACAACAATAATATTTTATTTTAAAACAGTTTCTATTTTTATTTTTTTAGAATTTCCTATGTTGTCTTAACCCTATTCAGACCGGCCTTTTTGGGATCTTTTCAAACCGCAGGGGGGGATTCCGCTCCCCCCCCCCCTCAGTAACTTCCAGAATATTTAAACAATCACAATGAAACTTAGAGGATATATAGTATGTCCGAAAATATATCTTTTGGTATACGTCACGTGGGATGATGACGTCACATCACGTGACAATTACATCATAATGTCAAAACAGCCGCCATCTTGGATTTCGATTTTTTTCAAAAACGTCAGAAAACTGCCCAAAATTACTGCAAAGCATTCAAAATTAATAAAACTGTGCTTAAAAACCGTAAAAAGGTGAACTTTAATTGCATTAAAGTTAGTTTTCATTAATAGAAACACGAAAATTACAAATTTGGAAAAACATGCCTGTCAAAATGCCGTTGCCATGGTGACATCAAGTTCCTGACGCAATATCCTATCCTACTAAATTGTTCCCAGATAAATTTTACATAAACTTGTAAAGTTTGGCAGCGTTTGTTTGAATCTTCAAAAAGTTATAAACGTTAAAAGTCAGCGCGGGCACTTCCCCCCCCCACCCCCGGTCTGGATAGGGTTAACAAAGATTGTGTTATAAAATAGAATGCAAATGAATATAACTCGCACGCTTCGCTATTAGAAATTTCTATCTAATAAATATAATAGATCCTATCATAGATAATTAGTCTCATTGATTTATACATTGCAGTGTTCCATTGTAACTGCACGGGAGTATTTTGCTTTTGTGTTCTATGCGGAGATTGTTTAACTTGATTTCAGTCTGTTTGATCGCGCTAAACAGAATAAAAGATCAGTCGATCGTCTGCCGGCATAAAGCCATGGCGGTATCACTTGAGCAGTCTAAGAAGTTCGAATGTGTTTGTGTGTATAACGTAATAGACTGTTCACAGTCCCCTATTTTTCCGTGAAGTCGTAGAAATGGATCGTTCAGTCCGACGGGCCGCCATCTTGGTTTACGAACGCGAGCAAAAAATGGGGAGAGTGCAAAAAAACCCGTGGGTGGGGGGGGGGGGAGTGTGCTCTCCCACCCCCACGCTATGAGCATCCAGCCCAGCCACCCACGGGGTTTTTGGAATCTCCCCAGTTTTCGGTCGCGTTCGTAAACCAAGATGGCGGCTCGTCGGACTGAACGATCGATCTCTACGACTTCACGGAAAAATAGGGGACTGTGAACAGTCCAATAACGTAAATATCTTAATTATCTCCTTATCTGACAGCTTTGGCCATCAAATGCTACGAGTGTACAAACATCCCCGGATCCACAGGAAGCGCTGTATGCAGTGATAACGCTGACAACCTTAAAACCATCAATTGCGAGCCGATTTTTGACAGATGCATAACCTTGACTGGCACCGTAACAGTTCCTGATGTTGGTCCGTTAGACATCGAGCTGAGAAACTGCTCCAGTAGCATCCTTTGTAACCCGGACAGTTCATTAGACAGTAAGTAAAACTAATATTGAGGTTACACTGTAGAATGTCGGTGGGAAGGGCCCGACCTAGTCCTCCAAATCAGAAACACAACAATATTTCCTCGGGCCCCTTCTTTTTCGACGCCTGCCGCACAGGTTATCATTTACCTGATAAAAATAACATAAAATACCAGGGCCGGGTTGTTCGAAAGATGATTAACGCTAACCCAGGATTAAAAGATGATCAAGGTTTAAATTTCTCTTGTTTTAAAGGGTTTCCCAAAGCTAATATTTTGTTAAGTTTGAGATTGGTCCATGTCAAAACTGTGGGACAGAAAATATTAACAGAAAACCTCAACGAAATTATATAAGTTGAAATCAAATTTCACGCTAATCCTGGATAAGCTTAATCGCGCTTTGAATAACCGGGCCCAGAAGATTAATAATGATCCATCCAAACGCAGCAACTAACAATCAAAGTTTTCACAATTGTGTTCTCATTTGTGTGCAGTAGTATACGATACCCGAACAAGGAGCCGTTATTTTTTTCTTGATTAATTTTAAGTTGCTAATTACCTGCGTGTCGAGGGGTAGCTACCTTATTCTTACTAATTTTCGCGCGTCCTTAATTTCGCGAAAATTCGGGAGCCGAATTTCGCGAGTATTTATTTTCGCGATTGCAAGAACAATTAGAGCAAAAGTGTATTAAATTTCGCGATTTTGTCAATGTTTTATGGATCAACCGTCAAAGACTAAGGAACACAATGGTCAAACTCAATGTTACTACAAGGAGCCTGCAAGCGGAAACTTTGGTAACTGTGCTTTAAGGGCTTTGGCCGCTCGAGGTTAACAAGCTGACGAAAACAGTAATCAGAGGTAGGGTGGTAGTCGAAAGCAAGACGGAACGATATTTTCAAGGATATTTAGTCGCAGGTCCAAAAATGATTGTTTTAATATAAAATATGGTATTAATTTTCGCGGGTTTAAATCGCGCGCAACGTTGTATTCGCGCGTATTAAATTTCGCGTTTTTTTTGAAAACGCGAAAATCGCGAAAATTTGTACCCGCGAAAATTAGTAAGAATAAGATACACAGTAAACATTAATGACGACATTTTATTTTCAGTGTGCAACCTTTTGAACGACACCACCGGCGGAGTTTTTACTAAATGTAACGCAGACTGCTGCCAAGGCGATCTGTGCAATGGCAATGGCAATGGCAATGGAACTGGTCGCATCTCTGGTTTGCTCGCAAGTTTTGTCGCCATTTTGCTGGCTTTGTTCCTGAATTTGTAATTTACAGGATCGTATTGAAGTGTGTGTGTTACATCAGGAGTTTTATTTTGTTTAAATTTAAGTGAAATACCTGGTTCAGTTTTTTTGAAAGGCCAGAAAAGTGATTGCACGTTTTTCGCACGTTTTTTTGGCAAAATAAAATGGTTGTTGTTGTTGTTGTTGTTGTTTTCATTTCTAACCAATACGCATGAAAGTTGTAGAATATAAATTCCTTTTGTGATTTTGTTACAATTATTTCAAGTTAATTAGGAGAACTTAGTGGATTGTACAATAGCTTAACATCAAGTAGTTTGTGTTTTTTTTTGGAAAAAATATTTCTAACAGTTGTGTACCTGACAAGATATTGAGGTGGTAAGGATAAAATTATTGGTCACGTGATGTAACTAGCAGCAGAAATTGTTTTAAAGCAGAAATTGTTTTAAATTTTAAAGCAATAAACGTTTGAACTTTTTTTGTTATTACTTGTCATGCATTGTTTTATGATGCAGAATTAACAAGACATCTTGATGATCTCTTCCATAAAAAAATTCCTCTGACTGCAGGTAAAGGTAAAGTCTGCATTCGAGCCTAGTGGCTCATCAGGCCGGAGCTTTTCCCGGTTTTCGTAGCCTCGAAGCGACTAGAAATATTTCTACTCCACCCTTGATGCGATGCTAGTCCATCGCAGGGTTACCCCCAGCATTAAATTCACCGGTACCCAATTATACACCTGAGTGGAGAGAGGTAGTGTGAGAGTAAAGTGTCTTGCCCAACATATGCCTATAACAGACATATGCCTATAACAGGAAGTCTTGATTCCATTCAGTTTTATGTAGGGTTTAATAAATTTAAATGATACAGCCATAAGGTGCGTCTGTTTGAAATATTTTAATTGTAGGCCCTCTTTAATACCTAAATGACCGATATATTTACTCTTTAATCCTTCCCACTTATAAACCTGAAGCATGAAAAAGGTACCCCTTTCGGGCAGAGCCTCCCCGTATAGGCCATTATCAGTGGCCCCTATCAGTGGCCAGGGATGAATTCGTTTGTGGATCGACGGATTTAGCCTTTTACAGCGCACGGATTGCGGGCTTTAGCAATATAGTGAGCAGGATCACTCTGAAATCACAAGGGTTGATGTGCCGCCCTCAGTTGAAAACCTTTGCAATTAGTGAGTTGAACAGTGTGAATGAACGTTGCTTTCATGTGGAAAGTCAAGGCCTTTACAAAAAATGTTCTGAAGATGAACTCGTTTTTTGTGTGGATTTCCACACATTGTCATGATGCAGTTTTTTCCGATTGGGGGGTCACTTTCCGTGTTAACTCGATTAAGTGCTTTCGGAAGGATTCGATAGTGTTCGGAGAATCCGAAGTTTCAGTGAGATGTAACGGGCAGTCAAGGCGGTGAGCTATTCAATCAGTATCGAGTAAGTCGCAATTTATTCGTGAATCTAGAAGCGATTTCGTCTCGTAAAAGCGGCGCCGCGAGTTAAGAAATCAACTGCCTAAAAGAGACTTGTTCGCGAAGAGTTTGAAATGAATTTCCTTTTGAAAAAGAAGAAACTCGTATTAGAGGCACAAATAACTCTCCGTGTATAAAGGAAGAAACTTTTTCAGGAAGGAGAATATTTCCCCGTGTTCAAATGTGAAAAGGGTGAAACTGCATTTATTTGGCGGCAAATAGTAACACCATCGGTTGACGAAAATATACACAGAATGAATGCGCAATGGGTCACCGAAACAAGTTCGATGATCATGTTTAGTTTTACACACGTCTTGGGCTTCGGAATATAATATCACGTACTCCATTTGGCTCTCAAGTCATGAATAACCTAAGACCGATGTCGAATTCAGAACTGCCTAAAAAACATTGTCCTTAAAGTATAAAAATAACATCAAATCGTAAAATTTGCATATTGTAACTGTGCAACAAGATAATTTAATTGTTGGTTGAAATTAAGTCGCTCGCCGCTTCTCAAACCACCGACTCAAAAATTAAAGAACAGTGAATATTTCTTGAAGAAAAAAATATTCTTCTGCCTTTCTAGGCAAGCAACTAAGAAACTATACATTAGCGAAAGCTTATTGAAACGTACATATTCCAGAAAGGTTATAAGAGGACATATGCACAAATTTCAAACAAAAATGAAAATTCTTGGCAAGAGCCCTGTAATGGATTTCGCTCATTCTCTTACCATGGGTAGGCCTTAATATAAAATAAATCACAGTATACTTTGTTTGGCTAAATATCGATTTGTTTCCGAGAAAATCGATAATTCTAAAATCCAGCAAAATTGACGCTTTCGGAGCTCAAAATTTATGCCGAGTTTGTTAGCTTCGCGTCGAAAAATAAAGCACTCTGGAAGAAAAATACCTATTTAATATCGAAGAATAACATCAAATTAGTACGTCGAAAGCAATTTCTGCTCTTAAAGTCCTTTTATTTACAAAATATAATTAAGTTTATTCGACACACTTTTGATTTAATTCAAAATAGGTCAAACTTATCGCTTTATTTAAGTATGAGCGAAGCGAAATAAATGGCCGAAAATTTGGTGTTAGACAGATAAATGATTGTTCTTTTCGATACTAAAAGGATTTCCTGGAGAAATGATTTAGTGCGATGCTTTCAGATCTCAAAGTTGCTTAAAATTCGTTAATTTAACCGACCGTGACATTGTTGATCTTATCAACATTATGTAAACATTCCACGCAAAGGTTAATTTTCCCCATGTGAACTTCAACTGAGTAAAATAAAAACATAGACTTGCTTACCGTGGTGTTCGCTGATATGTTGTAAATCCTGTTTTCCTCATTTACGACAAAACCTAAGCCCTCGGCGAAGCTGTTATCCAATTTTCTTGACGCGCCATTTGTAACTGATTTCCACGTCTTGAAGTGACAGTTCTTTTCCATGCATTCTTGAAAACAGTCCTGAGTCTTAACTGATCAGTGTAAACAGGAATACGAAGTACTTTGCTTTAAATCAACTTAAAGCTTAGCAGCAGTGGTAGATAAATCGATACGGCCGGCGAATCTTCGTTTCGAAAACCGCCATTTGAGATTTGTCGGCCCTTTGTCCTGCGGTATGCAGATAATTAATTCACACTTGAGTAACTTCCGGCACATGAAATCGACAACCACCGTGACCAGAAAGCACCCTGCCTTTTGGTGATTGGTTGAGGCACTATTTTTATCATTTTAACATAAGCTCTCAATGAAAAACTTTTGGGCTGAGAGAGTTGTTAAATGGTTGTTAAATGGTTGCATGAAAGCGCTTTTAACTTCCGGGTCGAAAGTTCTTCTGTTGCGTTGCTTCGCTTTGCTGCATATTTACAATACAACAATACAATACAATACAATGTTTAATGTGGTCATTACACTTAGCTATGGTTTCGATGCGTCCCGCAGATATGGTTAGCAAAATCTGCGGGAACGCACCAGCTAGTTTACAGGTAAGCCACAATGAAAATAAAAAATAAAAAAATAAAAAATAAATAAAAATAAAATAAAATAAAGTAAAGTGAATAAAATTCTTCAAAGCTTTAAAGCTTTAAATATGTGCGACGCATTTCCTGATTAAAAATGAGCTAAAAGTTATAGAATATATACAATTATTTAATTAAAAATTACAAATGACGACTAATATCTACAGCATTTAACGCCTTTCTAAAGGTTTTATAGCATATTGAAGTTCTGGCAGTGTCTGAGAGGCTATTCCATAATTTGGGGGCGAAATTCTTACCCTTGTTCAAATTCTTGATTAGGCTAAGGCAAAACAGTTGTAGAGTCAACTCTCCCTTATTGAAGATCTCTATAAGACGGACACCTGGTGTTAGTCCTGTCCTTGCCGTTTTTTCAGTCATTTTTATACTCTAACCAGCTAGGCTACGTTTACACGGGACCGGACCGGAGCCGTTCCGAACTGGACCGGACCGGATCGGCCTCTGTTTACACGGAAGCGTTTGGCACCGATCCATGTGTTTACACAGGACGGTTCTGGAACCGGTCCGGAACGGTTCCATAACTTGACCTGCAAAATAGCAGGTCCAGTTTTGGTTCCGTCCCGCACCGGTTCCAGAACGGCCCCGTGTAAACAGAAGGCCTATCCTATCCGTGTAATTAGAAGGCATATCCTATCCGAAAATCGGACCGAAACGTTCCGGACAGTAGCAGTGGTTGATAAATCGATTCGGCCGGCAAATCTTCTTTTCGAAAACTGAGATTTGTCGGCCCTTTGTCATGCGGTGTGCAGATAATGTATTTCACACTTGCGTAACTTCCGGCACATGAAATCGACAACCGCCGTGACCAGATCCCAGATAGCACCCTGCGTTTTGGTATAGTATTGGTTGAGGCACCATATTATTGCTATATTAATATAAGCTCTAAATGAAAAACTTTTGGGCTGAACATGTAATTAAGTTTCACTTTAGGTAGCTACCGTTTGTGAAAGTTGCTAAATAGTTGCATGACAGCGCTTTTAACTCCCGGGTCTAAGGTTCTTCTGTTGCGTTGCTTCGCTTTATAGTTTTTTTTTGTTCTTACCTTTGTCCAAGTTCTTGATTAGGTCAAGGCAAAACAGGTGAAAGCAAAATCTAAGATGTTATCGTTGGATCCGTCTTCCGTGAATGTTAAAAAATATGACCATGTATATATTCTGTTGGGGTCCGGCGTAAACAAGGGAAGGTGCCCCCCGCCAGAGCTTGCGGGGAGGGACAAGCGCCTCGCCGTCAGGGAACCCAAATGTTTTAAAAATATCATAGTCATTATATAAATATTTTGTTTTTAAACCTGTTTTCCGGTGTGTTTTTGAGTTGATTTGGAAGCTATTAGGGGAAAACGGTTTAAGTTTCAAATATTATCCGCAGTCTATTCCTTCATAAATAAGACGGTTATAATTATAATACGACTCAAGTTTCCAAACAACAAGAGATATAAAGTAATAACTTTATAATCACCTTAATTCTCAATTCAATAGGCGAACTTTATTAGGAAGGAGTTGTCGAAGCTGGGGTATTCCCCAAAAACGGCTCTGTGCCGTCCAATGAGGTCGTGGTTTTGGGTTCCCGATCTAGAACGGGATTTTCAATATCAGACGATATCTAGAACGAGATATGGTATTTTGAACACACAAAAGTTCCAAAATATCAGCAGCCAAAACGGGGTGACTTGTTTCTAGAACGCGGTATCTTTTGAATGCAAGTTCTTTCTAACTGAATACCAGAGGCCCTTCCAATTACGCTGGTAAAAAGGGAATGTTATGCTTCTAACAATGCTTGTTTTTTGTCCGATATAATGCTCAACTGTAATTATGCTCATTTTTTTTTAAGAATGCTACTTTGGTATAAATGCTTTGTTGTACTTTGCAGAAATAAATACAAAATATGGCATCACGTCAGAAGTCCATAACAAACTTCTGATTACGTGTACTTTTCTTCACCTAGCTTAATCTAATGAAGTGAAAAGCACCCTTTCCTTAATTTTTACACCAATAATTTTTTATACAGTCATAAATGTTCAGCGTTTTATTATAAATTGTTTACCGTGACTGGTATTACAACTGCATATACATGATATATGGTCCCTTTTTTCCCCACCCCTTCCCCACCTTTCCTTCCCGCTTTTATTTCGCCCAATCCTCCACAGGAGAAAGAAGGAGAGCTTGTTTACAGGCTAGACTACACAGCGGAATATATATTTTTAACTGACATTCACGGGAGACGGATCCAACGACGCCATCTAAGGCTTTGTGTACAGCCAACTCTCTCTGAAACGGGTACCTTCGGGACCGGCTCCAACTCAGTTCGTCTAAAAGAGATCTCCGTCTTATAGGGATTTTAACGTCGTTTCAAATTTTCCACTGAAGAAGGGACAAGAATTTGAACAAGGGTAAGAACTGGATAAAAAATATGAAACAAAGCGAAGCAACGCAACAGAAGAACTTTCCACCCGGATTTCATGCAACCATTTAACAACTCTCTCGAACGGTGGCTAACTGAAGTGAAACTTTATTACAAGTTCAGCCCAAAAGTTCTTCATTGAGAGCTTATGTTAAAATGATAAAAATAGTGCCTCGACCAATATTTCGAAAAGGAGGGTGCTATCTGGTCACGGTGGTTGTCGATTTCATGTGCCGGAAGTTACTCAAGTGTGAATTAATTATCTGCATACCGCAGGACAAAGGGCCGACAAATCTCAAATGGCGGTTTTCGAAACGAAGATTCGCCGGCCGTATCGATTTATCTACCACTGCTGCTAAGCTTTAAGTTGATTTAAAGCAAAGTACTTCGTATTCCTGTTTACACTGATCAGTTAAGACTCAGGACTGTTTTCAAGAATGCATGGAAAAGAACTGTCACTTCAATACGTGGAAATCAGTTACAAATGGCGCGTCAAGAAAATTGGATAACAGCTTCGCCGAGGGCTTAGGTTTTGTCGTAAATGAGGAAAACAGGATTTACAACATATCAGCGAACACCACGGTAAGCAAGTCTATGTTTTTATTTTACTCAGTTGAAGTTCACATGGGGAAAATTAACCTTTGCGTGGAATGTTTACATAATGTTGATAAGATCAACAATGTCACGGTCGGTTAAATTAACGAATTTTAAGCAACTTTGAGATCTGAAAGCATCGCACTAAATCATTTCTCCAGGAAATCCTTTTAGTATCGAAAAGAACAATCATTTATCTGTCTAACACCAAATTTTCGGCCATTTATTTCGCTTCGCTCATACTTAAATAAAGCGATAAGTTTGACCTATTTTGAATTAAATCAAAAGTGTGTCGAATAAACTTAATTATATTTTGTAAATAAAAGGACTTTAAGAGCAGAAATTGCTTTCGACGTACTAATTTGATGTTATTCTTCGATATTAAATAGGTACTTTTCTTCCAGAGTGCTTTATTTTTCGACGCGAAGCTAACAAACTTGGCATAAATTTTGAGCTCCGAAAGCGTCAATTTTGCTGGATTTTAGAATTATCGATTTTCTCGAAAACAAATCGATATTTAGCCAAACAAAGTATACTGTGATTTATTTTATATTAAGGCCTACCCATGGTAAGAGTATGAGCGAAATCCATTTAAGGACTCTTACCGACATATGTTTGACCGTAGGAAACCTGTGCTCATAAAATGGCGCCAACGCATTGAAAAAAAAAAAACGTTTATCGATGATTTGTTTACACAGCCGATCTGAGACAGTTCACGTGCTGCACGCGACATTTCTTTTCGAATGAAAATTAGTATCCCTTCTTGTTAGCGGTAAGGGTAGGTTTTTGGTTTCAAAAACTAGCTTTTATTAGGATTTTGGGATTTTATTTCCATGAAAAAATGGCATCTGTCGTAAACGACGTGACGAGGCCTAGGGGGTACGATATGAACGGGACGGGTAAGTCATGGTCTTTTCTAAACCAGGGTGTCTAGGGCAGAACACCGTAGACTTATTCATCTGTGTTGGTAGCCTAAATTTTAGGAGCAGGCGACCAGAGAAAGACGTCTGAAATTCAGGCTACTGTGTTGGAGGACGACAGAACGCCAATTTTTTTTAGTGTTTGAGCATTGCGTGACATCCCAAAAAAACGGCGTGCACTTGTTTTCTTCTAACAGTCTTGTGAAAAATTAATCGATTGATTTCTCGTCTCGTGTACATGTCTTGAATTAATCGACTCTAAACGTTATGTTGTTGACTCGTGAGTCGATACTCCAAGGACTGTTAACTTACATTTGACCGGTGCTATGTACAGTGAAAATAATTCATATACATAATGGAAGTCCACACATGTACGCATTGCGGACTCACTTTTATTTCCTCTCTCTTCATGCTTTATCAATACGGCGCTCACCCGATCAAAATACGCTCGCTCGCCAAAATCCGCTTGGATTGCAGGCTTTGTCTCTTACGGGGGTGGGGGGAGTCGCCACTTTTCTTTGACGGCATAACGGAAGCCGGGAAACGGTAGAAATTTGTGTCAATCATGCGTGTAAAATGCGAATAATGGCGGGTTTTGCGTGAATCAAGTATGCCCACTCTTTCAAGTATGCCCACTCCTCGAGTCCTGACTAAAGCAGCAGCAAGACAACTATTAATAATATTTTTCTTTTTGTTAATAAATTATGCTTCAGCGTTCCCTTATTTTAAAGAGAGATGGTGTTATGAGTAATGAAGTGCACGTCTATACACTTCAAGAATTTATTCTCATGTGATTTTACTGAACATGTGAACTTAAAATCACGTGATAACAACAACTACACAGAACAACCAACTTATCATAACAGCTGGAACATTTGATAGCTGATATTATGCTCAAGTAATATGAAATTGCAAAACACGAAACAAACCCAAACTGCTTAGGGACTGTTCATTTTTTATGGGGTAAGGGGGGCTGGTGGGATTTGATAGATAGTCGCTGTTATATATAATGGCCCCCCCTTCTTCATCGAAAATTTTTGCCTGGCCCCCCCTCGAAATCATTTTTTTTTCGATGACCCCCCCCCCCAAAAAGAAAACAACAACAACAACAATAATCAAGTGAAATTAAAATATATCGAGCCTTGTGAATAAAGAATTTATCAGTGTACAAAAAACACATCCCAAATAGCTGGCATTGCCTCAACTGTTTATTGTGGATGTCGTCTGTTAGTATGGGTTGTCTGCACTTGTAACCAATAAGCTGTTGGGTTGAGTTAATGGCATTTGGTACATAACAAAGTAGGGGGGTTCGGGGGCCTGCTCCCCCGAGAAAAAGTGAATTTTGAGAACCTCAGGAATGTTATTTTGGGCATTCTGGGAATTTTTTTTTACTCTTACAGAAGCCTCTTTACAACACTTAAAAGTATAATTATATTTAGTGACCCCCCCTTACAGACCATTTTTTTTGGCTGCCCCCCCCCTTTAAAGCCAAATTTTTTCGGATGGCCCCCCCTCAAATCCCACCAGCCCCCCCACCCCCTCATAAAAATCTCATAAAAAATGAACCGTCCCTTAGTACCTTGAAACTACTTTATTCCATTTGCGTGTTTAGCGAACGGTTCACTGCTTTAAAGGTTTTGTCATACATCTCAGTGAGGCAAAGGAACCAGACGATCAATAAAGAATCGCTCCAGGCTCCCTTCGATCCAGTGATCAAACCAATAGGAAGCTAAGCCTGGTACTAAAGTTTGATGTTATCTCGAATGGCTAGTCAAAACAATTTTAATTGCTCAATAAATAAATATTTTCAAGTGTTTTCACAAAGTATGAGAGGTTTGTTTCATTGTCTTTCAAAAGAATAGATTGTATTTAGAACTTGCTGCCATTCAGATTAAAGTGTAAAGTAAGGAAAATATAAAAGCTATCTGACCTATCCTTATTTCATATAGCTAATTTATACTTTCGCCCAATGAATAGTGATTCATTTCCCTTTGTTTGTTCAGGGTATTCGGGAGCTGTAGATTCAAAAACTGTCCTTTATATGCTAAGTGAATTCCGTCAGTCGTCTCTTGGCCTTGGGATAGCGGCGCCAAATCTCATAAAGACCATAAAAGGCGCAGTAGCCTCGGACGCACTATTAATTAAATTGCGTTAGGCATTTCATTATCAACTAATTAAGAAATTTTTTTGTTATGCAGAATACGTTTTGCGCTTCAGCAACTCAGTTCAGTGAGTCTAGAGAAAGCACATATTTGAGAGCTAGTAGCCGTGATCCATTGATTTGAAACTGAAAAACTACTTAGCGCTTGAAACGAACCCAAAATTCGCACGCCTTTCTTTTGTCGCGCAAGTATTAAATGTTGCTAAATCATGAAGAAATTGTTCCAGCTATTGGATTAAAAGAGCCAATTTGCAATCTGATTAGATACCCAAGCTTATTAATTATCCACGAGCTAATCAAAATGGACCAGACTGTAGCTCGAAGACTGTTCTTTTGCGACAACCGGGAGCCCAGACGAAAGCGAAATTCTCGAGACTCGGCCTCTTGGCTAGTCACGGATTTAAATATCACGCTTGCGACTCTGTTTGACCAGCATTTACTTGCACTTGCGTTGACTTGCGAGAACAAAGTTGCAGCAATTAAGTTGCACTTGTGAGAACAAAGTTAAACGCAAGTCGGTGCAATGTTTTCGCCGTTGATAGGGCCCGTCGAGATAATTGACTTTCACTGGACGTTTAGGGGGTAGAGGTGGTTAAAGGAGAGAAAAGATTTGGACGCCAGTGTGGGTCCTTTTGAGCCAAAAAAAACAACAACATTCGGCAACATGATGCATCTGTTTCTTATTAATTTTTCCATATGAAAGAGACCGGGATGCCGCTCATCGTCTCGTTTAGGGGGGGGGGGGGTTAATTTCGGATTTTAGTCTCACTTACGGTGTTTTGGGAAAAAACGTCATTATTTTGAACCACCAGGGTCTCGTTTACCTTCAGATAGGAAGAACACAAGAAAAATTAATTATACATTTAGCATTTTGGTTTCTTTGAGGGGTAAAAAAGGCTTGTGTCGCGCCCACTAATATTGTAATATGGAGGCCGACTAGCCGCCCTCCAATCAGATGTCAATCACATCATAATCTATTTCTGTGCATAGCACAACCGCAGCTATAAAAGCTCAAGCGTAATCGACTGGCTGCACTTTTATTCAGTCTCTTCAAGTTGACGGATCATGGAAACTTTAACTTTCGTTTTTGTCGCTTTGCTGGCTCTGTGTGTGATGCCATCCGGTAAGTTGACTCCGAAATGTTTGAATTTTGCAGATTGGAATGAAAATACAGCATGATCATGGGAACGTACTCGATCAATAATTGTAGCTGTAGTGGGGTAGTTTCAGCGGGGTGTTGTTTGATATTTTCATGTTGCAATCGGCTAATATCGTCGATCCATCGATCAGTAAATCGATTTATTTCTTTTTTAATGGAATTTACCAAAAACCAGCCATATTTTAGCCAGATTAGCCTGCGAGCAGGCCCTTTTTTCGCATGTGAAACCATGTTTGTAAATATCTTTGCTACGAATACCTGCCGCCGATGTTCTGATCATAGGAGCCTTCGCTTCGTGCCTTAAAGGAGCTCAGTCACGAACAACTCATCTTGAAAAAACTGGCAAGTTTTTTCAAGTTTGTCGTTCGTAATCTGTCTTAATCTTCGTCAGTCGAAACCATCCTTGGTTATTTTCGCGTTTCGTTTACTCCTCTGTTGTTTTCCTACATTACTAGTCCAGTCAATATATTGATAAGACCCATCACAAATTGCAACAGAATTTATTTCTTCACTATCCATCTCAGAAAAGTGTCCCGATCAACATATCAAAAGTCTAGAAAAATCTACGAAGGGGAAGTGACTTAATTTTTTACTTATACATCATACCGCTATTGGTACAGCATGAAAACAAGGCTACATACAATAACCTACTCTTAGATGTATTTCTTTTATCGCAAATTTACTAATGTCATTCAAACAAGAAAGATAATGATCCAGACATCCTCACAAGTTCTAATTCAACTGGGTAGGACAAATGAATCACGAATTATAATCCTTTTGCCTAGTACTTTTCTAATTTTACAAATAAGCCTTTAAAAATCAGCATGACAACAAGACTAAATACAAAACAACTTTCCTCATTTACTTTTCATTGATGGAAACATCACCGGCTTAATTGAAATAAAGTAAAGCTATAATCTAGACACCTTAGCAGACAGTGTCAATTGGGAAGGATGCATGAATCAAACATCATCATCATCGTCATCAACTTCACTTTCACAGTCATCCGGCTGGACAGAGTTGGTGCAACCTGAGCCTCTACACTGACCACAAGCAGCTGAACACTCTAGGTTGTGTTTTCTGCAGGTACATCTAAGGCTGCTGCAGTCTGTGGAGCAGTTGCATCTCACAATTTGAAGGAGGGCTTGAGGTGCTGGAGGTAAGTGTGTCATGATAGGAAGAAGTAATCTTTCACTGACCTTCCATCCCCATTCTTCTGCTGACATGGTTTCTCCAACCCCCTTCCACTGTTGGACTTGAATGTACACACGTAGGCTGTGATATCTCGCTGCTGCTGATGTAGGAGGTAAGCTCTGTGGCTGAACTTGCGAAGTGTTGGTGGCTACCTTTTCGCAGTACTGTCGGTATCGAAGAGAATCCAGTCCTTCGTCAGACTTGCCATTGTAAACACAAACCAGTGCCTTTTCACCCGCTGCGACAACATCCTTCTTGGAGGCAGATGTGTTGTTGAACACTTGTGCTTGATCTCGAAAATGCTGGCTGGCGAAGAACTTCTTCAGTGAGACGCCCTTACCAATACCATAGAGGCGAGAAGTGGTATCAGATCCAAGGATTGCATGGATGAACAACATGTTGCTGCATACCTCTTCACCAAGCGTCTCCTTCACCACTTTCATGTTCCAGACCCGCCGTTTTATCGAATTGGCCTTTGGCTCCGGCTGAAAGAATAACTCAAATGCATCCAATTCCGTGTGATAGCACAATAGGATAAGAAGATCGGTGTCATCCCCGACAAGCACGGTGTTTATCCTTCTTGCGCTTTCCACAGATGTCTGTACTATGAGGAGATCAGCATCTGCTTGGGAGTGATGTGTTTGGCAATTTCTCTTCTGCAGATAGCTGCTCAGCATATTGATGAAGGATTGCTTGTTGCTTGAATTTGACAGGAACTGATCTTTCTTCATGGTAACTTTCATATCATCAGAAAATGTGACGGTTGTCCCTGTTTTCCCTCCTGCTCGCCTCTGCTGTGTCATATCCTTTGTGGAACTGCTAGTGTAACCATCAAAGACAACAATTGCCGCACCATACTTCCGAGTCACGTAGTTGCAGTACAAATCACAGATGTCCCTATATGTAGGGAATCCGCGTGGCCACGGGATGCGATGAAGAAGCGCACCACCATCCAACACATATTGGACTTCACCGGTTGGCCCAGCAGGATCGGAAGGAAGCTTGGCCCAGATAGCATCTGCTAGTACTGGCTTTTGTGGCTGAAGCAGCATGAACGAGGAATCAAACAGAGCTGTTGGATAGCTGCATAGCTCATGCTGGAACATGGCTTCCATGTCATCCAGTGATTTACTGGCAATTATTAGACGCTGAAACAACAGCTGCGGATCCACCTGGATCTTCTCTCCATCAATTTTAACAGATGACTTTGTGCTAAGTGTGATGACCTGATTACTTCTTTTAAACTTGAATTCCACAGCTGATTTTCCTGTCATGGATTCTAAGATGGTCTGTCCAATCTCCTTAGCATTTTCCACATTCACGGAACTGTCAGCATGGACGCCATTCATGATGTTCATCAGATCTTGATGAGGTGTGAAAGGGTTTCTTTCTGCTAGAGAAAAGAGCAAACTCTGGGTGTCCTTCATGTCGCGGGCTTGCCTAGACTTGGTCATATCCTTGTTCTGTTCTCCTGTGCTGTAACTTACACCTGTGAGGTCCAACATGACACGATTCATCTCAGCACAGGCAGGCATGGAGAGCAACCAAGTTAGTCGCTGTCTTTCCGTCATCCCACGTCCTCTTGTAAGACCACCACTTGTCTTAACGCTTCTCATTAGCACTTGCTCAATCACAAGATCTGTCGAGAGTCCTGCCCACATGCGGTTGCTTCTTCTAACTACATGGAACCCAGCTTCAAATTTCCTGTATACATCTGGATGTTCACTCTCAAGGCTGTTCATTGATTGCAAGTACAATCTGGCACTTTTAGCATACAGATTGTGCCCTGAGGCAGCCAGATAGGGAAGCATCTCTGACAAAGCTTCAGGGTTCAAAATAAAATCTCAGCATCTGGCCTAAATTTGTCAGCTTTTTATTTTCAAGGCTCACATTTTACCGGCTGTCAATAATTAAATAAATGACCACATACGCCCAATAGTCAACAACATGGAATTAATTTGAACGACAGGAAACAATATCAACGCTAGATTCATGACAACATGTTTGAAGAACTGATATCTTGGGAAATCAACAAAATTGGTATCACAAATTTGAAAGATAACGTTGTTAAAACACTAAGGTGAAAGCTAACCACCAAAAATACATAATTTATAAATAATGATGACAGTGATCAGATGTCTTAATCTTTCCTTGCCGTAAACAGTTTTCAGGTTAGCATTAGGACTAATCAGTGTCTGAAGGAGAATCGCTTCTCATTCCACAATCCAGAGGATCATCACTCCATTCTTCTGCTTCAGAATGGCTCTCCCTCTCCCTGGCTTGCTCGTCTGACAATGAGTCAACTTCATTTACGTCCAAACTGGTATTCATCTCCTCTAGCTCTTCGTCTTCATCTCCAACGTCACTGTCAGAACCCCTCTCTGTGTCACCAGTTATATCCGCCAGCCACTCTTCCAGAAATTCAGCCCTCTCCGTTTCTCTTGTTCTCTTCTGCCCTCCATTTCTTGGTAGATATTGCTTCCTTTTACTCTGATTTGGTCTCCTTCTCTTAGCATCGCTCCAAAGTTCTATGGCTTGATCACTGAAGCTCTCATGAAAAACCGAGAGAGTGGGGCCTGTTACTTTAATGCGCAACAGGTCGGACAAGTTGTACTCGTTTAATCTGTTGCGCCAATCCGTTTTGACTATTCGGAGGTAGGAGATGAAGGACTCACACACAGCATTGCCATATGGGCAACAGAGACAGAGCTCAATGAGACTCCACAGCTCCTTTGCCTCATCTTGCTTCACCTTCCTCAATCTTGGCCACAGATCCATGGGGTCGATCATTTCAACTTCAAAATATGTTGTTGTCCACTGGACTAACATTACATATTGGTCTCTCAGTTGCTCCTCGTTTGTCAGGCTAAGTGGCTGAACATCTTTAAACGTCTTAAACACTTTACTGACGGCTGTAAGCTGTATGGCAAGACTTTCTTCAGTGGCATCTTTCATCCACACACGCGTGTTTAACACTTTTGCAACAGCATGAGCAACCTCATCTGCTTCCTTTGTTTCTCTAGACGATTCAGCTTCAGTACCATCAATGAGGCTACCATAACGGCTTGTAAGAGAATCATAGATGGCTTTGACGTTACGGCGTATCATACCATTGATCGCAGCCTTGCTCTGCTCAACATTGCTGACAGGAACACCCTGGTATTGGCTCTGTTGTCCTACCTCAGAGGGACCTTCTTTCTCAATGACAGAAAGAACATGTTTAACCGTTGGCAGTGCAGACGTTGCAGCAGCATCAGTTTCTTGTACTCTGCGTTGCATGATTTCGTACTGCTTGAGTGTGCTGTCAACCTTTTCAACCTGTTTGACAATGTTAATCTCGTTTGTCGCTTGGGTGAGCAAGGAAAGTTGTCGGGCAGGCTCAAGAATGTCAACATACATTGCACACTTCAGCAGCACCGATCCCTGTGCAATGCGCCTTCTTATTCCTTCAACCTTTGCTTTATCATTCCTCTTGCTTGTATCAGCAATAACATTCTGCATATGGCCCAAGTACAATCCTCTCTTGTCAATAAAGGCTTTCATTGCACGTAGCTTATGGTCAATCCAGCGGGTTCCAGTTGATTTGCAAGGCTTCACTTCTCCGTTCTCAAAGTTGTATACATCTTTCAGGATTTCGTGCAAGCTACGTAGTTCTCTCAAGCGTTTTCCTGAGTTCTGATAAAAGTAATACAAATCGCGCATTGCTGTCTCTACTTCCTGCATATCGTTCTTCAGAGCATCTTTCAGAGCTAGTTCAAGTCGATGAGATAAGCACCAGAAGAATTTAATGTGCCTCCCATATCTCTGCTGCAGGAACGAAATGACGCCAGCTCTTAATCCAGAATTGACTGCAGTGCCATCGGACTCAAAAAACACAATACGCTGCAACTTCTCCAAAATATCACAGTCTTGAAAAGCATGTTCGATAGCACTTGTAATGCCCGTTGCGTCTTGGGATGCAACTGACTTTAAGCTTAGAAATTCCAGGTTAGTCTTAAACTCATCTGGATCAACGTACAGTATATACACAACTTCTTTCTCAATGAGGGCTGCATCCGTTGCTCCGTCGACCAACACTGTGATAAAATTTGCTCTTTTAATTTTATCTTTAACTTCTTTTTCGAAGAGCGCTTTTGCTGCAAAGTGGATAAATATCTTGCAGGCCATGTCGTTTTCATATACAGAATTGCTAAAGAACTCGACTCCGTGTAACTTTTCAAGTTCTATGATGTCTGTAAAGTCAGAGAACGGGCGGCCTTTGAAAGCAATGAAGTAAGCAATATCAAAGAGTCGCTGAATACTGCTTTTTTCTTCTTTTCCAAGACGACCCATGTTCCCAACAGCTATAGAAATGGGGGAATTCTCAGATGGCGCTGGTATGGTAGCTCTCACCTTTCTGTTCTCAGCTTTTGCTTGCTCTTCTTCTTCTAGTCGTAAAGCACGGACATGAAGTCCGCTTCGTTCGTGGTCACCAACGGCTGACGATTTCAAGTTTTTTGATCCCGTAATAAAGGCACTTGTAGAGGGTAATTTTGTGGCCCATTTCTTGCAAAGACCGCATGTTATAACCTTATTTGACGAATCAATTTCCAGATATTTATTTGTTTGTTTCCACTTTTGGAAAGTTGATGCCTGCAAAGACATTTTGCTGACAGAACTCTCACATTCAATGAATCACGTTTTCTCACTTTCGGTGCTACACTAATTAAGAAAAACCCGTTGCCTAGCACGTGACCAAAATCTTCCTGAATGAAGTTTTACTTTATTCCGTGAGAAACCTTGAGATAATAAACTGACTAAAACAAGATTTCGCACATATCGCATGCTTTGAACTGCTGAAATAATTTATGTCAATATCTTTTTATTTTAATTAACGTGTTTCGCTGCGATAGCTCACTTTCACACAAATTATCGTGAATGGCTTTTCTTTTTGTGTTTATTTAAGCGTGAAATATGCAACTTTGTCTAGACAAACTGTCGCGCTTCTTTACTCACAAACACGGAAATCTGTGTTATCAAAAACAAAACTGTCTTTAGTTTGAAAGTGTAAAAATGCTTAACAACCGGCACTAAACAATTTTTGGTCCAAAAAATCTTGTTAACACATGTAGAAACATAAAGTGGTAATTTATGCAAGGTATATATTCATACAAACTTGCATGTTTCACGCTTGAATAAACAAATGCGTGAGAGAGTCGTTCCCGGAGAGCGAGGATTCTCCTGATTTCAACTTCGCCACGCTTCAATTCTCCAAACTATTTTCTATTCTTTTTACTCATTTAAAAACGTTTTCCAAAAAGCTTTATAAACGTTTGACCCTTTTTTAAAATCTTTGCTTTCATTTGGCCGATTCTTCAAACCGTTTTCTATTCTTTCTACCAGTTTTATGGCCGATCAAAATTTCTTCGGTGAAACTTCGCCGGCAAGTGGTGTGAAACTGTCGGCTATCGCCGACAGCCGGCTGCTATTTTGAACCCTGTCACTGAGTGACGTCTTCCATAGAATATCAAGATTGGCTGTTGGATCGCGGGCTTTCTGGATGACTATGTCATTGTACTTGATCTCTATTTCCTGGCTTGCTAAGCCCTGGTGCTGTATTTGGATGCATCCTGCTGTGGAAATATCTTCTGCATTAACTCGTCTCCTTGGAACAAGTTGGCTCTGCGTTGTTCCAGGGGTAGCAGCGGCTATGATCCCCATGCCATGGAAACGTATCGTTGCCGTCCAAGGTTCTTATGTTGTGATCAACATTATCTGCAACATATTGAACAAACTCGGAAGTATGGCTGGGAATATCAGTTCCTTGATTTACAGCTGCATTTTGTCCAAACTTCTGCACTTCTTGATAAGAACAACAAAATCCATGGCGGTGGAGGGAGTCAACAAGGAAACGTGATGCAAAATGATGATGAAGCTGTACAGCCACTCCAACCTGAAGTGGTGCAAGTAGAACTCGAGGGCGGGCTGCTTGCATCATGGCTTGTCCAATAGATGCCAATTTAAGGCCGACATCTTTTCCTGCCAGGATCCCTTCTAAAAAAAGCTTGAGAGAGGCAGGAAGGAAGTTGAGGCATTTCTCTTCAGTTTCAATTTCATTTACGGTGGGATAGTGCTCATTTGAAGTGTCTACTAACTTGATGTCATTCTTAATGAGCTTGGCAGCAGTTTCTATGATGTATTGTTTTTCCTGTTCAGGATGATCCTTTTGATGAGCATGAAATTCTTGAAGAACAGTCTCTGCTGTGCTCCTGAACGTGACTACATTAGCCCTTCCATTTAATTCAGTGATTATTATTTGATCACCAAAGTGCTCCTTGATCTTTGCCTTCATGTGTGTATGGCCATACGCTGTGCTTTCCGAGTCCGCCATAAAATCATTCATTAAGTCAATAAGGTCACTCACACTAATCTGCTCATCGTCATTTTCTTGAAGAAACCTTGCTACTCGCAGGAACGCATCCGTTCTTTCCTCATCTTGCGGACGGCCAACTTTTTTCTTCTTGTGCGTAGGTTCATCAGTCACAAACTTCTTTGGAATTTGCTTCCCTGTGCGGAAATTGACACTACATGTCTGATGATACACTGCATCAGCGGAAGGTAAATCATGTACATGCATAATTCTGGCCTGTACAATGTCACTCCATGCATCTTGTCTTTCACAACATGTCGCCAATATAGTATCCTTAATGTCTAGGGTTGTTACATTAAATACCTCTTTTTTATTCCCTTGCTCCCCAACATTGACAGGCGTTCCACAAAAAAAGCAATCACCGCTGAAACTGAAGCTCTTTTCCGCTGAACGGCGTTTGGAGTGGGAAATACTCGTGTCTGGGGTTTGGGCGGCCTCTCTTTTAGCTTGGGCTATTTTGTTAGGGTTGCAATGGATTTTGCGGCAATATTGGTGAACTTGTTGCCCAGGTACGGTGCAGATAGTACTATCATTACGCTCTAAACTTGCTCTGTTAACACTTGCACTGCCTTTCTCTCCTAGCGTAACTATAGCGGAGTCAGGCCCTTGGTCGAGTGGCTCTTTACAGATTATGCAATTGGGTTTTCCATCCATCACAGATTGTGTTTAAGATTATCTGAAATCATAAATATTCCAAGATTGATTGAACTAATAATGCTTCAGCAAGTCTAGTTACAACACTGAATTTGAAATCCGAGTCTGTTCTTGCCGTCATAAATTTGCTTTATCAAATTTACCTACGTTTTTAAGTAAAAAATATACTTATAGGTCACCAAAATACTTCACTTCAATCACTTCTTTTGTACATTTATAAGTTTAAAATACCTGTTATAACCAAATTATTGTTGCAATTACAATCTTGCACAGCATATAAACAATGTAAACTAAAATAATTGTAGTTCTTGTACATTTTAAAACCATTTTTATACTAAAATAGTTTCACGAACTCAGGAAAAAATATGGTGTTTTGTGGCTTGAGCCCGAACTGAAGTGCCTACATTGTCTCTATTGTTATCTTAATATGATAAGTTAACTGCGAAATAGGGCTATTATACAGCTTGTCCTGGCCAATAGTCATCACATTTCATGAATTAGAAGAATAAACGATTCAAATTCACATGATGCTTACAATTTATATCATTATAAGTGCAGAAAATTGTTGTATTTAAACTGCTAACAAGCTTACGAACTTACATACACTGTAGTGAAACCAAAAATATAATTCTAATTTTCTCTGCGAAAAAGTTATTTAATTTGCAAATGTGTGTTTTATTGTGCTTAACATTCTATTCAAATCACCAATCAATATTTAAAACATTGAAAAGCAAGTCAAAACAAGTAATAAAAGGACTCACCTGTACACAGCAAATCCCACGTGGAGGCGGCCATATTGAATTGAGCCTGCAGTAACTACTGGTCTGCGGTTATTATTTTTAAACGGTCTCAAAATGTTAAGACAATAGTTTTCAATCAATAAAGATAATTACAAGGTTTTCCTAACGTTCTGATTTATGTAACAGCCTGTAAAAGATAACTGTTTATATAGCCTCGTTTTCATGTTCAGCATCAGGGTATCCATATAAATAATATATTTTTCTCCCCTTGTTCTCCTTAGATTGTTCTAGACTTTTGATATATTGTAGAGGATATATTTCTGGTTATAAAACCCTAGAGAAACTTTCTGTTGCAATTAGTGATAGGTTGACCACTTTTATTCGCTAAAATGCTTGGACTATACACAACTATTATTTTGTGGTTTCCTTCAATTTGGAAGTAATCAGAAAAATGACAAAATATCGTGAACATGTTCCTTTAAATTCTGAGAAGATAGCAAGCTCCGCGCAAAGAAACACCGTAATGAATTGGATAAAATGAGCAAAGCCAATGAAGAAAATGATACCGACGGCTGATAATCTGCACTTGTTGTTACGGTGAGAACACAAAAACCACGAACACTTTCATTATACTTTGAAAAAGAAAGTAGAGGAAATAGTTGATGAACTGTTCACGGAAAATATCATGCTGCTTCATCTCTGTCATTTGTTTAAATTCCCTGCTGTTTGAGCTATCATTTGATGGTTTTCTGCAGAAATTAACATATGCAAAATGGAGTAAAGTGTTCACGGTTTTCTGCTTCACACTGAAAAATAACATGAGCGTTTTTTTTTTTTTTGCTTTCGTTGCACAATCCTTTTTTCTTCGATGAGGAGACCAGGTCACAAAAAATGTCTTTATAGACCTGCCTATATACTTTCTCCATTTACTTTCAGGTGATGTTATTTGTAATTTTTGTGGATATTTTATGAGAGTTGGCTTCGTGAGTAACACCACCAACTTTTGTAATTGTCGAAAACGAAACTTTACCGAAAACGAAAAATTCACCAACTGTGACAAATCCAAAATCGTGTTTTAAATCCCTTAACATTTCTTCTAGACAAAGACCGAATTCTAGGCTTCCTGCTATCTAGTTTCTTTGAAAACTTCTTGGTTGGGGGAATCTAGACACATTTTCGCATAACTCATACTAATGAAATTATGCATACCATTTTGCGAGACTCCTTTTCATGCGTGAAGTATGAAATTACATGGACGGATTTGTTTGCCCAATTAGGTTTGGGTTAAGTATGGGGTTGCTGAATATTCAGCTTGCCTGTGGCAGTCAATGTTAAAGTTGAAAGAAAATTAGAAATATTAGCCCGAGAAGTGAAGCTAGTTTTAACAACATCAAATTTCCAAGTGGCAACTATCAGACCGATAGTTCCGAGACTGAAACACTCTAGTATCGTTTTTATTGTTCACCACTAATTTTTTTTCCTCGCGCCAATTCAAAAACGAGCATCTTGAATTATTTTTTACTTTCAGAATAAAAACCTCAATTAAAAGCTGAAATTTAACAAATGAAACAAAACCAGACAAGAAACCCACTGAATGCAGTGAATTTGGTTGGGTTTTTTGTCTGTGGGCACGCTTGTTTACAAAAAGTTTCACGGGCGGGCACTATCCATCCGGGCATTTTTTCTCGGACGGGCACTATGAGCGGATGAACACTCTCGCGTCACGTGATCAATTTAAACCAATCAGAATCGGAGAAAATTTAGTGGTGAACTCAGTAACGTGTGATAGTTGATGAGGGCGAAGCCATAATCAACATAGAAATCGAGCGCGAATAATCTAATTGTCTTAATATAAATCTACTAGACGTCCAAAGCGTAACAACAAGACAGGCTAAGCGGTTTTTATTGAATGATGTTATAAATAGGTCTCACCACACGCGGATAATTGACAACTGCACCACATTGCATTGGCTTCTGTGTACGCATTTGCATTTCACTCACGATTTATCCACGCGGTCCAGCGCCAACATGTCAACCGAAAAGTGAAGGCAAGCATGTCACACGAAGAACGAAACGTTATTTTCGATTTTCCCGCCCC
The DNA here is from genome assembly GCF_052425735.1 of Oculina patagonica. Lineage (NCBI taxonomy): Eukaryota > Metazoa > Cnidaria > Anthozoa > Scleractinia > Oculinidae > Oculina > Oculina patagonica. Next base: position 22,133,466 of record NC_135767.1, read on the forward strand.
CTACCCCCGGGACACGACCGCTTCAAACAATTCCCCACCCCCTGGGCCCAAAGGACCGGACTTATCCCAGGGGTTGCCCGGAGGGGGGACAGAAACGGGTCAAATTGAACCATGCTTTATTGAAACCGTTATTTGCTCGAAACTGAAGGAAAAGCCAAGTTTTTATTGTGAAATGACGATTGAAAGATGTACTGACTTACAAGGGCCCTTGGAAGTCAAGCTTTTTTAAAATTCGAAAACGTAAACGATTAGAAATTGAAAAGATGAACGAGTTGTTCGCAAGGAAGAAACCACATTGCATTATTTTGCTTCAGTGTGCGCCTTTGCATTTCATGCACGATTTTTGTAAACCGTCACCTGCTCGGAATTGAACGAAAAGCCAGGACTTTAATTCATTGTTAAACTACAAAGGCCCTTTGGAAGTCAAGTTGTTTCAAATGCAGGGAACGTGAACGATTAGGAATTTATGAAAAGTTGAACGAGTCGCCCGCAAAAAACCTCGAATTCGCTTTCAATTTTGTTGCTTAATTTATTGATGCATAACAAAATTGCAAGTCGAATCTGTTTAAACTTAATTTCCACAAAATGTCCCGGTGAAGCGCATTTCTGAATGTTATAAAACAAGAGAGGATAAAAATCGCCCCCTTTTAAAAGCGTAAATAACAATAAATGCTTTTGTTACAGTGTAAAATCTTTATTACGTATTTCCTTACAGTAACTTTCTTCTCCGAATTCTGTGAAATCGTCTCGAATAGTAAATTATTCAAGTTCTTCTTCACGGACAATTTAAAAAGCGAAAAAGCGGCGGCAATTCTGTTGACAAGCGCACGCTGTTTCGTTACTCACTTTCTACAACAGAATAGATAGTGAGTAGCGTAGCCAACCAGTAAACGACATTCGTGATAGAACGATAGTAGATTTATACTAATTTGCAATAGATATGGAACAAAGAGGAGGAAAAACTACAGAAAGTGGCGGAGCGCGAAAGTAAAAGGTACTGGCGATGCGAGGTTCAGACCCCCTTTCCCCCCACTCCATCCCACCCCACCCCCCAATCTCCCTCATAACACGGACAATTACTTTATAATAAGGACACCCAACTCTGCCTCCTTCGTGTCCATATGAAAAACGAGTTTGGCTGCACTACATTTTAAACTGTACACCACATTCATGCCTCATTTCCTCTAATCAACAGCTTTGGCTCTAAAATGTTACGAGTGTACAAACATTCCCGGTTACTCCGCTGCAAGCCAATGCAGCGATGAGCCACTTGGAACCATAACATGCAAGGCTGACCTGAATAGATGCATGACTGTCAAGGGTACCATAACAGTTGCTGGTGCTGGCTCACTTGACATCGAGATTAAGAACTGCACCAACAGCTTCGTTTGTGACCCAGCTAGTCCATATAGCAGTAAGTATAAAAAATAAAGCCAATATTCAAGTCATACAGTTATATTTCGATAAAATACTCTCCCCCCAACACACTGACCGAAAGTTAAGCTCTCCAGGGGCGGATCTAGGGGAGGGGTGCGGGGTACCCGGGCCCCTTCCTAGTTCTTGCCAAAAGACATTTTTTTTAAATGACTTCCCTGCTGAAAAGTTTTTTGGTTGCACACACACGAGGTCAGGATCCACCATTGCTCTTTCCCCAAACATCAAAGATTGAAATGTCGTTTACAGTATGTTCAGAGAATTTGACGTCCATTTTACGATAAAAAAAAAAAAACAATTTCTTGAAGACGATACGTCAAATTAAGCATGTGGACGTTCTTTACCTATTGGCACTTATTTTAATTTTCAAATTTATACGAGATTTGAGTTTTATAGGTTTTTCTCTTTTGGTAACGTGATTCATAACAAGAACATTTTCTTTACAGTGTGCAAGCTCTTGAACATAACTGGAATGATGAGCGATTGTAATACCGAGTGCTGTGAAGGTGACCTGTGCAATGGAGCTGTCCGCATCTCTGGTTTGCTCGCAAGTTTTGCCGCCATTTTGCTGGCTTTGGTCCTGAATTTGTAATTTTTAGGATATCACGTCAGGGGTTTTCTTTTGTTTTAGTTTAAATAGCTGGCAACGTTTTTAAAAGGCCAGAAAAGTGATGCACGGTTTTCATTTTTAACCAATTATGCATGTAAGTTGAAGAATATAAATTTCCTTTTGTGATTTCGGTACCTTTTTTTCAATATTAGTAAGGAGAATGTCATTAAAGATGTGAATATTGTTCATCGTGGTGTAAGATAGGAATGAACGTTTATTCGTTTGTCTCACGATAGAATCGCTTTGAGATGTTGATCGCGACGTTTCGACTGCAATACTGCTAGTCTGATGAAGACTAGCAGTATTGCAGTCGAAACGTCGCGATCAACATCTCAAAGCGATTCTATCGTGAGACAAACGAATAAACGTTCATTCCTAGATAGAAGAACTTTGTGGACTGTAGAACAAAACCACAACATATAATTTATGATTTTTAAGGAAAGTTTTTTTAACACTTTGCACTTGGCGAGATATAACTAGTAGCAAAAATTGCATTTTAAAAGCAATAAATGTTTGCACTTTTTCGTTATTACTTGTGATGCGTTTTGATTTCATGGTACGGGCGGACAAACTAGACACCTTGATGATCTTTTCCCTTAATAAAACGTTTTTTTGACTCGCTGTCTAGCTGATATTGAAAAGTGAAATCTTTAATGCCCAAGTAGCTCCAAGTGACTCATAACTCGCGTCGTTTACTTTTGAATCCTGTAGCACTTTAGCAGCTTTTTGCTCCCTGGACGGGATGCTATTCCATTGCAAGTTACTCCCCAGATATCTGCCAAGCTGTCTCAACAATCCCGTTTATACTCCTAGCTGGAGAGAGGCACTGTACATGTGCATGAGAGTAAAGTGTCTTGCCCAAGAACGCGTACGACACGTTGTCCCCAGCCAGGGATCGAACCCAGAGCCGTTCGGGCAATTGGACTCATGTAATTTATATACAGAGCCGATCGCGCGAGTTAGGGTTCTCACAGTGAAATTCTTGCTTCGTGTCTGTGTGAAAAGCTCTTTTAATTAAAGGGGAGGGGAGGGGAGGGCGTGTGCAGTGGCATTTCTATCAGGGAGGGTGTGGCGGAAATGTGTTGTGAACATCCCTGGATAAGGGAAAATAATTTCCATTTCCTCAACTTTCTTTCCCCGAATCGGAATCCATTTCTTAAGATATTTTTAGTTTTGCACATTTTTGCAGGAAACCAGCAAGCTAATTCATTTCGGACTCGTTTATTCTCAGACCTTTAAGCACCTGGAAACATCTACTTTCGCATACAAATATAGGAATCGTAATTTTAGCGGATGTAATAATCATATGAATTTAGCTTATTTAAATTGTCCGTCACGCAGACTAGTTACTGGGAAAGCTAGTTGAAATCAAAGCTAATTAATTCTCAGTTATGTTGAGAGATTGAAAAAAAGTCATTTTACAGTAACGAAATTTCACTTATTTCTTACATTTTTCTTCTGACAGTGAACTAAAATCCTTTTCGACAGAATGTTAAGTCAAGTAACGAGGGATTGCCAACAACAACAAGAACAACCGACAAGTCAAGTTTAATATTAGCTTCCAATGTAGCGAGCTTGGTGGCCCTTTAATATAGGCCTTGCTTTCGTGTGACTTCCTTTCGACCGCGGACAAACGACAGAAATATGCAAAAAATAAGAAAAGTACTGCAAAGATAAGGTTTTTATTTTCACAGTTCAATTTTTAATTAATTAAAAAAATAATCAGGGTCACGAAAAAAGAAACTCCCTCCGGTGGCAGAGTTTAGAACCTATTATAATATAGATAGGAGTCTACGCGCGCTCTGATTGGCTAAAAACCTATGTTTTATCAGAGTATAAAACATAGAAAAATCATGTTTTATTGTTTTTCGTCAGCTTTCCTCGAGTGCTTCGCGCGTCGTTGACTGTTTGTTGGCTATAACCACTCGTATCCAACAAGGGCGAATGGAATAATTGTTTTATTAAATTCCTTTTTAAGTATAAATCCACTGGACATTTCATTTTGATGTAAACGAAGTGAGGCGGGAAAAATTGTGGCGCGGTGTCCACTGCTTGAGTTGAATGAAACTCGCAAGGAAAGCGAGCGAGAGAGTTTTCTTTCGAAGATTTTCTTCGACAATCTCCTCTTAAATCGTCTATTCATGCTGGAACTTGATTGTGACAACAATTAAGGTTTACGGGAATATCCGAAGCAATAGCTTTTCTGGAAATTATACGCCTTGTTCAAGTCGAACGAAGCAAGGGACGGATGTCATCGAGACTACTATAATTATATGCTGAGACGAAATTGCACTCGGTGCAGTCGGTGAAGTTTATCGAAGTTCAAAAAGACAAGATCAAGATTAAAAGGTAACAAACTTACCTGAAATGCTTAGCCTTATTTTACGTCGAATACTGAATGAAATTGTGTCAGTTTTCTGGTCTTCCCGTAAACTATTTTCTGCTTTTCATCTTTGTTTACTCGCTCTTGTTGTACATATTTTTAATTAAACCTTTCACTCGCGGTGTCTAAAATCTATATCATAAAGCAAATAAAGAAGCCTAAGTCATGTTTTATACTGTCATAAAACACTCCGGGCATTTGAGAACACTCGAGAAATGTAGAAAACATTCGCCTGCGGCTCATGTTTTCTACATATCCCTCTTGTTCTCAAATGCCCGTCGTGACAGTATAAAACATGGCTTAGGCTTCTTTATTTGTTAAATAAAATGGCCTTGCTCACCATGAGTTCTCGTCGCTCAGTGGATAGAGTGCCCGTACGGTGTTTAGGAGGTCATGGGTTCAATTTCAAGCATACAAGTGTATACCGTAAAATTCCGGTTATAAGCCCCAGGCTTATACAACTTCGTAAGGGGTTTTGTGTGGGCTTATAAGCGGAGAGGCTTATATCCGGGGGGCTTATAAGCGGAATAAAAAAGCCCCCCCCCCAAGATATAAGCACCCTCTTATGCGTTTTTAGCCTAAGATCAACACTGCCTTGGCTCGTTTCGAAACGTTTTTTTTATTCCGCTTATAAGCCCCCCGGATATAAGCCTCTCCGCTTATAAGCCCACACAAAACCCCTTACGAAGTTGTATAAGCCTGGGGCTTATAACCGGAATTTTACGGTATACACTTGTATGCTTGACAAAATATTGAATTAATAAAGATAAAATAGTTTTAGTGCCTGGATGTAACTGGAAGCAGCAATAAAAGTTGATATGCCTGCATGTGTAGTGTTGTTTTTGTTTACCCTCCTGTTACCGCCATTTTCCATGGTAACGCTTCGCCTCCTACCGGTTAACTCTTGAAAACATAACTGTCATGATCAGGAAATTTGCATAATATTCGACACACCTGCACGCTCGAGTCACGAAAAGTTGTAAACCTTTGGCCGGGGCGAATAAACGCTACAAGCCCATTTCCGGCAACATGGAAATCTTACTCCAGATTTTAGTAGCTGCGTTTCTTCTGCCTCATGGTACGTATATAATAAGACTTCCACAATACAGTCAACTCCCGCCTTGCGAACACCTCGCTAAAACGGACACCCAGTTTTTAAGGACAGAAGTTGAAGTCCCGGCGAATAATCAAGAATTACTAAAAATAATTCCTGTTCTTACGTACTTGCTTGCTTTGTTATGGATACTTAATTCGTGCCGTTCTTGAAACATTCGTCGCTACGATTTCTGCCCGGTTTATTCCTTCGTTTCGCCCCACTAACTGCCCCTGGGTCTCCGAGGACGATGAACACTCTGCTTGCATGAATTATGCGGCAAAATCGACGTATTTTGCTTTAGGGGATCTGGGGGCATTCTCCCCCATAAATGTTAAAAATTAGCTGCTCAGAAATACTATTTCCAGCCATTTTTGTGACATATCCGTTAAGACGTTTAGTAAAATGACCCATGTCATTTCATCAATTTCTTAGTTACATTCTGTATTCATAAGCCCCAATATTGATGAAAGCATTCATTTGTTATTCATCATTCTCAAGTTTTGAACACGCGCTTTATCATTCCTACCAATTTTATAGCTTTGATTCATAATTCCGCTTCCATTCCTAATACATTGTAAAGATTAAGGTTTAAGTGCTGTGGTGATCAAGTTTCTTATTAATAACTACCAGTAGATTGTTTTAGCTAGAATTTGCCAGCTGGCAAAAAAAAAAAAAACGTTAATGGCAGTTAATGATTCTTTTTGTTTCCGAAGTTTGTTTTCAATTCTTGTAATTCGGGTTGAGAGAGGAAATTTCTAACAATAACACTCTAATTTTTTAAAAGTCCTATGACAGACAGGTAAATATCTTATAAAATTTAGAAAGAACATCGTTTTCAATATAGTGTGATATTGGTAACGATTTTTATGCAGCCATCTGATGGACGTAAATCATTTCTCGTATACCAGCTTGTAAATCGCCTATTTTTTTTTTTTTACTTTAAAAAGTCAAACTTGTTTTTTTGCTTTTACCGTGCTATAGCATTTCGCCGTAAGAGAAATTACTCCGTGCTTGTTAGCGGCCGATTCTGTTTGATATAAGTACATGGCTGATAGATCTGGCAAGAAAAGAAAATACGTAGGTTTTATAAAAATACATTGAGCTGATGAATTATCAGGTTTTGTGCACCGTCAACCCCCCAAAAAGCGAGCAAAAACCTATTACAGTGAACTTTGCCGGGATTCATAACCATTCCATTGGTGTACATCATTTGAATTTCGGATTTTCCACACGTTGGCCGCCAGAAGACTGTCACGTATTGCTCCAATTTAATAGATTTTTAACTTTTTATCTTTATATATAATGTAGTTATTTTTATATTGTTATATATATTTTTCTTTTTAAAGGACCCCTTTGATAACAGTACTCATGTACTGAAGGGCCATCCTGTTTTAAATTCGTTATTATTATTATTATTATTATTATTATTATTATTATTATTATTATTATTCCTGTGATTCTCTCAATCTTAACAGATAACAGATAAGATATTGCGAGAAGAAATTATGAGGAAATCGGTCTGAAGAATTTTTGATTTGATTGACAGTTTTCTCTCTGAGATGTCACGTGTGTCTGACGCAGTCTGGTTCAAACTTACCCGGGATACCTAGCGGTGCCAGCCAGTGCGACAGTGACAAGGAGGACACTGTCCAGTGCAGTCAGTATCTGGACAGATGTATGACTGTAAATGGGACCATGTCCATTCCACATGTGGGCTCTGTGTCATTTGTTCTGAAGAACTGTTCAAGCAGCTTGGTTGGGTGCAATCCGCAGAGTCAATTCAGCAGTAAGTGTACTGTGCACTACAATGTACCTTAAGGTTGGAGCGGTTTTCACTTGAGTGTCGAAAGTAAATTGCGTTTGCTTTGGTTTTACATTACTACGCTTAGTGATTGGCTAAAAAATCTCGCGCCACTTTCTCAGTCAATCAGGAGTAAAACCAAAACCAATCGTGACTCGCTCGCGCACGTTTTCCCGCGCTTCGTGCCAGCTACATGTATTTGCTTCGAGTTTTGATTGGTTCACTGGGTTGTCTGTGTCGTTTGTGATTGGCCAGACTGATTACTTTGGTTTTGGTTTAACGACACTCAATTGAAAACTGCTCTACTCTTGTAAGCAGCTACTAAATTAGTACTCGCTAAAATTTGTCTCCGTCAAATTTAATACGCGTTAAATTTAAATACCCCCTACCCCAAAGAAAAACAAAATTAAACATAGTTGACCTGAAAAAAAAAATGGATGCCGGATCCATTTCCTGACATTTTTAAAATTGTTCTTTCTGGCAATACAAATGACAAATGTGCGTTCAATTTCATGTGAGTTTGTTCTTTTACTGAACATTTGTTTCTATTTTGGCTATATGCTAATTTACACGACTTTTAGAAAATCGCTAAATTAAATAGTCACTAAATCTTGCTCAGAAAAAATCGCTTAAATTAGTGGCCGCTGAACATAGAAACTTTAAGGTATACATGAAATGATTACAAGGGACCAAAAGGGACAATCATTGCGACTGTGTCACGGCTGAGACAATCAACTCTCGCCTTGCGGACACCTCGCCATTACGAACTACCTGTTATTACGGACAGAAGTTGAAGTCCCGGCGAAAAATAATTACTGAAAATACAATGTGTACTTTCGCTACTGCCGTAGCGGACATGACGGACTTTCGTCATTTCGGATACCAAATTGTGGTGCCGAAGGTGTCTATTTTTGAGGGAGTTAATTGTATTTGGCTTACTAAATTTTCGCTACGAAACCTTCTGTTAGCGAAGAAATTGCTTTTATAACCATAGCTTCACTCTAAACGGCAAATACGGCGTTATAATTTAATAGTTTTCCATAAACGAACATAATCAACTCTGGCTTACTTTTTAGCGTAGCAGACTTTAAAATCCCATATCGCAAACTTTAATTTTTTTTTTATCTTCAATTTTCGTTCATTCGTTCCTTTTTTGTATAAGTCGTATTTTTGAAATGTTCCTTCACTGTTTTAAGTGTTTTTTATCACTTACGCAATATTACAAAACACCAAAAGAAAATCGTTTTTTTTTTCCTCAGTGTGCAAGCTTCTCAACATGACCGATTGTTCGGTGGCCTGTTGCCAAGGCGACCTGTGTGACCCGTATCACGTGACTGAACCAAGCTCCAAACCAAACAGTGCTGCCCATGTCAAAGGATTGACCTTCACGTTTACCGCCATTTTGTGTGCATTGGTCTCGCAAAGTTTTGAATAGTTTTATTAAATAAAGACTTCATCGAGTTCTTCATAGCTCTCATGCGTTGATGGGCTAGTGCTGCAAACATTTATCAGTTACTGCTACAAAAATGGTATCAAACAAATGCCCATTCGTTGATAAACACATTGTGGTTATTTTCTAAACGTCACTGATAACCATAGCAATCGATTTACAAGTTAAAACACTCTTATTTTAGCCTTAAGTGCTTATAACTCTAAAACGAGTCCGGTGGCCCCCATTTTTTATTACAGGATAATGATCAGCATGTTAAGATAGAACTTTTTCTACCAAACAGTTTCAGAGCGACTTTAATAATGTTTGTAGCAGGGTTAATGTTTGTAGCACTGTCTCATCAAAAAAAAAGAAAGTATTGGAAACTGTTGCGAGTCTCCTTAAACACTCGATAAGCCCATTTTAATATTAACATTAGGTGGGACCTTGACTGCTATTTTTCACTAATTACGCACAACTTTAATCACCCAATAATTTTTAAAGGCAGTTTACTACCACATCAGATGTATGCGATGTTATTGTGTGCTTACTCTGTGATCTTCAACGCCGTTCCAGGGGCTGTTTTTCTTTAATCTTGTTCCCAGGGACCTACGGACACGGAAAGACACTCTTTCTCTGCCCCTTTAGTGTCGGTATTAAAGAGGTTTGACTGTATTATAAATGTGTTAAACAAGTTTTACGAATGATTATGCTGACCAACAGTATCAGTATCAGGTGAGAAGGACCCTATTAAGGGAAAAGAAAGACGTGGAACTGTTATTTATTAACTACCCAAATAAAGTCACCGCCAACTCATACAAACTCACACGTGCACACAAACACGGCGCAATGCAAAATTGGCGGACGGGTAATGGGAGGAACGGGGAATCCTCTGTCTCTTAAAAGCAGTTACCACAAGTAGAAAAGTAGTCGATTTTTAATAAAAACAAATCGCGGATTACTTCTAACACAATCTAACTAACGAAACTTCTACCAGCTTTACAAAAAATAATAGGGAAAAAAATTAAAAAGTAAAAAAAAAGAAATGCATCAAAAAGACACAATCGATTTTGACAAGTCCCTTTATGTGATAAGCCACAAAGTTCCGCGATACTGGGTTCGCTTTGCAGATGAATTCATACAAGCATGGTCAAGGCTAAAACCAACAAAGTGGCGCCAGAGCTTGCAGCCAATCCCAAACCTGCACTTGTTGCTTTCATGGTAGTGCTGTGGACTGTACTTGTTGTTTTCATGGTAGTGCTGTGGACTGTACTTGTTGTTTTCATGGTAGTGCTGTGGACTGTACTTGTTGCATTCAAGGTAGTGCTGTAGACTGTGCCAGTGGCGTTCACATAGTTGCACACTGTAAAAGTAAAAAATAAAAAAAAATAAAAAATAAATCACTTTATTTAAGTGTTAATGTATTTAGCACGGTTGTGCTAATTGAGGATACTGTAAAAAAATAAACAAATATTACAAATCGAACATAAGCATGTTAAAAAACCCAACTGGCAGGAGGCCATCCAGTTGGCTATTTACAAAGCGTTGGGGATTTGAATTCGGGACGACAGAAGACAAATCAAACTAGTGGCAGGGACGTTGATTTAAACCCGGGGCCTCCGGATTACAAGTCCAGCGCCCTATCACTAGGCCACGCCGCCTCCTCCGAAAAAAAAGGAATTAAACTTCGGTTTCCACCTTTTAAATACTCTAATAAAAGTCAAGGCACATTATTTCTCTTTCGAGCAGAGGGAAAACAGTGGAACATATAGAAAGAGGGAGGAAGTGTTAACCTTCGGCGGCGCCCGCTGCGCCCTTTATGCACTTTTTCCGAACTAGACCCTCTTTCATCGACCTCCTACGGCCCGGCACTACACTGCACTGCACTGCACTGCACTACATCATAGCACTGCACTAGCTCTAGGTCCGTTATAAAGCGGTTCGATATATCTTGGGCTGCATTAAGTTTGATTTTTTAAACACTAAAAATGCGAAGGTACAAGCAGCCCCAAATCTAGAGTACAAGACAAACGTAGGGCGATGAACCATTCTTCCCCAAATTGAGTTAAAGACGTCTAAGGTACCTTCTCGTCCTCTGAAGCACACTTCAGAACTGGCACAGTATGGTTCCTTTAATGGTACATCATCCTTGTCGTTCCTGCACCAATAGCAGCCAACGATGCCTTCACACGTTTGTGAACTGTTTCTCTCGCTGCAGCGAGGATCAAAACATTTCTCTAATTTTGACAAAGGATCGCTGCACTTCTTTTTAGGGACAGGAGAGCTGTGGTTGCTGGGTGGTTGTACCTCAGGAGCCGAGGGTGGGCAAATAGGAAGACTGAAAATAATGCAAAGCAAAGGAAGGGTTAAGTAACATATTTGACTTAACAAACCTTCAGCCCTCGCGCAAACGTCGTACCTGTTAACTACACGTGACTGTCATGAGCAAGTTTAAAGGAAGAATCGTAGTTAAGTCATTGTTCATATAATGTGCAAATTCTTTTTGAAGGACTATCTTAATTTCGTTTTTCAGTCTCATAGAAATAAAGAAACAAACCTGCTGTTGGGGAACTGACTGCGACAATAATGAAAATCCAAGGGGGAGGTGCAGGGGCATTCACACGTCAAGCCTGTATAAGGACATGTGTTATTTGAAGAACACGGGCAGGCCTCTGCAGAGCAGAAGAGTTCTCTGACAGCAATCCCTGCAAAAATACATATTGCAACTGAGTATTAGCTAAGTCACTGACGGACTGACCAATCGACTGAGCGATCGCGGCCGACCGATCGACCACTAGACGTTTTGGCAAGTACTTCAGTAGTAGTTTAAAACTACTGACGAAACTAAAAGTACTGTCGACAATGTTCAAAGAGTCAGTCATAAACTGTTCAATGTGACTATGTCAACTTATGACTACTCGTATTTGATATTCAAAGATAAAAAGTAATTTACAAACCTATATATGCATTTGTTCCTATAATTTCCGCCAGCTGGTATTTTGTACATCTTGCACCACTCCTGAGAGTGTCTACCCCGCCGGGTGGTAAGTGGACTTCGTAAAAGCTTTGCTTCTGTATCTCCTCCAGATCACGACATTCCTTTTTTAACAAGTACCCTTCCCTGATGAGGTCTTCTGCCATGAACTTGTCCTTCTCGGTGATGTGCACATATTCTACGTCCGATGCTGCCGCAGATGGAAGTAAGAAGTCCTCGTGCATGATGAGAAAGCCAGCACTGTCCATCACAAAGCAGGAATAGGTTTTTGTCTCTTTGCACTTTGGGTAAACCTTGGTGAGTAACCTGTTCAGATGTTTTCAAATAGATCAGCTCAAACTAGAAAAAATGCATGATTTTGAAACAATATTTTGGTTGTCTATATGTTGTTATCGGTAAAGGTGTTATAGTAGAGTGTGTTCATGGCGGCCATATTGGAGAAGTTAATCATTAATAAAATGATTTTCCTTTGAGAAAAAATCATTTTTATGCAAATATATTTTATTTTTTAACTCCTCCAACATGGCCGCCACGAACACACTCTATTGATTGACAGTTTGCTACATGCATCCGATATGAAATGCTCACCTGTAGAAATAAGTCAGTGGAAAGTCAGCCCCCATAACACCAAGCACTTCATCGTTTGTGTGATGGATATGACTTGGTTCTCCACGAAATAAGGCGCGGCCAGCGGTAATTACGACTCCAGCTCCTGCCATATCCAAATATGGTGTTGTAAGAGTGAGTGATCCCGTATGGGCTAATGCAGTATAATACCTAGAAAATAGAAAAATTACACGTTAAATAAGACAGAAATATAGAAGACCAACATAGAAATATAGTGAAGATGATGATGACAGTGTAACTGATATTGGAAAATCAATTTTCTGACTGCTTTTCTTTAAAAGTATCGTCTATAACAAATAGTAACTCACTTTCGTGTTCATGTGGATAGCCAATGCAACCAGACTTTCCATTCCTGAAAATTCGCTTCTAGAAAGTTAATTTTGGAAACACTGGACTATTTGTTGAAAACGCTTCTAAAACCTTCTTATACTAGCACATTATGTTGTATGGCCTTTTCAAACTGACTGTTTTAAATCAATTCTTTACTTCATCCTTCTTTAATCACATAACCAGCCCAGGTCACTGAAAAACAGTATCCAATGTATAATGAGTCAACAGCGGTACCATTCCTTACCAGGGTCTTTGTCTCGGGTCGTAACCTTTGGTATTCACACTTCCTGGAGTTGTTCTGAAAATTCCATTGGCTGTACCAATGTATCTCCAAACCACATATTCCGTGAGGTCTGTTTTGTCACGCAACCACAGGTCTTCCGCTTTCCATGTTGCAACCACTGTGTCCCGAATGTCATCTTTCAAACCAGGATTTTTTACTCTTCCCGTGTCGTCTTTCATGTAAGCAGTTAGTAGATCCACATCGCCTTTTGTCTCATCTTTGCCTATATAGTTATACGGGTCTTTATAGGCTCCAGGAGCAAACTTTACCACAGTGGAATCTATCAAGTAAAAATGCAATTTTGACGATTAGAGAAATCGGATCGAAAGAAAATATTATTCTAACGGCACAATGTAAAGGCACGAGTGTTTTTCTGGGATGTTTGGGGAATATCTAGGCTTTTGGAGCGTGTTTTTATAAGACATTTGCTAACCACTGTGTTGATTGGTTATATGCGAAGTGTCCTCACCTTTTGCAGCATATACTCCAAAATGAGAACATGGTTTTTCAGGAGGATTTAAGTCGATTCGGTGATATTTAAACTTGTACCCTGTAAAACAACAAAAATTAAATCACATCAGAGATGAAAAGTTAAGTACGGAAATGGAAACCGTCTGGACCAACTCCAACTGTCTGTCTTACGGAGGTGTTCGTCTTATAGGGAGTTAAGTTACAGTAAAAAAAAAACGGCAGGGACGGGACCAACACCAGGTGTCCGTCTTAAAGCGGTGTCCGTCTTATAGAGGTGTTCGTTAAGAGAGAGAGTTGACTGTATACCAAACGAACTCCAACTTTTCCAAGATCTTCTGTGATTGGTGTAATGATCTAAAACTCACCATCAGGAATTTTAAGTGAGTTTAGTTGATCGTCAACGTGAGAAACTGGCACCACTACACCAACCGAGAAATCAATCTTCACCAGTGGTCTCCAGAAGTACGTGGAGTTAACTTCTTTCACTGTTACCCCTTCTTTTTCTTTCCCGCCTCGTGGCAAAAATCTTTTAGCAACGAACGTTTTGGAACCGGATTGCCCCCTAGAAAGAAAATCAGAACAACGAAAAATTAACTGTTGCCAAGTTCCAGGGTTGAAAAGGCACAGTGTGAGAGTAAATTGTCTTGTCCATATAACAAAACACGACTTAAATATCCCAGAGAGTGTTCGCATCTGGGTGGCTTGATCCGAAATCCAACATTATGAGGCAGCATCGCCTTCCACTTCAAGAACCGTTTTAAGGAGAACAATGAGTGGCGTAAAGAAGTGAGTCTGTAAGGCCCGGGCCAAACGTAACTTCACATGTGATAAACCTAATGCAAATGACCAAATGATATTGTTTTTGGTCATTTGCATTAGGTTCGACTCATGTGAAGTTCGACGTTTGACTGGGCCTAAGAGTAATCTTTTCAAAATAACATACTTTGTTATTGCGTCAAAGACCTCCTCGAACGCTATCTCTGCCTCCAAGGTCCTGATGTCCAGAAACACAGGGTCCCCGTACGCATCGGTTGGGGCTGGTAGGAGCGGATGGATTAAAGTCCTTCCAGAGTTACTGACCATAAAAGCATAAGTACTCTGGCCTTGATTAAAGAATGTTATGTCAGACAATAGGTCGTCTATGTTGATGTCAGTGCCTGCTACGCCAATGAACTTTCCTTCATGAAAACAAGGAAGTGTGATCGACATCAGAAGCCCTAAAAAGATAGAGTGTGGGAATTAACTTCTGCAGTTCAACAAATAGTCGGTATAGGAATGCTGTTAGTGCTGCTGATTATTTATATACCTTGAACATTCTATGGAAAAAGATAAAAATATAGCGATACTCACGAGCAGTGAACCTTTTCAGCCTTTTTGGTTATTCCTTTCAGTTTCATTTTAAACGCTCATTGAATTAGTTGGGAAATGCACTTTTGTCAAAGTAAGGTAAAGTATCTGTCCGAGCCTAGTGGCCCGTACATATACAGCCGGAGCTTATCCCGGTTTTCGTAGCATTTAGCGACTAGGGGTATTGCTACTCCCCCCTGGATGGGATGCTAGTCCATCGCAGGGTTACCCCCAGCAGTAAATTCTCCGGTATACATTTATACACCTGGGAGGAGAGAGGCACTGTGAGAGTAAAGTGTCTTGCCCAAGAACACAACGCAGCGCCCCGGCCAGGCCTCGAACCCGGGCCGTTCGACTCGGAGCTAACCATTAGGCCACCGCGCCTCCCACACTTTTGTCAAAGGAACGTTCTTAAACTTTTGAATTCCTGCGAGGTATTAATTTGCCATCTTCAACAAACAAACAACTCTTGTAGCTCCCAAGATCGACACTAATACACGAACTCTTGGTAACTTTTCTTTTCGAGCAATCTGATTCATAATTTGGTGATCCATAATGCAATTCATATTCCTTATTAGGGACTTAAAAACTTAAACCTTCGATTGTTAACATTTTTTTTTCCCTAAACACGGTCAAACGTTTTAGAAAACAGAGTTTAACCACACTATTACACAACACCCTAGGAACCAAATACTAAATACACGTATGGCGTACCTGTTCCAAACGCATCGAGATATGGCACAGACACAACTGGGCTGTCTTGCTCTCCCAGTGCAAAGAAATTATAATACGTAGCCATTTTACTTCGTAGGTTTTTGACGTCTGCGACAAAGGTGTATTTTCCAGGCTAAGGAGATAAAGAAAGCGATGATTCAGATTAAGTGGGCATGAGACGATAAACACGCACCAAATAGTAAAGGTATGTTAGATATGATTTACTTGGAATAGTAAATGATATTCATTAATGAGGTTGATCGATCAGTGTAAGAGTTGAGCAGTATAGACAACAATAATGCAAACGTTTGGTGTCGCGTCAGCAACCAGGATCGAAACCCAGAACCTCTGGAATGATAACTCTCCTTCCTCACCACTACACAAACAAGTTGATCTGCCAAATCCTGTCCATATCCCTATCCCAAAGCTAAGCTGAATCGATGTAGCTTAGGTATTTTAATCTAGACTATTAGAGTCTAGTTTCGACTGTCGACCTATATATTCCAGTCCTAGTCAAGCGCAGATATCGCATGGTTGATGACGAAAAAACGACTGCTTGACGGTATACAAATCAGCAAAAGCGC
This sequence comes from Oculina patagonica, assembly GCF_052425735.1. NCBI lineage: Eukaryota > Metazoa > Cnidaria > Anthozoa > Scleractinia > Oculinidae > Oculina > Oculina patagonica. Next base: position 22,149,570 of record NC_135767.1, read on the forward strand.
GTCCTAAAATCGTTCAAGGTCTCCCAAAATCTGTGATACAACAAGAAGCGATCTATGATTCAACTTGAGCTAGTATTAAATATAACTAATCATGTGTTTGTATTACCGTGATGTCTCCAACAGAGGTATTTGCTGTTACGTTATATTTTGCTGTGTTTTGTTTAGCGATGTCTTCGAGAATTTCCGGATCGACGTCCCCAAATCCATACGTTAGAATGATGACAGAGTTGTTAAGCTCAAAGTTTCTGTCCCTTATGGTCTCGAAAATTAGTTCCACCTTGGGATCTGAAGGTTTCCCATCGGTCATAAATAAAATAACTCTCTTTTTGGTTTTCTCCGATTGCGAAGAGATTGAGCCTTTCAGGAGACTGAATGCTTTTTCAAATCCTAATCTGTATTGGGTCTGACCTGTAAGCAAAAAAAAAAAAAAATGCCGTAATTACGTCAAGACACTCTACTCTCAGCAGCAAACATTCAAGAATGATGAAAATTCTATTCGTTTCTTACCTTCGGGCACCAGCCCATCAACATAACTTTTCATGCCCCTGATATTTGTAGGGATTGCCAGAGCTAACTGTTCACTGTAACAACGACTCAGTTTTCCTCCAACATCGCCTGGGGTTGAAGCCTCATTGTTGAATGACACAATACCAACCTAAAGAAATCAAACAACTGATTTAATTAATCAAATTTTGCAACAAACAGTTCTAGTCGTACAATAGAAGTTCCCCTTTTTGTTCGGTTTGAGCGAAAAAACGAAGACTCATCTCAAAACTATTCAAAAATGATCTGAGCAAATACTAATTACTACACCAAACAAAGAAGGAAAGTATTAAATAAGTGTAACGTCCCATTGGCTGTGGCCTCGGACCGTTTAATCAAGACCTCTGACAAAGATTCTTTCCCTACGGTCCACTCGTACTACAGACAGAAGCTTCGAAAGGATGTTTGGCAGCCCTGTTGTTCAGGCTGTCGTACAGAGTTGGCCTAGAGACTCTGTGGAACCCAGAGTATGGCTCTTCATAATGTTCAAGCAAAATTTTAAATTGTCTTCCGTAGGCAATTTAACGCAGTGTTAAACATCTGAAATATTTTTTGATGTTTTGACGCCTTGTGGCTTGGTATTTTAGGCTGCAGACTTGGATCTTTAGTGGAACACATGTCTAACCTACCTGGTCTTTTGGGTTCAAGGTATCCAACACTGTTTTTGCAGCCTCTTTAGCGTTGTAGAGTTTATCCCCAATCATAGATTGACTTGTATCGATAACAAGCACGACGTCCTTAGCTTCGGGGGTCGCAGTTTCGACATAAAACGGTCTGTATCGAGGATCGTATTTGTCGCATTCCTCTTTGTCGTCGAACACTGGAAAGTTGGTCATTACACCTTCCTCAGATCCAAAGTACTGCCACTTGATAAATGGATACGTTCTCGAGATGTCTTTCATCTCTTTTAAGACGTTCTCGTCTAAATGCACTGGGTTTGGAGAAGCGCTGCCAGAAATCTTCAAGCAGACATTTTCCAGATCCACTTTCGAGTGAAAGCGTTCATCGTACTTCAGTGTCGATTTGTTGACATTACAGCATTCTGTTTTTGGTGCAGCGTTTGCCGACCTGGTGTACGAGTCCTCAACTGCTTTTTTAAGGCGTTTTGCAACCTGAAATCTTGCTTCAAACTTGTTAGAGAGTTTTACTGCTAGCTGTGGGGTGATGTCCTCTCCTTTTATTGTCCGCTTCTGGTACTGAAGGCTGTCAAAATAATTCTGAAAGATGAGAGAAAACAACACTTTTGAAGATAAACACGTAGGAAAGCCAGTCATGAACGGATTCACTTCCATTTTGAAAGTTGAGCAATATATGCACACTGTATTTAGAACACTATATTTGAGTTTTCATATCTTATAAAACTTGAGGGCATCGTGTCTGGCAAGGGCGTTACAGAAATTTGTTTAAATTTGCCAAAGCAAAACCAACTAGAACAAAGGTACAATTAAAAAAGGGAGACTGGTACTAGTACTGTTAAAGCGGAAGGGTATAAGATGAATAGTTGAAACGTGCTTGGATGCAGAAAAGAGGAACTCTTTCGTGACTCATGACTTCCGTGAGGGACGACTCATTTAAACTAAGTAAATTCAGAACAAAGAAAACGTTTTTAACTTGTTAACATTTTCCAAAGTAAAGTGACAGATTTAAAAGATAACTGTCTCAGCTGCTCAATCTATATCGCGATAGTTCATCTTCAAAGTGCAAATTTTAAACTGAGCCATTACGTTGGGGTACGTTTGAGCGATATTGATCCATACCGTTTACACAACTTATTTAAATTGGTAATCTAATTTTTTGACCCAAACGTTTAGGAAAGGAGATTAAGAATGAACATTAGCTGTCATGATCCGTAATCCGTGGCATAATTTTACTATTTCAATTCAGGCTGTATGTCCCTTATGTAACCTAGAAAGACTTACTGGGGCGAAAATAAAGCTGATATCATGCTCTCTGACGTAGCAAATGTTCTCACCTGCATCTCATCCACTCCAAGTGCATCTCTGGCAAACGTTTGCAGCTCCATTCCGATTCGAGAAGGATTAACGAGGCTTGCATCAACTTGGCTCAAAACGATAACGCAAAAATAAAGTAAAAGCATGACGAAATTTTTCTTTCTGATACGAACTTTTCTTGGATCCATCGTTGCTTCGATCATAACGCTTCCGCGTCAATAGGGTTATAACGCCTAAGTATCCCAAAACATGTACAAGGTTAAATGTCCTTTTGGCAGTGAAAATACTGCGTAAAATAGCTGTCAAATGATTCCATTATCATTGGCCATTGGAGCGTTCAGATGACGCACTATGTTAACACTGCCTCTTATCCACGGTGCGTGAAGCACGTCCTCGGAATTTCGTAAACAGCTTTAATTTGTACGGAACACGGTACATTTCGAACAAATTGTTCATCATTAGAGAGGTAAACTCTGATATCCCTATCTATATTTTAACAGAACAAAGTAAATGTTTGTTCTGTTAAAATATAGATAGTTGGCATATCAGAGTTTACCTCTCTGATGACCAACAGCTTAAGACGGGAGAGCCATAAATTTCAACCGCGGGCCCACATTAGCATAAATTCGAAAAATTTGAAAAAAATTCACAGCATAGCCCTAGGTAAACTATAACTATAAATATATATTTTACTTCGATTCGATGAATATTTTAGGCGTACGGAAGTGATCTTGATTTTGCATCTCTCGGAAGCGGTTTCAGGGGTCTGATACCGCACACTTCAAACACCTCAATTTCAAAATTAAAACGATCTCTTTCGAAACAACAAATACATCATCTAAAAGAATAGATAATTATACACATTTTGAATGGTTATTTTCTAAGTTTGAATCAATATTAAATATTTGGGAGATTTTTAATTCTTTACATCATTTTGAGACATTTCACGCAAGGCAAAATTGACAAAATTCAGCGCCTAAAATCATTGCCTGGTACATAAGCTAAGGTATAAAAACGTATACCACGTGAAAGAGCATTGTTTCTTCTTTGAAAATCCGTTTTCAAAACCACGGGCTACTAAAAAGACGATTTTTAACGGCCCGAAATGCAAGTAGTACTTTCGTGAAATTTGAGCTTCGCCGTAACGGCTTCGCGATGCTTGAAACTCACAAAGAATAACAAATAAACATATTTAAACAATACAGTTTTAATAATACTTCTTAACAGGTACCAGAACATACTCGCGAGACTATTTGGCGTGGTGTTGTATCATTTCTAGGAAATAAGAAACCATTTTAGCCGTTTTATTTGACCTCGAGTTCCAAAGTAACAGAAAGCAAACACAGGTCACGTAGCGTTTGTTAAGGTCAAAGCACCCTTTATCACATCAAATTGTCATCAATGAATTTCATTTGTAACACAGATAACAAGAGCTACAATCAAATAATGTTCATACCTTATAATAAGTAGTCAAAGCACCCTGGAAACTTTAAAAAATCCAATCGAAGCCCATCGAAAACAACATCTATTCTTCGCTGGTTTGATTCAACTGTGCTTATCGTTAGCTTGCGTTACATAATGGATAGACCGCTGACAAGCTGTTATATTTTGCGGGCTTGATTCTACAGAAGGACGTTTATCCGTCCTTTACAGTCTATTAAATATTTTATTATTGTTGTTAGTGACCCCTTTTACCCTAAATGTTTGTTAAGTAAACTAAAGCGTGACCTTAACTCGGGTGACTTTCAACAGATGCCACTTAGGAACGAACCTTTATTTTCTTAGGGGGGGGGGGGGGGGGAGGGGTGGACATTAGTCAAATAAATTGCTGCAGAGTAAAACCGGCTGAAATAATCGTGCAAGAAAGCCAAAAAATTAATTTCGTTAAATGAAAATGAAACATGTGAAAAATAAACATCTAGCTCAGCAAAAATTACCCCTCCCGTCTCCCATCTTCTCAAAAATAATGGTTTTTAGCTCACTTATCTAAATACATCTCCTGTTGTGTCATTTGGTTTTACTATCTTTCTGTAATATTCATTGTTATTGGCTATTCCTTTATTTGAAAATATATCCTTTACTCTACAACTTCAAGATGAACTAAATGGGTCAAGTTATTATTAAGCAATTTATCAATTAGTTTTTGCTATATTTATAGTAAATATTGAGTTAAGTATGAAAAACGTTTTTTCGACAAAAGTAGCCCTCTGCAGGTATTGTGTAACCTTAAAGCAGCTCTCCAATCAGTTGCAATAGTCAACATTTAAATCTTAAACCCTCGTGCAAAAACACGACCCAACAATATCTGAAATGAAACTAATGTAAAGCGCTTTTCGCTTTGATGATTGGGCCTCGATGTCCATGTTGTAGAAATCGCAGATTGACCGCAGTTGTGCAACACTGAGTTTGGTCAGCTTGTTACTAGTATACAAGGAACATATCATATTAAGTGTGTCATACACGATGGGATGAACCAGTTGGCACTGGTCTAGGATGGATGCACGAGCAGAGGTAAAGGCTTCTTCCTCTTGGGCCGCCAGAAGGTCGTTATCATCGGTTACATGAGCTGACTGAGATGTCGCGTGTTTCAATTTTGCAGCGGTACGCGAGAAGTATCCCTGAATCTGCTGCGCAGTTAGGAACTCGTCAACCTGAAAGAGCCGCTGACCATTTTCCTTCCTTGCGTATCGCATGTCCCGAGATACTTTTTCAGGGTCGGATTTGTGGCCAGTCTCCTACCCGATCTGGAACTTAGCATCCAGGTACTGGCGCTGATTGTCGTTAAAACGGCTGGCCTTTTTTGAAACTTTTAGAGCCCAGCCTTGCTCTAGGGGGGCCTCTGGGCACTCTTCATGATCAGTTGTCGTCGGGACAGCTAGTGTTGGCTGAAGGGAACAACCCTCTTAAATCTTTTTAGCGTACGCCAATACTGCCTGGTCAAAAAGGGTGTGCTTCTCAGAAACGAGTTTGCACTTTCCGAACAGCAAATGGCGCTCAAGGTTGTAGTACTTTTGATAGGTGCAGATGCACCCATCCACAGGACACGACAACAGCCCACTGCTTGCACCTTCCTCTTCTTCATCTCCGTCCTCGTCTTCTTCTTCATCCAAGTGTTCGGTCATGGCTCAAGCATCCTGAAATTACAAGTGCAGCACTAAGGCAAGATAACGCTGGGTGCTATCACAGTGCAGCCATACTGTCAGCATGCCGTCTGATGGGAGAGGCGACGGGGATTGATGTAAAAAGAGTCGACTTCAGTGACCCTCAGGGAGGTAAAGGGCCTTGTGACAGGAAAGCCGCTTCCATCAAGGCTTATGTGCGATGATACATCAACCAGGGCCACGACGTGGTAACGGCGCGCGACTTCAAAGAAGCCATGTTGTCTCACGGGGGCATGAGTGCTGTGCGGGTCGTCCTAGTTACCGATGCTACCAACAAGCCACAGCAAGAGGTTCCAGGCCGCTGGGAGGGTATCAGCAGCTTAAACAATTTCCTCTACCAAGAGGACTGTGTCACAGTATGGAAGGCATGCAACATTGGAGAGGGAAAGAATATACCATGGTCTCAATTACAAGGTTATAGTTACAACAACAACATACATGCATATCTTATATTAGTTATATACCTCTATTCTGATATTTTCACTACTGTGTTAAGAAAAAGTCAAGGGAAAAAGTAAATCGGAAAAAACTATTTAATGATGGGCAATCCGATTTCTTGTCTTTTTTTTATTTCAACATCTTATTCTTATTTGGATGAAACTCCCATCTTACCAGTAAAATATTAAATAAAAAAATAAATAAGATAAGATAAAATATATAAACAAATAATTTGAAGAGTCTTCCCTACTATTTTGTTTCATTTGTACATTACTATGTTATTCTTTTACTTTTTTCTAATATTTTTTTCTGGTCCATTATTCAGTTCCTGTAAGGTTACCAGATGTGTGTAAGGCTGAGGTGTCTAAAGGAGACTTTGTGGCATGCTCTAAAGAAAGGCGCGTACCTGCCGAACGAGCCATGATCGAACACTTGGATGAAGAAGAAGACGAGGACGGAGATGAAGAAGAGGAAGGTGCAAGCAGTGGGCTGTTGTCGTGTCCTGTGGATGGGTGCATCTGCACCTATCAAAAGTACTACAACCTTGAGCGCCATTTGCTGTTCGGAAAGTGCAAACTCGTTTCTGAGAAGCACACCCTTTTTGACCAGGCAGTATTGGCGTACGCTAAAAAGATTTAAGAGGGTTGTTCCCTTCAGCCAACACTAGCTGTCCCGACGACAACTGATCATGAAGAGTGCCCAGAGGCCCCCCTAGAGCAAGGCTGGGCTCTAAAAGTTTCAAAAAAGGCCAGCCGTTTTAACGACAATCAGCGCCAGTACCTGGATGCTAAGTTCCAGATCGGGTAGGAGACTGGCCACAAATCCGACCCTGAAAAAGTATCTCGGGACATGCGATACGCAAGGAAGGAAAATGGTCAGCGGCTCTCTCAGGTTGACGAGTTCCTAACTGCGCAGCAGATTCAGGGATACTTCTCGCGTACCGCTGCAAAATTGAAACACGCGACATCTCAGTCAGCTCATGTAACCGATGATAACGACCTTCTGGCGGCCCAAGAGGAAGAAGCCTTTACCTCTGCTCGTGCATCCATCCTAGACCAGTGCCAACTGGTTCATCCCATCGTGTATGACACACTTAATATGATATGTTCCTTGTATACTAGTAACAAGCTGACCAAACTCAGTGTTGCACAACTGCGGTCAATCTGCGATTTCTACAACATGGACATCGAGGCCCAATCATCAAAGCGAAAAGCGCTTTACATTAGTTTCATTTCAGATATTGTTGGGTCGTGTTTTTGCACGAGGGTTTAAGATTTAAATGTTGACTATTGCAACTGATTGGAGAGCTGCTTTAAGGTTACACAATACCTGCAGAGGGCTACTTTTGTCGAAAAAACGTTTTTCATACTTAACTCAATATTTACTATAAATATAGCAAAAACTAATTGATAAATTGCTTAATAATAACTTGACCCATTTAGTTCATCTTGAAGTTGTAGAGTAAAGGATATATTTTCAAATAAAGGAATAGCCAATAACAATGAATATTACAGAAAGATAGTAAAACCAAATGACACAACAGGAGATGTATTTAGATAAGTGAGCTAAAAACCATTATTTTTGAGAAGATGGGAGACGGGAGGGGTAATTTTTGCTGAGCTAGATGTTTATTTTTCACATGCTTCATTTTCATTTAACGAAATTAATTTTTTGGCTTTCTTGCACGATTATTTCAGCCGGTTTTACTCTGCAGCAATTTATTTGACTAATGTCCACCCCTCCCCCCCCCCCCCCTCTAAGAAAATAAAGGTTCGTTCCTAAGTGGCATCTGTTGAAAGTCACCCGAGTTAAGGTCACGCTTTAGTTTACTTAACAAACATTTAGGGTAAAAGGGGTCACTAACAACAATAATAAAATATTTAATAGACTGTAAAGGACGGATAAACGTCCTTCTGTAGAATCAAGCCCGCAAAATATAACAGCTTGTCAGCGGTCTATCCATTATGTAACGCAAGCTAACGATAAGCACAGTTGAATCAAACCAGCGAAGAATAGATGTTGTTTTCGATGGGCTTCGATTGGATTTTTTAAAGTTTCCAGGGTGCTTTGACTACTTATTATAAGGTATGAACATTATTTGATTGTAGCTCTTGTTATCTGTGTTACAAATAAAATTCATTGATTACAATTTGATGTGATAAAGGGTGCTTTGACCTTAACAAACGCTACGTGACCTGTGTTTGCTTTCTGTTACTTTGGAACTCGAGGTCAAATAAAACGGCTAAAATGGTTTCTTATTTCCTAGAAATGATACAACACCACGCCAAATAGTCTCGCGAGTATGTTCTGGTACCTGTTGACAAGTATTATTAAAACTGTATTGTTTAAATATGTTTATTTGTTATTCTTTGTGAGTTTCAAGCATCGCGAAGCCGTTACGGCGAAGCTCAAATTTCACGAAAGTACTACTTGCATTTCGGGCCGTTAAAAATCGTCTTTTTAGTAGCCCGTGGTTTTGAAAACGGATTTTCAAAGAAGAAACAATGCTCTTTCACGTGGTATACGTTTTTATACCTTAGCTTATGTACCAGGCAATGATTTTAGGCGCTGAATTTTGTCAATTTTGCCTTGCGTGAAATGTCTCAAAATGATGTAAAGAATTAAAAATCTCCCAAATATTTAATATTGATTCAAACTTAGAAAATAACCATTCAAAATGTGTATAATTATCTATTCTTTTAGATGATGTATTTGTTGTTTCGAAAGAGATCGTTTTAATTTTGAAATTGAGGTGTTTGAAGTGTGCGGTATCAGACCCCTGAAACCGCTTCCGAGAGATGCAAAATCAAGATCACTTCCGTACGCCTAAAATATTCATCGAATCGAAGTAAAATATATATTTATAGTTATAGTTCACCTAGGGCTATGCTGTGAATTTTTTTCAAATTTTTCGAATTTATGCTAATGTGGGCCCGCGGTTGAAATTTATGGCTCTCCCGTCTTAAATTTGATTGTGATTGTCCTTCTGTTTACAACGGGAGATAATGGAATTATTACTTTGGAAAATCCTTCATGCGCTTAGTAAAAATACTAGACATTTTAATACGGAGTAGCATCTCAACTGAAACGCTCAAGTTTTTACCGGTGTTGAAGATCTTCATGACAGTTTTCAGTACCAGGAACTAAAATTTATTATATATTCAGCATGTCTGTAATCACATCCGGTTTCCTGAACTTGACACTTGTGGTCAACTAGCAATATTGCTAATTAACCGGGCGGGGCCTGGGCCCGGTTCATAATCTGAGTCAGATTTTTTTTATCGTTAAATCGTTCCAGATCGCTCGTATAACGAACCTCTGCTCTCTGTTTCGGTGTGAAATGTATGTTTATGTCATTCAAGCGTTTGACTCTAAGCAGGTACTGAATATTTACAATGCGAAGCCAAAAAGTGGTTTGACATGTCCGAGCTATTTATTAGTGAAACCATTACCCATGGGGCCTAGGCGACTCCTTGAACAAGCAAGTTTTGATGTTTACTGGCGGTCGCTCGCCTGTAGCTATAAATAATCATTCACCTATTTTAAAAACATTTACAGATACTCCGCGCTCTGTTTTGTGTTAAATATTTATTTTATTTTAATGTAGTATTCAAGTATTTGGTTCGGAGAGAGCACTGAATATTTATGTTGCAATTTGACATGTCTAAACTATTTATAAACAAAAATGAATTATTTTTCGTGTGTTGTGCAAGTCAGCATTTTTTTTGGAATAGAATCGAAAATTGCAAACCCAGCAAAAAATTGTCAAGGTAAAGGACACACGTCATCAAGAAAAGTGAATTACCTGCCAATCTCGCAGTCAGGTATGCTCTATTTACGTGCTCTGAATCACGCGACTTCTCAAATTAAATGCCACTGAAAACTGTGTTTTTTGAGCAAAATAGCAGCCACGTAAACTTCATGAACTTTGATTAATCACTTCATGATTTTTTAAGCTTCTTTAATGTTAGTATTATTGTTCACGTCGCTGAATTACCCGCCTTCCCATTGTCTCTTACAACAAAACAAACTGCATTTTGTCAATCAGCACTTGATAGGCTACCAAAGTGTGTCGGGCTTTAAGGATCTTTCTATTAGTTTCTGAGAGAATAGGCATTGAAGTTGGCCAATATAAAATTTCCTGTTTCGCATCACGCAAAGGGGTGTCACTGACAGTAGAAAAATTGCGAATATTTCCAAAACCCGACACACTTATGCACCAATAAATCCAACAAATCTACATACCCTATTAATTCAACGAAGTGGGTATTGACGGTTTCGAGTTTGAAGGCTCGTGTGCGCTTACCGAAGCCATGAATGCAAAAAATTGTTAATATATGGATTCTTCATTTCATTACTTTCCAGAGATATATAACGATTAGCCGAGGTTTCACTGAAACTGACACGCGTTCGAAACATTTTTCGAAAGGCACCCCAAAAGGTTATCAGTAACCTTAAGATGCTAGATCAGTACATAGTTTGATGAACGTTAGTAACCAAATCGATGTTCTTGGAGGCTGCGATGTATAAGAATTTTTCTGATATTATTAATATTCGAGTGAAGCGATCTTAACAACAGTTTGATGACTTGCTTGAAATAAGTTTGCAAAAATGTCTGACGTCAAGGAGGCTATATCGGCCTGATAAGTGTTCACGTTTACATTGTTGCATATTTTGGTGTTGCTATGGCAACACTCTCGGTTCCAGATCTCTTTCATGCGGATATGGCAACCCTGGGTTTTGATCCATTCCAAACCTCATCTCCCATCTTTAGGGTCATTTGGGTGTCTAGCGCAATGAGCACATAATGTATGTTTGGAATGACAACATTTACTTCTCCCTGTAAAGCCATAAATCGTGATATTTGATTCAAATAAGTAAAAAACTGGAACCAAAAGTGTTGCCATAGCAACATAAACATATGTACCATGTGGTGTCTGTCTTAGGGTACAATACTGGTGCCAAGTTTCAATTACTTTGCTTTAGCAGTTACAGAGATATTACTGATTTTGTGTTTTTACACCAATGACTGTCAAACTTATGACGTCATCAGTTATCTAATTTGCATAATAAAAAATCGTTACAAACACTGGAACGAGAAAAGATATCAAGGAAAGAAAAACACCATCTTTCTTCATTTTGAAAGGCCTTTCATATGAGTTCAACTTGGATTTCATTTCATAGGCACTTTAAAGGACCCTAGTCAGCCTCCGCCATTTTTGATGGCATCGAAATTATGAAAATTCCCCCCCCCCCCCCTCAATTTTTTCTTTCGGGACTGGCTTGAAGGCCGATTGTGACACAACATGGACCTGGAAAGGCCCCAGGGGCACCCGGTCGGTGCCAGACTCTCGGTCCCCGGCCGGTTAGCAAGGCCTGCAGGCCTTTGGGACGTCCCGGTTATTTTACGCTGGCATAAATTTGTGACACAACATGGACCTGAAAAGGCCCCAGGGGCACCCGGTCGGTGCCAGACTCTCGGTCCCCGGCTGGTTAGCAAGGCCTGCAGGCCTTTGGGACGTCCCGGTTATTTTACGCTGGCATAAATTTGTGTCTAGAATACCACAGCATGGTGATTTAATATTTTGATTTTTTTTTGTCTTTCTTTCTCTTAGGGGCAAAAAAATAATGTTTAAAAATACATCACATACCTTGTCTGTGGCATTGTTCGTTAACATCATATTCTTTAATTGTCATAGTCTATAAGATTCGAACTTTGGTCGGACACCGTACCTCACCGATTTCGCTGAAATTTGGCATGCAGTCTTGTTTTAGGGTCCTAACTACCAAATGTATATTAAAAAGTTTCAATTCTTTTTATTTTGGGAAATATCGAGAAGGCCGATTTGAAGCGTCCGTGACGGCTCGCCAACATGGCGGATCGAAGGTGTTCTTGTTACTTCGACACTGAACCTGCCGTCACAGTTTCTCGATCATACTTGGCATAGTTATAAAGAACTATCTTTCTTCTTTCTATATATCAAAATAGATTCGGCAAATGTTGAGTTTGGATGATCAACGGCCAAGAAGTTCGAAGGTATGTTAACGATGTTTTGAACAGTCTCAAATTTACTACAAAATGAAAGGCTAATAACTCCACTGTTATCTCGATTTAGAACTAGCCATTTACCATGAACAAAGCTTGTTCATTGGTGAATTGATTCCATTAATAAAAAAATTGGGGAAATGTAACCGTTAAGAATAAAAAATTATGGAACCTCTAGTAAATTGGCCATTTCAGCGCCATTTCAGCGGTTTAGCTCATTTAACAGCAAATAATCGGGAGAAACATGAAAGGGTTACAGTCGTTTATAATAAGCAGTTTCCATGTATTCTTTGCTTATCTTAAACAAATACATGATCTTTGCCAAAGATATGGCGATTTTTGAGCGTACGATCGTTTCTCCAAATTTTTATGTCGGCAACTTTATTTTATTTGTTGTCGAGATTATACGCTGTTGTTATTCAATATTCGTTTCACAAGAACTTCTGTTGCTCGCATTTCCCAAATCACTGTTTAAGAAATTGCCCATTCCGTAACAGGGTCATTCTTAGTTTTTCTTTAAAAATTACTAGGAAAGCAAGAATGTCATAGAACGGTTTTATACTAGTGAAAATACCTGTCAGACATAACTTAAACTGTTTGTGTTATCTGGCTGTTTTCACAAATATGCAAATTAAGGAATTCTTAAAGTGCCTATCTTTAACTATTTCACGCTTAAAGATTCCTCTAAATCTTTTCGCTTACCTTTTTGCCAAACGAAGTTTTGTGTCTCCAGGCAGAATGCTCGTTATCAGCAATGAAAGTCGAAGAGATACAGAAGCTCGAGTAAAATTCTAACTGCTGTGAAATGAACATCGTTTGAGCTTGACGTGTATTTATAGATTGCGCTCGAGCTCCGTTAATTAAGTTTATTCATTTGGCGATCAGATAAAAATCAATGAATGATCAGAGTTATTTCTAAGTCCATTTCTAAGCACGAGAAACACGGAAGTTTGTTTCAGAAGCATTTATGCATAGAAATACCGGTTTATTTTTGAGCGGTAAATCTGCATTTATAATAGCTGGGAGTTTGGGGTGTTTTTTGGTGTTTTTTTTTTTTTTTGAGGGGGCTCGGGGGGGGGGGGGAGGGGGGTGTGGAAGTGGTGCCTCCGTATCCTCTTTTTGTTCTTTTACACAGTGGCCTGAATTTGGAACAGTTCGGGGAATGGATTATCAATTACTCTTCGTTATGCCATGTCACCCCTTAATGTGGGAGCGCCGCGCCTCAATTCACGATAAAAAATTTATGGCCGCCCGGTCCATTTATGTAGTTCTCCGCCAGGTCTCTCAATAGGCAGGTTACGAGCCTAGTGGCCCATCAGGCCGGAGCTCATACCGGTTTCCGCAACGTGAAGCGACAACGAGTATTTTTACTCCACCCGGATGGGATGCTATTCCATCGCAGGGTTACCTCCCTTCCCGAAAAGCTAAAGATTGACTGGTAATCATTTTTACACCTGGGCTAGGAAAGGGACTCTGGGAGTTGAGAGGCTTTCCAAAGAACTTAACGCATTGCCCCCCAAAAGCTCTATCCAGGACTGTTTGGTCCAGAGTCCAGCGCAGTGACCATTATTAGGCCATCACGCTCCCCAACCGTGTAAGAAAGTGCAAAAATCTGCTTGGGGTAAGCCCTGGGGTTGTACAGTTTGGTACGAAATGTGAGCTTTTAAATGTGGTAGGTCTTATATCCGTGGTTGGGGTGCGGTGGCTTAAAGCGACATTAAAAAACTTCTTGTTTTCTAAAAAACGTTCTCATAAACTGATTTGAATTACATTAATGAATTAAAGGGACAGTGTCACCAAGATTTAATAAAATTTAAAACTCTCAAGACGGTAACCTGGTAGGAAAAAAGTGGCCTTAAACTTTGACAGTTGACTTGGAAGAAATATATGGGCCTTGAATTGGGAGGGCTTATGAGAGAAAAGGATAAAAAGGGGAATTTCACAGAATCTGCTCAACAGCGTACTCTCGAATTTATCTGCCCACTGTCTTTTTCTCTCTCCAGGTTTTGGTAAGGCCAGACCGCTATGAGTAGATTTACAATTCATATTAACACTTTTTTGAGATTTTTAAATCCCGGTTCGGGCTTTGAATTGTGGGGATATTGCGTTGAGTTCTTCGGAAAGCCTCTGTAATATCATACCGTATTTACTCGAATAAGCGCCGCCCCCGAATATGCGCCGCCCTCGAATAAGCGCCGCATTTCGGACAAAAAAGTTAATAAGCGCCGCCCCCGGCGCCGCAGTCCCGATGCGGCGCTTATTCAAGGAAATCTGTTTAACTAGAAACAGAACTACAAAGCAACTCTTAAACAAACTTGGATATTTCTTTCCATCAAAAGCGACGTTCTGCAGTTCAAAGTGCTTGTTTTACCGCTCAGTTTTTCTATTGAACATTCTTCAGTACAATCTTCAGCAAGAGACGACTTTTGGCAATCAGGGGACCCTATTTTAATAAATGTAAAGGATTAGATTCTTTGTGGCGTCAAACTTTTTAATAAGCGCCGCCCTCAAATAAGCGCCGCCCTCGAATAAGCGCCGCACTGGAGGCGTAAAAAATTTAATAAGCGCCGCGGCGCTTATTCGAGTAATTACGGTAGTCCCTTTCTACACCTAGGTCGGCGATAAGGACATACGTGATGTAAGTCATGACGCATCACGAGAGATGTCCTTATGGAGAGGTTCGACTTTAATAAAAAAAAAAAAGTCCGAGATAACAAAAACAGCTAAGTTCTCACCTGCTTTTTTTTTGTAAAAATCTGGACGAAAAACATTTGTATCTTTTAACTTGCCCTAAAAATAATTGATTCGAAATTCATTTCAAATCAATGAGGAAAATGTGTTAGCTTCACTGTTATTATGTTGTTCTTGCCACGAGTAAGCCACGCCTTCTTCGAACACGATAATTACTGATGACACAAACGTAAAGTCATGTTCATTTCAAAATCAGCTCGCATTATGCTTATTAACAGATGAGCTCTTTTGTTCAACATTCAGACCACTGTGTCAGAGATCTAAAGACGATTCGGAGGCACCACTTCCGCCCCCCTCCCCCCGCCTTCCTACAACAACACCAAAAAAAAACCCAAACTCCCAGCTATTATAAATGCAGATTTACCGCTAGAAGCCGAGTATTTTTTAACCGCGTCAGTCAATAATAAACCGGTATTTCTATGCATAAATGCTTCTGAAACAAACTTCCGTGTCCCTCGTGCTTAGAAATGGACTTTAATAACTCTGATCATTCATTGATTTTTATCTGATCGCCAAATGAATAAACTTAATTAACACATTTAAAAGCCCACATTTCGTACCAAACTGTACAACCCCAGGGCTTACCCCAAGCAGATTTTTGCACTTTCTTACACGGTTGGGGAGCGTGATGGCCTAATAATGGTCACTGCGCTGGACTCTGGACCAAACAGTCCTGGATAGAGCTTTTGGGGGACAATGCGTTTAAAAGTTCTTTGGAAAGCCTCTCAACTCCCAGAGTCCCTTTCCTTACCCAGGTGTAAAAATGATTACCAGTCAATCTTTAGCTTTTCGGGAAGGGAGGTAACCCTGCGATGGAATAGCATCCCATCCGGGTGGAGTAAAAAATACTCGTTGTCGCTTCACGTTGCGGAAACCGGTATGAGCTCCGGCCTGATGGGCCACTAGGCTCGTAACCTGCCTATTGAGAGACCTGGCGGAGAACTACATAAATGGACCGGGCGGCCATAAATTTTTTATCGTGAATTGAGGCGCGGCGCTCCCACATTAAGGGGTGACATGGCATAACGAAGAGTAATTGATAATCCATTCCCCGAACTGTTCCAAATTCAGGCCACTGTGTAAAAGAACAAAAAGAGGATACGAAGGCACCACTTCCACACCCCCTCCCCCCCCCCCGAGCCCCCCTCAAAAAAAAAAAAAAACACCAAAAAACACCCCAAACTCCCAGCTATTATAAATGCAGATTTACCGCTCAAAAATAAACCGGTATTTCTATGCATAAATGCTTCTGAAACAAACTTCCGTGTTTCTCGTGCTTAGAAATGGACTTAGAAATAACTCTGATCATTCATTGATTTTTATCTGATCGCCAAATGAATAAACTTAATTAACGGAGCTCGAGCGCAATCTATAAATACACGTCAAGCTCAAACGATGTTCATTTCACAGCAGTTAGAATTTTACTCGAGCTTCTGTATCTCTTCGACTTTCATTGCTGATAACGAGCATTCTGCCTGGAGACACAAAACTTCGTTTGGCCAAAAGGTAGGCGAAAAGATTTAGAGGAATCTTTAAGCGTGAAATAGTTGAAGATAGACACTTTAAGAATTCCTTAATTTGCATATTTGTGAAAACAGCCAGATAACACAAACAGTTTAAGTTATGCCTGACAGGTATTTTCACTAGTATAAAACCGTTCTATGACATTCTTGCTTTCCTAGTAATTTTTAAAGAAAAACTAAGAATGACCCTGTTACGGAATGGGCAATTTCTTAAACAGTGATTTGGGAAATGCGAGCAACAGAAGTTCTTGTGAAACGAATATTGAATAACAACAGCGTATAATCTCGACAAGAAATAAAATAAAGTTGCGAAACATAAAAATTTGGAGAAACGATCGTACGCTCAAAAATCGCCATATCTTTGGCAAAGATTATGTATTTGTTTAAGATAAGCAAAGAATACCTGAAAACTGCTTATTATAAACGACTGTAACCCTTTCATGTTTCTCCCGATTATTTGCTGTTAAATGAGCTGATCCGCTGAAATGGCGCTGAAATGGCCAATTTACTAGAGGTTCCATAATTTTTTATTCTTAACGGTTACATTTCCCCAATTTTTTTATTAATGGAATCAATTCACCAATGAACAAGCTTTGTTCATGGTAAATGGCTAGTTCTAAATCGAGATAACAGTGGAGTTATTAGCCTTTCATTTTGTAGTAAATTTGAGACTGTTCAAAACATCGTTAACATACCTTCGAACTTCTTGGCCGTTGATCATCCAAACTCAACATTTCCCGAATCTATTTTGATATATAGAAAGAAGAAAGATAGTTCTTTATAACTATACCAAGTATGATCGAGAAACTGTGACGGCAGGTGCAGTGTCGAAGTAACAAGAACACCTTTGATCCGCCATGTTGGCGGGCCGTCACGGACGCTTCAAATCGGCCTTCTCGATATTTCCCAAAATAAAAAGAATTGAAACTTTTTAATATACATTTGGTAGTTAGGACCCTAAAACAAGACTGCATGCCAAATTTCAGCGAAATCGGTGAGGTACGGTGTCCGCGAACTTTTAAAAAAGCTCGAAAATTATGGAGTATTACACTTAATCCTTTGCAATGGTGTCATATGTTTTGACTAATATGCTGTTTCAAATCATATCAAAAAGAAAATGAGAACTTTTTACCACCTTTCATGAATTCAAATCATGGGTTTTGTACTTGATCACTTATCTTGAGTTCTAAAAAAATGAAGGCTGGTAATAAATTGAACACGGTACACCATGACTGAAAAATCAAGAGATGATATTTAGGATTCCCTTGCCGTCCTAACACAGACTAAATTCAGACTAAAATTTAGTTGTGCTTTGCTTAAGATGAAGTTAATTGCTTTGATTTTTAATGTGGCTAATTCACTGCAAACTACTTGAGTATGATGAAACAAAAAGGAAATTGAGTTTAGAGATTAATGTGAGCACCTAAAATAATAGAAGGAATATAACATCATAATTCCCTTAAATTAACATCTATGCGAAGAGATATAATTTATTTTATTTCCCGGTCTGCCCACCCCCCTAGAAAGCCAGCAATTCAACCCCTGACCCTGGGCTCCCTAGGGATGCTAGCCCTACCACTCAGCTACCCGGCACAACCTTCCAAAGCGTTCCCCCCCCCCCCCTCAATTTTTTCTTGCGGGACTGGCTGGCCTTCAAGCACGGTTCGCGGAGTCCACCTTTTGTCAAATCAGTGTAGAAATATGGTCTGTTTTTAATTCTTGGTTGAATCCACTACATTCACTAAGTAATTAGTGTTCGGCTGACCAACACTACATCATTTCTAGTATTACATTCTTCTCAGTTTAAACATTAATTTTGTTGAACATATAATTATTATAAACAATACATAGGCAGCTGCTAGGGAGGGAGGGCCATTATATTTGGGAGGGGGGGGGGCACTAATTTTCGAGCGCCATTTTGGGGAGGGCCATTACTTTTTTAACTGTATTTTGGGGAAGGCTATGATTTTTTTTTTCTTTCTTGATTTTGATCATTTGGGATTTGCTAAAGCAAATGCATATGAAAAATTAAGAAAGATTTATTGCTGCTCAACGATTCGCGCTCAGTCGTGACTGCATTATCAAGAGACTTGTTAAATAGTATGCACATAAGGAAAAGGTTTAAAAATAAGCATAAAACAATGAACGGCCTAAACAAACACCTAATTAGCGCGGATATTTGTTTAGGTCGCTCATTGTTTTATGCTTATTTTGTAGCTTTTTCTTTATTTGCATACTATTTAACAAGTCTCTTGATAATGGAGTCACGATGACCCCGAAACGTCGAGAAGCAATAAATCTTTCTTGGTTTTTCTTGATGTTCTTCATTATAAACTTTGAAAACTGTTTAGCGTAACAGAACTTAAAATCCCATATCACAAACTTTTAAAATCTTTTTTCAATCTTCAATTTTTGTCCATCCGTTCCTCTTTTGTATTAGCTGTATTATTGAAATGTCCCTTCGCTGTTTTAATTGGTTATTTTTATCACTTACGCAATATAACAAACAAAACAAAACAACATTTTCCCCTTCTCACTGTGCAAACTTCTAAACATGACCGCTTGTTCGGTGGGTGTTGCTAATGCGACCTGTGTGACCCGTATCACGTGACTAAACCAAGCTCCAAACCAAACAGTGCTGCCCATGTTAAAGGATTGACCTTCACGTTTACCGCCACTTTGTGTGCTTTGGTCACGCAAAGTTTTAAATAGTTTCATTAAATATTCAGTTCACCTATTCATTATCCTGTAACTATCTTAAACACTTGATACGTCCATTTTGAACAATTACATTAGGAAGGCCCTTGACAGCCAAATAATTTTTAAAGGCACAATTTACCACCACATCAGACAGACGCGATGTCACAGGCTCGTGTTTGCTCTTCAACCTCGTTCACGGACGGACACTCTTCTCTGTCCCTTAAGTGTCGGTATTAAAGAGGTTTGAAAACTATGGACGTGTTAAAACACGTGTTCGAATGGTTATGCCGACCAACAGTATTACTTAGCACTCCATCGACCCTCTTTTGTCACTTAAGAACCATTCAGTTACCACAAAAGTGATCGACTTTTATTGAAAACAAATCGCGGATAACTTCTTATACAAAATAACAAACCAAGCCTCCACCAGCTTAACAAAAATTGTAACGAAAGAATTTTAAAAAATTAAAACAGAAATGTGACAAGGCCCTTTATGTGGTTACCCACAAATATCCGCGACACTTTGCTTGCTATGCGGGTACATTTACACAAGCATGGTCAAGGCTAAAACCAACAAAGTGGCGCCAAAGCTTGCAGCCAATCCCAACACTGCACTTGTTGTTTCCATGGTAGCGCTGTAAGCTGTACTTGGTTTTGTCGTAGGCGACATGGTCGAGGTGTGACTTGCCACATTGCACATGTCTCCTTCACAGCAAGTAGTCACCGAGCAACTGATTAAGCCGCCAGTGTCGTTCATATAGTTGCAAGCTGTAAAGTAAAACAAAAAGTAATAAAACCTCAGTTTCTAGCTTGTTACTCTAATACAAGTCATTATTTATTTTCCGATTTGAGAGGAAACAGCGATAAGGGAGAAGAAATGTCAGCCATTAAGGGGCGGAAGAGTGGCTTTGATAGTTTGTTTAAAGGCTGTCCTTTCCGTAGCCGGCATCCTTTGCGCTTTTTATGCATTTTTTCAAAAAAAAACCTCTTGGCAGGCTGCGTATTGTCAATTACGTATACACGCAATGTGGAGCAAAGGGAGACCATATCACACCACACCACACCACACCACACCACACCACACCACACCACACCACACCACACTTCAATTCACTACACTAGCTACACAACACTAAACTAAACTACACTGTACTTCGCTGCGTTCCAATACACTATACTACACAGCGAAGCACTTCAACTGTAACGTAAAAAGTAAATGTTGTTTATAGTGGTCATGCACTAAGCTTTGAGATAGCTAGTTTGCAGGCATGCCACTGAAACAGAGGAAACAAATATTCTAAATGAATATAACATGATTAAAAATCCCAACTGGAAGGAGGCAGACCATTTGGCTATATTCAAAGCGTGACCAAGGATTTGAACTCAGAACAACTGAAAACAAATCCAGCTAGTGGCAGGGTTCGGCCCTTTACCCACCTAGGGTTATGGCCATAAGTCAAGTAGTGGCAGGGTGGAGGTTTTGAACCCTGAACCTCCGGGTTGCAACACCAGCGCACTAAACCACTCAGCCACGCTGCCTCCCTAAACTGCGCGGCACATGTATTGCACTGCACTACACTTCACTGCAATGCACTGCAATGCACTGCACTGCACTGAAAAGAAATGAACCGCACTGCCATGCATCTTTGCTGTTAGTATTATTGTACTTACCATAGTATTGACTTGATGGATTACAACCAAGGGTGCTGGTACAGTTGCCTATGGTCAACTCAATCGAGGCATTATCTGCGGTATAGTTAACCTTGGCTATCATGCATCTATCCCAATCCTGAGGGCAAGTCCAGTTTCCAACATTATTACTGTCGCAAGCGGCTACTCCAGGGTTTCCGGGTTCGTTCGAACACACGCCGCATTTGAGAGTAAAAGCTGTAAATTAACGAGAACAGCCACATGGATCAGTTTACAGAAATAGTCAAGGAATACACAGGGAAGCCGCGCTTAATCGCAGGCTACTAACTACCAAAAGCCCTGAACAGGCTAAGCTTCCAAAGTCAACTCTTGCTCTCAGTTTGTTGCGCGTGTAATGGAGAATCACCGAAGAATGTTGAAACATTAATTTTGTTTATTTTTATGTTTGATTTCTTTTTTTTTTATCCAATAATACACCCAATGATGGGCTATTTAAAGCGATCGTTTGTCGGTACTACCGAGGATGTTACACTGAAAGTTTATCAAGAAAATATTTCAGTCGATCAGCCGTGCGAAGTAAGGATTAAACTATTGCAAAATAAAAACAAAACACAAAAAAACACTTTTTTCTGCGTTTTGTCAGCACTGCTCAGCAACGTTGACGGATTAATATTACGCCTCTTTTTCGGTTGACGCAACAGATACTGTATTACATATTTGCATATTTGCCTCGGGAGTTTAGCGTGCGCTGCAATTCGTCGGCCGGTATTTTCTTATTCAAATTGAAAGAATGCAAAATATGTGACACTGAAACAGATATTTAAGAAATCGGGTCGATGTTTAAATGTGCAGTCATCTGAGCCAAATCGGGCCGACAAATCGTAACGGATGGCATTATTCACTCATCCACAAAGCGACAAAAAGGAAGGGTAAAGTTTTCATGAGTGCCTAATTTACGAGATGCTCCTTAAACCATCCCTGAACACTCAAAAGGACTCCATTCCAGCGAAACTGTTTACTAAGTTATGCACATTTTTCTGTTTTCTACGCCTCATTTATTGTAATTTAGTTTCACACTTTCTTTTCTATAAATATCGTTCTGTACCTTGTAAAATTTGCATTTGATAATGGTGACATGTTGTCGCCGAAACGTCATGTTTTTATAGCGTTGATATTTATTCTGAAATGTGTTTCAAAATCTTCCGTTAGCACAAAACTAAAATGTTACTTCACCATTAACGAAATGATTCAGTTGTGAACAAAACCAAACTACCATTTTCTCCAAGAGAGATCAGAATGATTTTTTTTTCACTTGCAAATAATCGGTTGAATAAGGACCTATTAGAGGTTGCTATGTTCCATTACAAAGATTTATGTTTGTATTCGAATTTTCAGTAATCACGATAATGTGGCATCAAGTTAACAGATTCTATAATATATTCTGTTTTCGTTCCATTCCTATACAAAACTCTTTTTTGCATTACAAAGCGGTCGTCTCTAAATTTCCACGCTTTGTTATTTGTAATTAAATCACTAAATTCCTTTGTTTTTTGCGAACTCTTTTTGTACCCGAACTCGCGCTTACAGACTAACTCGAATGCTTGTAGAAAATGCTCAAAAAGCATAAAGTATATGTTTATTTACCAATCTAATATGAACGACTTATTATAACCATAACTGTTACTATAGAACATAACACATCCCTCGTTCCACAGAACTGTTACGTAATTAGTCCCCGCGAGGCTCGATTGCTATGACAACTGAGGCGTAACATCACTCTTTAGCGACTCACTTTACTTAGCACACAAATTATCTCTACATTTAAACATTTTAGCTAGTCTTATCCTCGATCATGTAGGGAAACACTTGAGCATGCCAAAAAGAAGACTAGCAGATGAAGACTAGCAGTACGGCAGTTGAAACGATCAACATCTCGAAGCTTGTGAAAGCGATTCTATCGTGAGACAAACGAATGAACGTTTACCTTTCCAAAAAGGAATTCGGGTCGATATTTAAGAAATCGGGTCGATGTTTAAATGTGCAGTCATCTGAGCCAAATCGGGCCGACAAATCGTAACGGATGGCATTATTCACAGATCCACAAAGCGACAAAAAGGAAGGGTAAAGTTTTCATGAGTGCCTAATTTACGAGATGCTCCTTAAACCATCCCTGAACACTCAAAAGGACTCCATTCCAGCGAAACTGTTTACTAAGTTATGCACATTTTTCTGTTTTCTACGCCTCATTTATTGTAATTTAGTTTCACACTTTCTTTTCTATAAATATCGTTCTGTACCTTGTAAAATTTGCATTTGATAATGGTGACATGTTGTCGCCGAAACGTCATGTTTTTATAGCGTTGATATTTATTCTGAAATGTGTTTCAAAATCTTCCGTTAGCACAAAACTAAAATGTTACTTCACCATTAACGAAATGATTCAGTTGTGAACAAAACCAAACTACCATTTTCTCCAAGAGAGATCAGAATGATTTTTTTTTTCACTTGCAAATAATCGGTTGAATAAGGACCTATTAGAGGTTGCTATGTTCCATTACAAAGATTTATGTTTGTATTCGAATTTTCAGTAATCACGATAATGTGGCATCAAGTTAACAGATTCTATAATATATTCTGTTTTCGTTCCATTCCTATACAAAACTCTTTTTTGCATTACAAAGCGGTCGTCTCTAAATTTCCACGCTTTGTTATTTGTAATTAAATCACTAAATTCCTTTGTTTTTTGCGAACTCTTTTTGTACCCGAACTCGCGCTTACAGACTAACTCGAATGCTTGCAGAAAATGCTCAAAAAGCATAAAGTATATGTTTATTTACCAATCTAATATGAACGACTTATTATAACCATAACTGTTCCTATAGAACATAACACATCCCTCGTTCCACAGAACTGTTACGTAATTAGTCCCCGCGAGGCTCGATTGCTATGACAACTGAGGCGTAACATCACTCTTTAGCGACTCACTTTACTTAGCACACAAATTATCTCTACATTTAAACATTTTAGCTAGTCTTATCCTCGATCATGTAGGGAAACACTTGAGCATGCCAAAAAGAAGACTAGCAGATGAAGACTAGCAGTACGGCAGTCGAAACGATCAACACCTCGAAGCTTGTGAAAGCGATTCTATCGTGAGACAAACGAATGAACGTTTACCTTTCCAAAAAGGAATTCACTTACCAAATGGCATTATACACAGCGTCAGCAAAGTGCCCACAAGGAAGAAAGGTAAAGTTTCCATGATTTACCAACTTGGAAAACTGAGCGCTTTGAACGATGATTTTTTTTTGTGATGTAATAACCACTATTAAACCTTTTATGTGGGTGTAGCTATTCATATTCATGTTATTATATTATTATTGTTTGGACTGGAAACCTCTGCATCTGCATAACAGTGGGGGTCCCCGTCACCCCTCCCCCCTCACGCCGCCTGGGAATACTCCCTTCATTTACGTCTTTATTAGGGTCTTTCAAAATATATCGAACTAAAGCACAAATTTGTGAACCAAGTTTCTACAAAATGTACAATCCCAGAAAACACGTTAAAACCCCAGTTCTTTTATTCGTATTCATTTTGCGCATTTGCCCTCTGCTTGATTTTTAATTGAAATCGCATTGTCAGCGGATCACATCGAGTGAAACTGAATGAAATTCCAAAGGTTCGACTGTAAAAAGTGTTAAAAACGTTTTCGAATGAATATGCTGACGAACAGTATCCACAGACTTCGAAACTAGTTGTATATGTTTTGCTGAGTTAAGGGAACTATTTTTTATTTTTTTTGGGGGGGGGAGCACGCAATAAAGGAAAAAGTTTATTGAACGGCTTCAAAAACCTCTGATGTATATCTTTGTCATTCTTCCACTGATATTTCGATTTTGGGTTATGTCATTTTAAAACCTCAAAATAATAGTTTCTTAACACAGAAAAACACCAATGGTGTAATGAAAACCCGAAATTAAACAAGGATGGTTTCGATAGATTACGAACGACAAACTAAAAAAAAATGGCCAATTTTTTAAAAAATGCGTAATCCGTGACATAGCATAACCAAATTAACACGGAACCCAGGTGTGAATGATTTCTGTTGCAAACAAACGGTTAAAAGCCTACGTTTATGAGAGATTGTTGTTTCTTATAACAAAAGGCTACTGTATTAAGCCATAGTTGTTTGTATTAGAATTTTCAATAATGTAATGTGGCATCAAGTTAACACATTTTTTTAATTTCTAGCTGTATATAGATCCCATTAATATATTCTGTTTTCGTTTCATTCGTATACTGAAATCTTTTTTGCATAACAAAGCAGTGGCCCCTGAAGTTTCACGCTTAGTTATTAATTAAGTTTAATGTATATTTACCGATACAAAAGATTATTTAACCATACTTGTTTTTATAAAAACAAAACATATCTCGGTTCACAAAACTGTTACGTAATCAGTTCCTGCGAGGTTCGGTTTCATGTCAACTGGGATGCAACAAGTTTGTATCTACTTTCGTGAAATCCTGAACACTAACATTGTCGCAACATTTTGGTTGGTCTTAACCTTAATCACGCAGATGAGAAAATCGAACAATATTGAACTCATACAAATATCAAATAAACTTCATTACAAAGACGCCCGCCATGCTCGGAAGAGTTTTCAAATATGCAAAGTTTTTCTCTGTATACGATTTTTTTAAAACAAAATTGCAGTGTTTCTTTGCCGAGTAATGAGCCTAGCTAAAAACTGAAGGTAAAATTTGGCTACTGGTGGAATTTTTTTTCTTACCGTGAGATCTCGTGAATTCATTCGGCGCAGTTTCGAAAGGACAGCACGAAAGTTTAAAGCTGAACGCCAAGAGATTTATTAGCGAAAGACTTATTTGTGGCGGTTTCTGGACCGGTTGCACGTTTTACCTCTACAATGCTAAACCGGAGGGCTCGTAAACATCCAGCCATAAATAAATGTGCATCTTTAAACCATCTACCTTAGTTAACAATTAACTAAATGCCGCAGCCTGAACGAAAGTGGCATAGTAAATACGGTAAAACTCCCGATTTCTCAAACCAAATTTCGATTGCCATGGATAGTACTTTTCTTTATGTTTACCCCTATCGTTATCAGGGACGGCGGAGCCGGGGGAGGGGGCTGGGGGGGCTTTAGCCACCCCCCCCCCCCCACCACTTTTACAGAAAAAAATAAAGAATTAAAAAGAGAAGAGTCTCTTAAGCCACCCCACTTCAAGTCACTAGTCAGCCCTTCCCCCCAGTTGGAAAAATGCTCCGCCGTCCATGGTTACCCCTAGACGTTCGAAAATCGGCATTTTACTATACTTAGCAAATTGATGAAGACTAGCAGTATGCAGTCGAAACGTCGCGATCAACAACTCAAAGCGATTTTACTGAAGTTGAAACAAACAATAACAAAACGTTCATCTTTCCAAACAGAATTCACTTACCAGATGGCATCATACACAAGGCCAGCAAAATGCCCACAGTAAGGGAATGTAAAGTTTCCATGATTTGTTAACTTGGGGATTGAGCTCTTTGGACGATGAATTTGTTGTTATATAACAAACGCTGTTATGAAACCTTTCTAAGTGGGTGTAGCTATTCATAATTCATATTATTATGTTTGTTGTGTCGAATGAAAACATCTGCATCTGCATAACTGTGTGAGCCCCCCCCCCCTCCCCCCCTCCTCACCCCACTCTCGTATGCCAGGGGGGAATACTACTTTTGTTTTGTTTAGGTAATTAAAAGGTTATTTTAAAATTATGTTGAACAGAAGCAAAAAATTGCTTCCTCAGACTTAATCCTGGTCTCAAAAAAAATTGTCTTGGGTTGTAATTCAGCTATAATGCAAAGTCCTTTACACAACATTAATTAAAACTGCAGTTCTTTGTCATGTTCCTTGCCCATTTTGGCCCAAGCTTGTGATGCGGCTTGTTTGTGAATTAAATTCGCATAACACGTTTTAGAGGCGTACCAGAGTTCGGATGCGTTACTATAAATTGAACCCAAGACTGCAGAAAATGAACCTTTTGCGGCTGATGTCGTGACAGATGACAACTCTTTCTCTGATCTTGTAGAAGAGAATGAAAAACTGCCTATTCCTTTGTATTTGTTAACGTATAATTGGTTGTGTACTTGAATAAACACGACAATGTGGATTTGCTTGGCTAAACAAAGCAAACACTGGTCTAGTGCTAATTGTCTAGAAAAGCCTCAATTCGCCAACATAGAAACGAGAAAAAATGGTGCAAGTCGTATCTTGTAGTCGTTTCTGAGACCTCTACTGGGGACAAAACACGATATGGGAAGCCATATTAAATGTCGACCGCGGTCAAATGATGGAAATACTCGCTTTTTCGAGGGAATGGAAATATATTTACACTGGCTAGCAAATATTTTATCTCTCCTTGCTCAGACTTGCTTTTAATATTAACAAAATTCCCGGAAATAGAAAGAAAAACTACCTGAGACGTTTGACCGCGGTGATGCCATAATGTACCCATAAATGGTGTCTTAGAAGGCTGAGACTAATTGGGACTCGCTCCAGATTTGTTATTGTTAATTATAATACACGGTACGAGTTGAAAAACAAGGCCACGGGGTGAGAATGACACGCTCGAGAAAAAAGAAAGAAAGAAACAAACAAAAAAAGAAAGCGCGTGTTCCTCTCCCGCGAAATGCTACCTTCCTCCTGTAAGCAGACACTATGTCATGGTCTCAGCCACGCAAAAACATTACAATCTTAACCTTCCATAATACATGAGCGGACACGTCTTCTATTAAATGGACACTTTTTCTGGTTCAAAGGTTGTCCGCTTAAGTTAAAACTACTTAAAAAACAAACAGCAATAATTACAAAATTTATCTTAGACTGTATTTTATTTAGCGGATGACAGAGACAGCCTAGGCAACCTTACACAACTGCAGCTAACTTAATTTCCCTAGTTTCCATGGTGACGGTGCATCTCCTACTAGCTGTCAGACAAAACAAAACTGACAGATGTTATTTGGAAAATGTTTGACGCTACTACACGCATGTGTTATGGAAAGCGCTTGTAAGTCTGTAGTCGAAGCGAAAAATACCCCGTTCTCGACATGATAACTCCACTCCGCATTCTTGTAGCAGTTATATTCCTGCCTCATGGTACGTATAATCGTATTTTTTCCTCGCTCATTTAATTCAGTGTGAAATATGTTTAATCCGTTTGCTACGTGACAACAGAAAGATCCAAGACGGAAGTTTGTGTGCTCAGATATTTGCTTTCTCATCGTTTCTCATCGTTCGGTTTTATTTGTAGATTACACTCGTTTGCGTAATACGATTGCGGAATATTTGAAAGTTTAAACATGAACAGGCTTTTTTTTAAGGAATGACCACGATTATTGAGCGTGGAATGGCGTATGATAGAAAAATTAAAGTCAATCATAACATGTCCGCTGATGCATGACATCATGAGCCCCAAGAATTGGTAGGGTTTTCTTCTTCAAATGTTTCCTTTCCCTGTTTAACGAAAGCCATTCGCATCGAAGAAAAAAACTATTTTGAGCTTAAAAATTTGCTGTTAAATTCATGTACTATTTTAGTCCAGTTACAGATGTATGGATTAACTTTCAAGATCATGGTTAGCTTCTAAAAATTACAAAAAATTGCTTTTCTTAGAAAAAACTTTTCTAAGAAACTGCTTCTTTGTCGTTTGAATTAAACTTCCTGAATGTGTCAAATCGACTCACTGAATACACTGATGCTAAAATTACTTCATATTTGAAAGTTTAGTGATGGACATTTTTTTTTAACAGCTTCCTTTCACTTTCGATTTCATTAGCAAAGAATACTATATTATGCAAATATCCTAAACAGTCACGGTCTGATTTCCTTCTTTTATTATTTATCTCGATATTTATTTGCAATTCTTGGAATTCGTTTTAAGAGGAAAGACCGCTGACAAATCACCTTAGACTCGGTTAAAGTCCCTCATAATTATAGCATATTTATAGATATATATATGTCTTTAACTCCAAAGATCAAGAGTAGTAAACTTTACTGTAAAATTGCTGACAATTTTCATACAGTTTAATAGCCTTGAAAATGTAAACTTGACTTGTTTTGCTTTAAATTGATTTCATCAGTGATAAAACTATTGTCTGAAACTGCTTTTCCTTTGCGTACACAAATTAAAATAGCACAAGTAATGTAAATTTTATAAGTAATGAATATTTACTTTACTATCATATTCGTAACTGAACTGTATATTTTTATCAAACACAACACCGTGAAACACCAACTGAAACAGATGGCGCTTCCATTTGTGATTCGGTTTCCCGTTTTTGTTTTCCGTGCAAATGATAAGGGAAATTCCAGCCGGTTCGTTCCAACCGGAATTGCAGAAACAGGGGCTAAAATCAATCAGAATACAGGAAAGCCGTTGTATATTCGACGGTATTCAACCCAACCTTCCCATCGTGCGCTGCGATTGTATTCTCGATGAAAGTTAGTAAGCGTATTTTCTATGGTATGGTATAAAATAGTTACACAACACTTTCTCGTGGTATACTTAGCAATTATCCTGCAAATCGCGCGGAATATCGCCTGATACTTAGCCGATGAGGCCGTAGGCCGAGTGGGCTAAAATCAGACGATATTCCGCAAGATTGAGTAGGATAATTGTTTTATTATTCAACAAATTGTCAACGAAACACATTTTGGACATAGAAAAACTGTAATTATGCAGCGCTTTACAAGATTTCGGACAAATCTTCGCAACCTACGAATATCGCAGGATATCTGTTATGTACGGATGACAGATATCCTTAACATTTTGACCATATATGGGCAGCGCGCGCATCTGTTGAAAATACAAGTGACTCATGGGATATTCCATAGTATACCACTCAAAAGCGTTGCATAACTAGTATGTATCTTACAAAAACTGATGCGCATCGACAGTGGGTTTATATAACCTATCCTGTGGTGTAGCCACTGTTGTGAGTCATGTAAACCGTATGACTACCAGTTTAATTTTTGTCTCCCAGAAAAATCACTTATCAACAAAACTAAAGTGTGTGAAGTTTTAAGACTATACTCATATCTAATAGGAAGCTACAGGGACATTTGTATAGCAAAAAAAATGAGACTAGGCAGGCAAAAGTTTTTTTTTTCATACTTTTTTTTTAAATTTAAATGAGTCAAAAAGCCCGCAGCCTTGTAACCCAAAACACTGAAACTTCTTATTGTAGCATAAATTCAAACCTTAAGTATATTATTCCACATATTTTGAAACGTCGCCATCAGTGTTTAAAGAAATTTCAGTGACCAAACAACAAAAATGAAAGGCAATTATTTTTGCATAAGGTCTATTTTTGTGGACTTTTCTATGTCAAAATGTATTTGCACGCGTTGTGGTCTCCACTTGCGCCCCTATGTTACTGGTAATTTTAATCCTGATTTAGTAGACACCGCAAAAGTGACAATGTTTCTGCAGTCAATGAAACAGAAATATATTTCGTATTGGCAGCATACTCTACAGCATTCTCAAAAACTAGAATTTTATAAATCTTTTAAGAACGAATATGCTACCTCCAATTATCTAGAGTTAACTAGGAGAGTTTCTGGTAGGAGAACATTAGCTAAATTACGTATTAGTAATCATAAGTTAATGATCGAACTAGGCAGATATAACAATACGCCCAGACATAATAGGCTCTGCCCGGTCTGTGATTGTAATAAAACCGAAGATGAAATTCATTTTCTCTTTTATTGTTCCAAATATACAACAATAAGAGATAACTTTTACAAGACAATACAGCCTATCTTCTTAGAATTAATGAATTCTTCCGATCATTTTGTGACCATGCAATTGATTAAATTTATATCATCTTGTTTTGATTTACGTAACAAAATACTATCAATGTAATTAATTTTATATGTAATCATTTTTCTTTTTGGTTTTTACTATACATTATTATTTTATTATTTTTATTATTATTATTACTAAATAAGTTTACGCTTTTGCAATATTGTAACAAATTCACAGTCATGCAAATAAAGCTTGTAGTTGTTGTTACTCCCCAATACCCCACTTCTCACGCGTATTACTCATAAGAAGTAGTCAATTTAGCTGTACCTTTCTTTTTTCACTGAACCATCTCATTCAATAATTTTACTCACCAGCTTTTTCCCTCCAATGCTACGAGTGCGACGACTCGCCCGATTTTCCTGGAGTACCCGATTGTGACAGTGACAACGTGGGAAAAATAACTTGCGATCATGATCAGTTACAGGAGAGATGTGTGACAATGAACTACAACTTGTCACTCGGAAAACAGAATGGCTCACTACTAATTCAGATGAAAAAGTGTTCCACAAGCCTCATGTGTAACCCACAATTCAAACAAAACTGTAAGTACATAAAATATATGAATATATATTTTCTCAGTTATGTCTCTAGCGCACATGCAAACCTACCGTTCAAAGCCCATTAGCAATAAGGGACGGGCAATTATTTTTTCGAGGAAGGGAGGATTTTTCTAAGTAAGAATTTTTTCAGCATTCATTTGCACACACACACACACACACCCTCCTTACGAAGAACCTGGGTTCGAAACTTTTATAATCTACTGAGGACAGAGCGATTCGCCATACTCATCTACATGCAAATGCAAAAAGAGCTGCTTTAAGCTATAAAACTAATAGAGGGTACTCGGAACAAACGTAGTGGATAAATAGATTAAAACTGAGCCTGTATAAAATGCCTCACATGACTCCGTTGTTGACAGACAGTAGTTCTTTTGGCCTATCAAACATTTTAATTTTACCTTCCCGTGACGAGCCAAAAGAACGTTTGTGGAGGAGGCTAGGATGGCTAGGATGGACCATTAGAAATGTGATGGGGGGGGGGGGGGGGGGGGGGTGGAAGATACAAAAAAAAATCATACAAGCGAAAATGCCAAGAAAAAAAATTCGTGCAAAGGGAAGGGCAACGAAAAAACGTCATGCAGAAGGAAAGTTCCTATTAAGTACTACAAACACTTGTCATTTTACACTTGATGATATCAACATTTTGACGAAATATATGTTAAGGAAAGTGCTGAAAATAGCGTTTCCGACTCTAAAAATTGCAAAAATGTTTTGGGGAGCATGCCCCCCCCCAGACCCCCCTACAGTATAGTGTCTCCAGCGCTCAAGTTCATAAGAGCAAATTACATTCTGTCTGGCTTCCCGACATGCAAAGCTGTTCTTCCCATAGCCGGTGGTTATAGAAAATTCACTTTCAAGTCTTGCCTTTTGGCTTTTGTATAAAAACTTTGAAACCAACATCTGTAACATCCTCGGAGACCCAGGGGCAGTTAGTGGGGGCGACGGGCAGCTTATCGGGACAACGGGATTTTCGGGCGAAAGTTTACAACATAGAGCGTAATAGCCCCTGGGCACTTTGTCTTACCGAACCAGTTCCAGAAGCGTTTGAACTCCTTCCTCCTGATTGGCCACAAAAATATTTTTGTGGCCAATCAGCGACGAGGACCGGCCAGGAGACTCTGATGTCTTCTTACACGAAGTTGTTTTCCTCATAGACTCGTCGTGGATGCTCTGCCCATCAATCGGATGCTATTACATGGAGAGTCTCAGAAAAAAATAAGCCTTAGACGACTGCCAGTTCTACACTGTAAGTTGCGCGCTTTTTAATAGTTATTCAAGTAAACAACAATTCTTATTATTTTTCTCGGTCGTTGCCCGACTTCTGGAACTTGCCACGGTCTGGGTACTTCACTGCACGGGCCACGCGTTAGCGAAGATATCGCTGTCGTCACCTATTGTTATTTTGTTGCCAGCTTGACAGTTAAAACAAAGGGTTTTTGTTTAATTTGTTGGATATTTAAATAACAAAAACAAAACTTATAAACAAGAGGTGCTCGCGTATAGCTTTAAAAACTTTTGGTTTCCTTGCGCTATGCTACATTTAACATATTCCCAGGCCTCGTTGTTTTGTTTTTGTTTTGCTTTTTTATCTGAGACCCACGTAGTATCATCCGATGGACGGGCTTAACAACAACGACGAGTCTATGAGGAAATCAACTTCGTGTAAGAAGACGTCAGAGTCGCTCTTCTGGTCAACCTCGCTGATTGGCCACAAAAGTATTTTTGTGGCCAATCAGGAGGAAGGAGTTCAAACGCTTCTGGAACTGGTTCGGTAAGACAAAGTGCCCAGGGGCTGTTACGCTCTATGTTGTAAACTTTCGCCCGAAAATCCCGTTGTCCCGATAAGCTGCACGTCGCCCCGACTAACTGCCCCTGGGTATCCGAGGATGCATCTGTAAGACATTCGATATAAATTGCTGTTGACAAGCTGCATAGGGCGAAGAAAAGAATCAGTATAACATGGTATAAAATAACAGTACATGGCATTTAATTTTAGCCATCCTTAATATTCTTTATAAAAATATATTGATCAACGATGGTCTTTAAGGGACTGTTCAATAAGTAGGCGGGGGGAGGGGGGTGGTAGAAAGGGGTGGGTCATGTAGTTATTAGTTTTGATCTGCACATAAGGGGTGGGGCATCTTAGTGACTTTAAACTAATATAGTTACAAGAGAATCCCCAGCGGGTATTCATCAGTATAAATTGATAAATTTCTAGACGCGAGCAGTTTTGTTGAACTCTCACCATTCGCCACTTTTCCAATTGCTCCAGCACCGCCACCCCCCCCCCCCCTCCCCAAGTACGTATTGATCAGTCCCTAAAGGATTAAATCAATGAATAACAAACACATTTTTCGAAATATTTAAGCTATTTAGCAAATCATCAACCAAGCAATATCTGTCGAAAGCATGATATAAAGTAACAATACATGGCATCCGGTCTAAAGAAAATTATTCGTCTAAAGCAAGAATATGTTTAAAAAAAAATTCGAGCAGAGGGTTACACCTGCAAAAAAAATCCTTCACAAGCAATAGGCGTAAAAAAATCATGCAAGCCGAAAATCCCCCACCCCCCTGTCACTTTTCTAATGGTCTGTCCCTTAAATCAGCAAAACATGACAATTCATTTTTGTTTTAGGGTGCAAGGCGTATGAACTAACTGGTCAGGTCTCCAACTGCTCGTTTGACTGTTGTGAATGTGACCTGTGTAATGACCCGAGCACAAAGTGCATCGTGACCCCAAAACCAGTCAGTTCATCAGTCCTGGGATTGGCTGCGAACTTTGACGCCATTCTTTCGGCTGTAGTGTTGACTGTGTTTAAAGTATATTAATGAGGAGAGAGGCGCAAGAAGCCAAGGAAGGCAAGATAATTGTTGGGACACGAACTTTTAATTTAAATTGTTTTGTTGTTAAAGAAAGTTATTTAATGCTCTGTAACATCAAAGAATGTAAGTTTAGTATAAAGTATATTTGTGTCAATAACTAACTTGATAACACTTTGTGGTAAAATTAAAGTTATGGCGAAATGGGACTCTATCTTTTATAAGCACAAACCATGTAAATCAGTGGTATCACAAGTCAAAAAGCAACAGCTCTTTTATTGAAAAGAGAACGTGGCTCATTTCTTATACAACTCAAAAGGCCTCACAAACTTAAATTAAAAAAGGAAAAAGGAAACGAGATCAATATAGCATCCAGATCCATTAAATCAAGCAAACATAATTAGACCGAAAACCGTCAAAATGACGCTAGAACTTGCAGCCAATCCCAATCCTGCACTTTTTGGCTTGGTTGGTTTCAGTGTCATCTGGTCGGTTGAATTTTTATCCAAGGTGGCACTTGGTGGTTTGGGTGTTGGCGTAGTTGTTAGTTTCTCCCTGGACAGGTTGCACAGGTTGCCTTGACAACATTCAAGAGAACAATCAGTCAACATGCCAGTAATGTTTGACATAGTGCAGGCTGTGATTGAGAAAATGAACAAAAGATTGTCAAAAAAATAATAAGTTTAAGTTAACACTAACTCAATAATGAGGGTAAAGCTAAATACATTTCATATAACCCTTCGACATTTTAACAGGTTTATCCCAGCGATTTGCTAGTATCTAAGGTAAAGTAAGGTATTTTATTTAAAGTCGTTAACGTTGGGAGTGGTTACCCAGTCTCCCGAGCCAGGGGCTCATGTTAAAAAGACACGACTATTTACAATAAAACTACTTACATTACTATTACATTAAAATCATTAAAAACAAAATTTAAAAGAGATACTAAGATGAATATCAAATTAAAAAATGAATCGAACTTATCATATTCTTATCCCTGTTTGTAAACATGAATGGTACAGCCAGCAGGTAGCTTCCCCTCAATATTTTCAGTGAACTGTTTTAGTTGTTATTCAGTCAACAGCCACACAATCATAAGTCACTACTGGCTTAAGTGAAACTCAGATACTAAATTATTTCCAAAAGTTTAGCAATGTCTACGATATTTCTCTTTAAACAGTTTGTACCCTTTTTGGAAAAATGGCGTCATGATGGGAATGAAAAAAAAAATCCTTGGCCGATAAGACGCAACTTGAGTATACAGCAACGGTTCTTTTGTATTTATTGCAAATTCCCTTTTGTTGCACCGTAATTAAAAGCAGAAAATCAATTTCTTAAAATAATAGCTATTCTTTCACTTACCGTAGAAGTCGTTGTTTTTTGGGTCACAAGAATGACTGTTGGAACAAGTCCTTAGCTCTCCTGATACTGAGCCCATTTGTCCAAGTGACATGGTGTATTTCATTATCATGCATTTATCATAACTCAAAGGGCAAGTGATCTTTCCAGTGTTTTCACTGTCGCACTTGGTTCCTCCAGTAACTTCGGGATGGTCAGAGCATACATAGCATTGAATAGCGGAAGCTGTCAGGTAAAATTAAATGAAAATCTTTAAAGGAAGTTACAAATGGTAGATTGACACCAGTTCCTGGTTAGAATACTGTTCTTAAAAGGAAAATAACTTAATTCGAAATAACCATTCATCCCGTAATATTTTGCAATGGACAAATCACAAAAGACGTCAAGGGGGTAAACAGGAAGTACCGTATTTTCTCTATTAAACGCCGGGCCCCGAATAAACGCCGGGTCTCCAAGGTAGAGTGGTAAGTAATCCTTTTAGGCATTTATTCGAGGTGCAATATGCTTTAGGTATGATGGCAAGATACATTCATGTCACAAATAATGATTAAAAATTATTTTTAATACGGTAAAAGGTATGGTAGTCGAAAAAGTTCTTACTTCCGTGTCCTCCTCCCCTCCCCCCTACAAAAACATGAGCGCGAGTCTGGGTGATAATAGTCCTTCGTCACTTGCTCTTGGGTCTTTATATTGCTATAATGTCACAAAAACACAAGAAATGTGACCTATGTTTATTTGAAAACATGTAGCTTACGAGCTGTTGTTGTTGTGCAAACAAAGGGATAAAGACTGTTGCACGGAACGATTTTCTGAACCCTGTTCTGTGTTATCACGGTACACGTTTGGTTTCTTCGTTTACCACTTTTACCTTCCACCTGTAGAATTGAACATAATTAAATCTTTAATCGTGAGAAACTTTATCTTATTTTGGTCGATCACTAATCAGCATTGGCAAACCTCAGTTTTGCGCCATTTAACAGGTAGTAAAATGTTACCTCTTAATGCAAACAAAGTAGTACTAAACGACGCTTTTACTGGTCAAAACCGGTAACAAGTTTGTGTTTTTTATTAAAGACAACTTAAAGTGAAGAAGAAATTTAGCCTGCGTGTGTTATAACACGATGGTGAAATAGTTTTATTGGCTTGCTGATCTTGCTGATTGAGCTGATGGAGTCAAACTCTCAATTCAAATGCACTATCAGTGTTTATGTCTGGTTTCTCGTGACATGAAGTGTTAATTGAGAGTGTATAATTATAGTAAAACTTCCCCTCATGAATTTCAGTTCATTGAAGTATGTAGCGCAGTATTCTTCGTGGTTACCTTAACAATTTACAACTAGGCCATTTATCTAACTGGGGGCGCTTTCCATTAGTCAGAACTGGCCAGCCAGACCGGTTTATTCGAGAACAGAACTCCGTTTTTAGTCAGATTTGTCCTGTCAAATCAGTCAACGCAAAAATATTATGCACTGTTGCGGTGGATTTGTGGGACAAAATCTCATGGAAAAGGCCCAGTTCACATTCAAAACCATCAGACCCAGGCGGCCAGTTCTCTCTTATAGTAAGCGCCCACGGTAAATGGAGATGTCTCTAAACTTAAAATCACAATTTACAGACGAACGGGGAAGAGTCAAGGACAACACGATATAACAATATTATATATTTACTCACTCGACCCAGTATAAGCACATACCGCGTTGTCCTCTGTTAGTATCCACATAGGCACAGGTTGTTTTCCATCTGGTCTTGATGCCTGCATTGCCATGTTGATAAAGTACATATCTTCTGGTATATAAGTCGATGCCACATGTCCTCCATTGTACTTTAATACAATTGACACACAACATTCACTTAGTTATGGCAGAACAAATTGTGCACTTTGGAAACAATCTACGGTATTATTAGGTTTCAAGGACATTATAAGCTATTGACTATTGAATATCGTTTACCTCCGTGTCCAACGCTTTTCTTCTCTATATAATTTCCTCATTTTAGAATTTCTTCAACAGTAATATAGCGGTTATTTAAAGGTGCCCTCTATTTTATCAGGATTAATAAATATGAGAAGAAAACACCTTGCCTATCCGCTCGTATTCGCACAGCGTAGCCGTTTCTCGTTTCCCAGACTTCCACTCGTGTTTCTATAACTTGACAGAAACACGAAACATGTTTTCTATTTTTTAGATACAGGTGCCATTTTGGTAAATCTTCAAAGAACTGAGTGCAGACAAATTTGGCCAATTATTATCGTTGACTAAAGTCAAGCAAGCACTCGCTCGAATTATGTATGTAGTCAGTGATCGTGAACTGGCATCACAAGGGTGTGCAATATGGGTTTGGAGGATGATGTAGCAGTGGGCCTCACAGAGCATTGTAGTTATATTTGTTGTTTCTTTAAATGCATGCAATAGATCGCATGGAACAAACCACATGGGTTTTTGACAGGACACTCGCCCTGCATCTTCATCAGACACCCCATGTGGTTTGCCAAAAAAAACCCGGTGGTCTCAAGCCAAGTGGCGCATACTGCCGGAGCTTATCTCGGTTTCGACAGCATTTAGCATCTAGTAATATTTCTACTCTTCCCTAGAGCGGATGCTAGTCCTTTCCCCGGTACTCATTTATAAACCTGGGTGGAGAGAGGCACAATGAGAGTAAAGCGTCTTGTCCACTGATAACACAACACGATGACCTCGGCCAGGGTTCGAGCCCGGAAGGTCCGCTCCGGAGTCCAGCGCACTAACTATTAGGCCACCGTGTTTTGTCAAGCAGATAAAAAATTAAAACACGTGGTCTCGTATTACTTAAATACTGCAAACCTGGCAGTAATCCTTGGCTTCCTTTAGCGTCCTACTTCCACCTCTAAACACAAAGCACGTCGATCTTACGTCTTGCCAGTCAGCGGGACAGTAAGCTGAAAAATAATATCAGCACAGCTAGTGAGATAAATACTTAAAATATAACAATTTATATTACTGTAAAATTGGAATAGCTTCGAGTTACCTAAATCCTTAATCTCAAGAAAAGAGTGAAACATTTTTACAAAAGAGAGTCGCTGTTGCCCGTTTAGCTGCCTGTGCAAGCTGGGTTCTATACGTTCACTTGTTGTTCTGTCTAGTTAAGAAAGTAAGGAATCGAACAAAGACAATTGTAAAAAGTATAAAATAAAAGCCCCTGTATCAACAGTGGGGCTTATGTCAATCCTTTGGTAGCCATCTAACACCGAATCCGTGAGTGCATATAGGTATCGTATAGAGAGTTTTCACGAAGTTAACAAGATCATTTTGCTTGCATCAGAAACATCAACAAACTCAGAGGTTGTGGAGTTGGTGCAAAGGAATATATTCCCCACATTTTCTCTTGGCAGTTCTCATCGCAGCCAAGTTATTGAAAAATCAAACTTCGGAAAAGTATAAAGCATTGTATACATCCGCCATATTGGTGTTCCACTTTGGTACACCAATAAAATTTATGGCCGCCAAAACTGTCTGCAAGATAAAAGATAGATTTTTGCTAAAAAAGTCATGCGTTGTACTTCGGTATGCTTTGGTTATCATTTGTAATTTAGAAGCATATCTGAAAGGCATTTTGAAAGTGCGGGAAATATTGTTTTCTGTAACATTTAAGATTGGGTTGAGTTAGGCTTTCTCAAACTTCCAAACGCTTTATCTCCAAAACAAAGCACTCTTCTGGCATAAAAAGTTCTCCATTTGTGGCACTGATGTTTAGAATATACTAAAACCAGCTTTGGAGGTTCAATAATTTTGAATATAGAATTTTGATAAAGTCACGTGACAACGCTCTAAACTTTGTATGCATTGGCAGGTAAAGAGGATCTTGCCCAATAATACAAAACGAGAGCTCTGACCAGAATCGTACCCCAACCTCCTGATCCCCAACGTATAACCAGACTTTACAGGTCACAGCCCCTCTCGTACTTACGTGATATAATGTTTCCTGGTCGCCACTTCTCATATGGTCTAAATTCCACAGCTGCAAGTCTGTAGTCGTCCTTTTTATCTTAGATGCGTGACGCAACCAATGCATCCCCTTTAACGCCCCACCAGTTCTGTGCTGCATCAATGGGCTTAGAAACCGCCTGTGTCGTTGAAATAAACTCGTAAAGATTCGACGGATTCTTAAAATTGTTTCTGTGGTATACCATTGGACCGTTGGACAAAACAGTCGCACGGTAGTTCTGTCCGAGACCTTTGTTGAGATAGAATGTATTTAACTCACATTTCTGTTCTTTGTGCAAATCACTGGAGAAGTCGTATTCTAACGTGAATAACCCAGAGTTGTTGTAGATAAAATTGTTTATGATCTCGCTTTGTACCTCAAAAAGCTTTACGGTGCTACCATTGCCCAGATTGCTTTCAAATATGTTATCCACAGTGCTAACAAAGCAACTTCTGCTTCCGGTTCTTCCTTCCACGAGAATTGTTCCGTTTGCATTACCAGAGAACGTATTACCATAAATAAAGCTTTTTTGAAAGCTTGTTCCGTCACTTTGCCCTAACCGCGCTTGAATTCCACCAAAACGGTTCCCAGAGATAAAGTTGTTGGCGAGCGTGAATTTATTGTCTTGAATATCAAGGGAAATAGCGCTTTTTTGGCTGACGTTTGTGGCAGAGGTAGCCGTGTCAGTGATTTTACACCTTTCAATCGTGAAGCTAGGTCGTTTATCGCTTCCATCGGCCACTGAAGTGTAACTTATGGCTTGGAGGATGTTGTCACTGAATACACTGTTAGAAATGCGGTGTTCTCCTGCAGAAAAAAAAAATATTCGGAAAAAATAGGCCTTATCGTTCGTTTTTGATAAGTTTCCTAGACTACCAGGCTGGATTGATCAAGCCAGGGTTCGAGACTATTGGGTATTTACTGTACCCAACTTCGACCAATAATCCGGCGTTATCCAGCAGGTCACTGACTTGATATCGCAGGAAATCAGGTCAGTTATCAGGTCAGTATAAAAGGCTTCTGATTGGCTACTTGCCAATTTGGTACAGTATAAAAGTATTTAGATAAATTACCTTGGTTAATGACATGTAGCTAAAGAAAGGTCCCCACGAAAGAAGGATTAATAAAATAAGTTACATAAGATAGAAATTGTAGTTCTATATATGAATGATCTTGGCAAACTTTTTCAAGATCTACAACCTTTCTCTAACACTTTTTAAAAGAAAAAGCTTAAGATATTTTGAAAAGTTTACCACCTCAGTTACTAAGGTAAAAAGCTCTTAAACGGTACTGAAATAAACACAAAAATAATTAAAATTGTTTAGACTGGATCATTTCGGTGGTCGTCAGAGATAGAACTGTTATTTGTTTTAGAGATTTTTCAATCAGAACTGTTTGCGGCCGAAACTACAGAAGTACCTTACAACAACCTCATTGGTATGAAATTTACCATATCCGAAGCCCAAGTATGTGATCTATTTATTTTTAAAGGTAGAAAGATGGTATACCTTTAACTGAGCAGCTTCTAAATTCTAAGTTGTCAATAGCCACGAAATTTCTCGAGTAAGATTTCCCATCTCCATATTCGCCTTCAAACAACAGTCTATACTCGTCAACATCATTGGGAAGGTCTAAAACCACCTTTCTCCACTTATATGCATAGACATTTATGGCCCTCCAGATTAGTCTCTGTTCAGTTGTGGGAAATGC
Source organism: Oculina patagonica (assembly GCF_052425735.1). Lineage (NCBI taxonomy): Eukaryota > Metazoa > Cnidaria > Anthozoa > Scleractinia > Oculinidae > Oculina > Oculina patagonica. The sequence continues at coordinate 22,190,614 of NC_135767.1, forward strand.
TCCTTTAAGATAAAAAAGGACAAGACATTTTTAAGCCTCGATCTAAAAAGGTATACAAGTCACACATAGGCATCAGCCTCCAAGTAATATTTAACAATTATTCAACAATAATCACTGAGCCTGAGGCGAATTATTTTTTTAGTATAATTTTCAAAGGTGAATATCCAAAACCGCAAAATAACAATAGACAAATACGAAAACAACAAACACAAGTACTCACTTCCATACGTGAAAACAATTTTAATTCATCGATTGAAATCGAAATTAACACTCAATTTTAGCAATAAAACGGAACTAAACAAACACTACGAAAAGGATGGATATCAGGTCCTTTGTTTCCTCGTTGATGACTTCTGAGCAATTGTGTGAATCCTCTCGAAATTATTAGCTCCAGTGAGAACAGAACAAAATAATGTTTTGCCAGTCGATCTGACTGAGTACATGGGCGCGTGCGATCTCCAGAACCAGAATGTTTACGATCAATTCAAAGCCTTGAAAATTATCTCTTGAAGATATTTTCAGTCCAAACGCCTTGGTAGTTAATTTGGAAAATTCCCAATGTTCCAAATATCCAGGACTTGGAGTGATTTCTTTTAAATGAGAGAAATTTTCGTTTAGTAAATGCCGCCATGTTCTCTGGCTTGGATGGCAAAGGTGGCATGGCTTAGTAGCCAAACCTTGAGATGCTATATTCACCGCCTAGCGCGGTGAATATATCGACATAGTCCGAGCTTCTCGACCAGTCAGAATTGAATTCACCTCTGGAAATTATACTAACTATATATATATGCTGGCAAATCTGACAGACATCTAATTTTTTCTTGAAATGACGGTACAGTTTCAAGCTTATAAAAGACGAGAGTAAGGGAAACCATCAACCATGGCATATTGTCACTATGCAATACCAAGGTTTTTATGTATAGGGTGAATAGCTCATTTAAGCCAAAGACTTACTAAAGAAGCTACGTCACGAACAACGCATCTTAAGAAAATTTGCAATTTTTTTCAAGCTTTTCAATCGTAACCTGTCTTAATCTTCGTCAGTCGAAACCATCCTTGTTTATTTTCGGGTTTTGATTACTCCGTTGGTGATTTTTTTTCTGTGATATTACACCAACATAGCTAAACACTTAGCTAAGATTAACATTTTCGTTTTGAGATCTAGAGCAAGTATGTGTTTTTTTCCACATGGGAAAAAAGCAAATAAATGGTTGGAGATAAATGTAAATGAAACAAAAACGCATTAACCGTTGATAACACGGCGACAGAAATGACTTGTGTGGTGAAAAGCATACCGTATGCTAACTACTGGTCTCTTTTATAGGCTCTTTTCAAAATTTCCGACTAAAAGACCACCAAGGCCCAAATACACAAATGATCGTGATATCAACTAAAGAAAGAAAAAGTTAATCATATTTGACAAACCAGTCTGGATGTAGAGTGAAAGTCCAGCTTTCCCTTTTCTAGCCACGCGGTAAGAGAACACAATAGAGCAGAACTGAGACAGTTTTGTGATTGAAGGACTGATTATTGCTGCGCGCCCGCCAACATATGACTGCGGTTCGTTACCGATGTATAACGATTTTCCTGAAATGGGAAAATTCAACATATTAAGCATAATGGCTAAATTTTGTAGAAATTGGATACATAATTATTTCAAATTTTCGCAATAGAAAGTGGCGCGATCATATTGCATTGTGTGGACTGACATGTCACACTGCAATGTAACACCGATTAAAGGATGTGTGTTTCTCTATATACACATACTTCATGGAGCAGGGACCATAATCGGGGAAGAATACCACAATAAAGTAGTATCTTTGAGGCGAGGATCGTGTGGAAGCCGCACGGAAGGCAATGAAAATAATGGCGGCCATTTGTATAACTATAAAAGCAACAACAAAAATGGTGCATATCATGGATTTGCGTGCATCCCACGCTCTCGGTCTCCGTCCTCGATTATGGCATTTGTAAAGAGATACAGACGTACCTTGAACTGAGAAGTAATAGTAATCGCCCTTCGTCGACGTTTCCCATGTTCGCGTGACATTAATTCCATTGACTGACATGTTGGTGAATGTCTGCCAGCCGCAAAAGCCAGACTGATATGTACATGGCATATCTATGCATTAAAAAGAATATCGTCATAATCAATAGATGGAGTTTCCACGGTTGCTTTCTTTCAAAATCGCAGCGGTAGCGTTTGCGCGAGATATATCAGTGAAATCGTCAACGTCTTGCACGAGTCATCAACTGTTTCGTTTTGCCGAAATTTTCTGTTTCCTGATCTTGGTCATCCAAAGATTGTATACAAAATTATTTTCTCCATTTTCTAAATCGATTTTTATGTCTCATCCTATATCTTTCTTTGGTTGCTTTTTTCCCCTTGTTTTGCTTTTTTTTTTGTTTTTCTTTTTTTCCATTCCTTTTGGACCTTAGCGTTAGTGGAGTCGGCTTTAACAAGTGTTCTAAAAAAAATTCAGCCACCAAACAATTTTCTCAAGAAAGTACTTACCCTTGATATTTTTGTCTTCTACCAGGAAAACAATTTCAGAATTCACATCACCTCCCCAGGCTCTCCACTGTACCAAAATAGCATCACGCGGTATGAACAATTCTTTATGAACAAGATCCGTCATTAATCCAATAGAGTAATAGGTTTTCAAAATCACATCAGCAGTATTATTGGAGTCATAAATTTCCAAATCCTGCGTTCCCTTAAAGTACAACAGAGTTAACTTAATTCCTTGACCTTTGCGTACCGTCAACACTTTCTGACAAGTTAGGGAAGCCACTCTGTTCTTCGGCCTTGGTATATCGAAATAAAGATGCGTTTGATTGTTGACAAAAATAACTTTTTCCTCACTGCATAGAAATACTCTTCCATAGCGGACACGAGGGACGTTTTGCGCACTTGGTTCCTCAAAGGAAATGCCTTGTTGATTTTTTGATGATTCTGAACTCTCCACCAGAATGTTGCGTCGTGTTTGTACAAAGCTTATACCAGTCCCTCCAGTGTTAAAAAACGTGCTGTTATACACATGTACATCATTCCTTGGCGAGTGAATATGAAGGCCACCAGACAAACAGTTTCTTATCGAGATAGATTTCAGCTTAGGCACATTTGTCACGGCCTCTAATGCTGGGACAGCCATTCCATGACGAACGCCACAGTGTGAAAACTCGACATGATTCAACACGGACTCTGTTTGGGACGTGTTCAGATCTCTGGAAGATACAAAACGCAAATTTCCCCAGGACATGCTCTGACATTTCGCAACAACATCTAACATACTACTTCTGTCGAGGTTGCGCCGTAGTGTAGGACATTCATGTAAGGATGTTTCGTTTCCTTGGCAAAGAAATTCCACTGGCCACGATACGGAAACAGCCTGACCAAATGCATCAGAGCGTTCCATGGCAGCGACTGGCGGACCATAGCCAAGTTGTCTACATACTACTTTAGTGACGTTCCTTAAGTAAACATTGCTGGAAGCAAAGATTCGTTTCCAAGAATTGTTATAATACACTTCTGCCCTCCCCTCCCATGGAAAATCGCCATCCAAAAGTCGTACAGGTAGATGTGAATCGTTGTTACTGCCCGTAGGTTCCTTGACTGTGAATATAACTGGTTTAGCAGACGTTCCTAGAGCTTGGAGCGCTCCAGCAACAAGTATACTCATTCCAGGGCTTACCTTGACCGTGACACCCGCTTCTATAGTTAGCGTGACGTTTTCTAGAACGGTGAAATCTGAAGTCAAGCTATATGGGCTACGAGAGGCTTTGAGTACTAAAGACTCGAATAATCGTCCAGAAAGAACGCTTCCATGTTGTTTGGAATCGTTTTTTTCGACTACTGTTAAAGTTGGATCATCGCGGCTTAGAAGAAAAGGCCAGTCATTGGCGATAGCAAAGTCATAATTGTCATCGAAATCCGATATCCTGTCACGCACTTCACTTGCGATCGTTGTACCCCACCAGTTATGTGTCACATTCACAACGTCACGCGAAGAACTGGCAGGAAACCTTATACACAGTTCCCTCCGATATTTGCCGTTATCAAATTTGTTAAAGCTGAATTCCGTTTCTTTGTAATAATGGATTGCAGAAAGAACAAGAGCACAATAATTGCCTGCCGTTGACAATGGTAATGACGCGAAAGGAATGTTATTGGATAAAGTGTTGTTATTAAAAGCGACCTTTTCCCTCTGAATCTTAGGGTGGATGTCATGTATCATGCGAAGAAGAACGATGCCCTCTCCCCTGTTGTGCGTGAAAATGTTGTTGGAAAACGTGGAATTTTCGTCCAGGTGAAGGACTTCTATCACACTTTTATCTTTGCAATAATTCTTATTAAAAATGTTATCTGTTATGGCGGTGGGAACATGGGTAGCTGTTCCTTCAAGACGCACACAGCGTCCTAAATTTGACGTAAACTTGTTGCTTCTTATGACAACTTTATTACGATTTGCTGTCCCTCCAATGTAAATTACTGCTTTATCTTTGCACTGGTTAGCGGTAAACAAGTTATCTTGAACAACGAAGGGTGATGTCCACTTTTTCAAGTCGCCGTACTGGTCAAAGTCAAATTTGTGAAATGCGATAACAGAAGTGCCTTGATTTTCCTCAAAAGTATTATTAACAAATACCCAATGGCCCTTGCTTCTGATATCAACAGTAGGTCCCTGATTTCGAAAGAAGTGGCTGGACGTGATCTGAACCGCGGGAAAATCTTTATACTTGGGAAAGTAGTCGCGAGAATATAATAGTGCCCCCATCTTGTTCCAAGAAAACGTACTGCCACTGATGAATAAGGTTAAAGTTAAAGTTTCCCGTTTTGTATAATCAATGACTTGGAGGCCGCGGATACCACTTGCTGTAATAATCGAGTTTACAATGTTGATGATACCTTTGCCCTCGTTGTGAATATACACGCCATAGTTTTCTGAACCATTGATTGTACAGTTTTCAATGGTTAATTCTGTTGTGGACATTTCTGGAAACTCAATTCCCTTTCTGTTTTTTTGAAGATTTGTTGAAATGATTTTTACGACATCGATGTCTCTCTTTGAAATTTTGATACCGAATTCCTTGGAGTTGGCAATGTCTGTGTCAGTAATGGTGAGGGATTTTATTTTCCCTCCAATCCTGACATTTCCCTGAAGACTGTTGGTAATCGTAGCTCGATCTATGCGTATCTCTCCTCCGGTGTAATCAAACTGTTGGCTTTCTATAAAAAATAGGTTCAATAGCAATGTCGAATTAAGAAAGTTGAAAAAGAGGACTACCTATTAAATATCATGTGTGTCTACCAATTGGACTGAAATAATAATAATGATGATAATGATGACGATGATGATAGTAAAACATTTTTTTTCTCTGAAACAAAAGATACAGGTAATGTGTGCAAACTCAACTCATTAGAGATTAAACCAAACCGGTGAAACGTGCTTTTCGCGCGCGCTGATTGGCTTCTCAATTCTGCTACTTCTACATCCAAACAAAACAAATGGATTTGTGTAACGATTGGACGGAAAACTTTAGGTTTCTATCGGCAGATAGTTGGTCGACAGAAACTGAGAGCGAGCGGTCAAATTGTTTTAGCATAACCCAGTTGCAGATCTATAAAACACAGAATGTCGCAAACTTTTTGGAAGGTTTTAATTGATTAGATTCAGCGAAAAAAAGGCGCGTGCTCCAAGAGCCGTCTATCTAACAATTAGACGGCAAGCTCGAGATTTCAATCGGCTGATAGTTAACGAAGGGCGAAGCTTCGAGCCAATCACATTGCGCGCTTTGCCAATAGACGGCCGCTAGGTTATGCTGATGATTAATAGATGGCACCTACGTAGACATTGCGTATTTTGCCAAAAGTCAGCAACTGAGTTATGCTAATTTCCTTTAGACCGCAAAACATTTTACTGGCTTGCTATAAACAGCAACACATAGGATTTTACTGTTTTTCATTTCCATCTCGATGAATAATCGCCAGGTAAAGTACCGCCCTACTTATCAACGCAACATTTTTTTTTCTCCCACTCCAAAACTTTGATTTGTAAAGTCCAATTATACAAATACAAATAACAAAAAGCAACTAAAAATGACTTACCTCTCACTGTATACACTAAGAAATTAATAGCAAGTTCTATTCCGACGTGCTTGTAGATATCAAACAAAATGGATGATTTGGTAGAGTTAAAGACAGGGCGATCCTCCCACGATAAAGATTTCATCTTCCATGGCGAGCAACCTGACGCATTTGTACCATCATACACGTGAAAGTAATACAAGTTACCATACCAAGGTGTATAATATAGAGCCTGAATGACTAATTTATAACCTGGCTCTGTTTCCATCGCATGCTGACACCTGAGCTGCAAGGTCCTTTCTAGTGCCTCCAAAGTGAAGTAATACAGCTTGTTCGCCAATAGAAAGGTTTTGTTTTTTGAGCAGGCGTGTAGAGTTTTGTTCACATCTGGGCTGGCCATTTCGGCCGTGTAAATGTTTATTCCATCCCAAGTACTTTCATAAAAAAAACCGTAGATATCGCTACTTGTCACATTTACGTCTGTTAGTGTAAGAGAAGGAGACCGCGAAAGAACACCGAAATATTTTGTGTTGGACACAGTAGAATGCGGCATCAAGGACTGGTCGTAAAATAAACTCTGATATACTACTTGCACACCAATACCGACTGAATTGTTTACAAAAATGTTACTTATATTATGGTGGTTGAAATCAACTTTGAGAGCTGCACCAGGAATATAGTTATCCCTGCAATATATATGACCATACTGATAATCACAGATTTGCAAGTTATATGCATACCCAGCATCGTGGATTTCCAGGTGGTGCAACGAGCTTTTATGGTTTGACATTGTCAGATGAAGCCCCGCCCAGTTGAACTGCTGACAGTAGACATGTACAGTATTTCCCCAGCAAGTAGGTCCATAACTCCAGGCATTAGCACTGCAGTTCATTATATCTCCGTCATCGTTCCCATCACAGACAACGTTACGCACAAAACCATTTTCCTCTCTAGGATGGGGAAGGACTGTGTAGTTTTTATAGAATAGATCGAGTTGTTGACAAATTACTTTCGCTTCTCTGGTGAACGATTCCTTGTAAGGTAAACAGAGGGGCCACCAAGTATTATTGACCAGAAACTCAACTCTTCCTGCCCACGGTCCATCCCCTCCACCCAGACGGAATCCTTTTTGACGTTGCATTTTCGTAAATCTCACTTTTTCATTTTCAGTTCCATCGACAATAAGTTTACCTTGTACAACCATGGCTGACCTGGAAGGAAACTCTAACGTGACATTTTTCGGAATGACCAACGACCCATTGGTCAGGATAATGATGTCATCTCGAACTTTGTAAGGCGAGTCGGCGCTTGACAAGGACAGCGGTCTATCTACGATTCCACCAATACTTGCACCTCTCAGAAAGCAGGATGGTCTTGGTATGCTGGCATTATTGGCACGTGTCTTGTTCGAGGAAAGAAGGTATGGGAAGAAATCCACTGGAGACAAGTGAACCCTGTGGTGGAAGTCAAATATTCTGTCCACGATTTCACATTCCTTTGTTGTTCCCCACCAGTTGAATTTAGCGTCAATAGCTCGTCCAGAATTTTGACGCAAGGTAGAGATCTGGAATTGAAAACTAGGGTTTTTAAAAATGTTTTCGTGCAAGGTAAAACTGCCTTCCTTAAGAACGATAACTGCACGAGTTGTCGAGGCACGGAAAAAGTTCGGAAAAAGGTCTTTTGTAACAACTTCGTTGTCTTCAAAAGTATTGTTTCTCACGACAACAGAACTTTTTTCAGGGAAAAAGCTGAAGTCGATAAATAAAACGTTTTCAGCGCGGTTCTTCATGAATGTGTTTTTATCTATTGACACGTCAACGGAGCTTCTTTTGTCGATTGTGCCACATTTGTTGTCATCCACCATAGTAAGTACTTGATCTGTATTGTTTGTAAAATTATTTGATTCAATAACCGCTTTTAACCCGAAAGCACGTGTACAGTTAATGTAGAATGCATTGCCTTTGTTCAGTTCGAAATGATTGTTCGTAACGATAGCTTTTAGTCCTCTCGGTTTCGGCCACCAAAAGTGGTCTGGAGACAAAAAGATGGCCCCTCTTCTGTTGCGCATAAATTGGTTTTTGCTAATGACCAGAGTAATGTTAACTGCCAAATTGCTGTAATAAGAATGAGCCTCGGGTGCTAGTCTGAATCCGTATTGAAAATTGTCGTTGATAGTGTTATTTATAAGACTAATTTGCTTAAAGTAGTACTTTAGTGAAGGGGATGACGATTGAGGATCGAATAAGCTAACACCGTGTCTCAAATTGGAAGTTGCTGTGCAGTTAAAGAATTGATGAGCTCCCTCTTGGTTTGATATGAAGCAACCGTCTTCCATGTTGCTTGAGAAATTACAATCTTTGAATCTGGACGCGACTTGGCCATCATAAATGCGAACCCCGCTGTTTGTGTTCAAAACTGCAGTGGTGTTTAGGAAATTAACTTCACCGGCACCGTTAGCAATTGCAAATCCGTTTTTATGGTTTCCAACAAACTCCGACTGTGACACGCGACCTTTACAATAAACACGCTGAAAATTCAACCCATTCTCTGCATTTCCTTTTGCGGACAGTTCGTGAAGATTACACGAATGGAGGCTGCTGTTTAAGATTTCAAGACCATTGGCGCTGTTGTTAATAAAGTGACTATTGGTAGCTGTTAGTGTTCCAAGGATACGTTCAGCAGTAATACCTTCGTTATTCCGAGCGACAGTAGTTTTGTCAATGATCATATTTCCTGTAAAGTTCTTTAAGGAGACACCCTTTTTATGGTTGTCACGAAATGTGCAGTTGGATATTACGAGAGAGGCAGCATCTGAAAAGAAGTAAAGAACCAAAATGGAAAAAACACGAATACTCGCCAAGATTCACTTCGCCTTCGTTGAACAAGTGTTAAATGTTTCTATAATAGACCTGCAATCATGCGCCTGAGGAAACGGTGTAACTAAGTTGTTCGCTATCTACCCCTGATTGTTTACATTGGCTTGATTGCTAATAACTGTTCGAGGGAGAAACTACTGAAGGCCAGACTTGAAGGAGCGGAAGAAATCAAGCCAAGTTTGTTACAGATAAGATAATAAATTAACAAAATTAAAACAAATGTCACGGCATTTTTCTCCCTACCTCGATCATCGTTGATTAAGAAATTCATTCTGGCTTTTGCACTGGAATGAAATCTTATGTAAAGTTCGTGACCTGAGCTTAAGGATGGCGGGACAACCAGCTGATTGTCACGCGTCCACTGGTTCACGAATACGCGTGTGAGTTTAGTGGCGTTTATGTTGTTACCATCGTGTACATCTAGCGTAGACTTTCCTCCAGTCATAGATTGATAATATAGAGTTAAGTGTCGTCCTGGACGAGTTCTGAAAATCTAAAAAGAAATGTTCAGAATTAAAAAAAAAATCAAACAATATGTCTCCGTTATGTGACGAAAGATTGTTTGTTTTGATTGTTTAGAGCTCCACAAAAGCGCACCCTCATTTCTTCCGAAAACTATTTTGCTGCATTCCTTTAGTTTTGGTTTCGGTTCCAGTTCTTCTTTCCTTACTTAAAGTCATTCCACTGAAATAAAACCAGCACTGAGATTTTTTTTTCAAATCAAGGGAATTAAATTTTGGAATAAAAATGGGGGGGGGGGGGGGGGGGGGGGAGCAACAGGACCTTGTTTATACCCAATAAATCCTTATAATATCACCATGGTTATAGTCACAATTACTTGCTTTATTCACGTTTCCAAGAATTATTTCTTATTCTACGCTGAGAATTGGTCCATATTTATTCTATAGATAGAAATTTACTATTCAATTCAAAACAACAGAAAAAAAAGAATAGGTCACCGCACTCGTGTTCAAGAGAATGACGATTTACCTCTCTGGTTAGGTCCAGCCGTAATAAGAAAGCCTCCGTTCTTTTATGCGCGCGCCCAAAACACGCGTGAAATTGAGCGCAGTACTGGAAGCGCAATGCAATACTGGGGAAAGTTCAGACTCAACCTTGACAAACCAATACTACGACTCTTTCTCAGTTGAGAAAACATTACAGTACCTAATAAATGCCCAATCAGGTGAACAAATAATTATGATAATTTTCTTTATGTTTTAAGTTACCATAGCAACGATGTAACTTGTTAAAAACACCCTAAATTTTAGCTTTAGTGCCTAAATCAAGTCCGGTGACCCCCATTTTGTATTATCGAGTTGACTTTTAACTTAAAGACTAGTTGCAAACGTAACTAATGTATCTCATAGATTTTAGTGACTTATTTTCAGCATAATTATCATTTTTGTAGATTTTAATCCTGGGTGTATAACAATTAGTTTCAGTGTGGGTGGGTTAAAGCATTTTTACATTTTAATATATTTATTCATAAGATACTGTAATCTAGCTTTTTTAAATTTTTATTATTTCTTTTATTTTTTACTTATAGTGTATATGACATGAAAAATATTTTCTGCTTATTTGAAAGGCCTTTCGAAAATGTCACTCCACTGAATTTTGAAAGGCGTTTCAAATAAGCAGGAAATATTTTTCATGTCATATACACTTTATATTAGTTCCCAATGTTTTTATAATGTATTTTAATTATTTATGCGCTTTATATCCGAGAGAGGACAACCTCATCCCGCGCCATGACATTAATGAATTGATTGATTGATTGATTGATTGATCGATTGATCTCGGCAAACTTAAAAAAAAAACTGCATATGAGGTTCAGAGCCAGCTTATATTTACAAAAACAAAATAAGGTGGCTCTGAATCCCACTTCCACTATTTCCTCTACTTAGTCATATAAATTTAATGCTACCAACACAGCGTATAACCAGAAAAAATATTCAAGGGAGAGGGGGACGGGGAGAGGGGAAGATTGTCTAGGTTGGTCTAGCCCCCATTGAGGGGCTAAGGCAATGCTAAGGTCCCTTGTTGCCTCACCGAAGTGATGAGTCACCGAGCTCTTACATGGTATGAAAACAGACTTCACCTTAGTAGCCAAAAAAAGTCTTTACTTACCTTGGCACAATCGACTGTCTTTCTAAATCTGCCCAATGCTTGGAAGGTGACTGGAAATGAGGTGATGTTATTCACATCGGCAGAACAAAAATCAAGTTGTACAGGAACGTCTTCGCTGTAACTTAATCCGTGCCCTTTCACTGTATTACTCACTACAGTGTTCTCAATCGTAATTCCATTTGATATCCCTTTAATTTGGATTCCTGCAAACACGTTGTCGCTGAAACTGCTATCCCTAATGGCCAGCGGAGAACTTCCTTTGGTGGACAACACTCCATATACAGACCTTTTAACTGTCACGTGTTCGAGGTTTGGAAGGAACGCGCCGCCCTTTATCGCTTTGTAGGCCTGGGTCACATCCACATATTGAAGAGACGACGTCTTCTCAAAACTGGAAAACTCAATACCTTTCCAGTTTGCTAGGCTGTAGCATTCTATTCCAACATCCTGGTTATGAGCTGACAATGGAAAGATAATCTTATTCAACTTTTTTTGTTAAAAAAAAGATTCCAGTTCGTTCTTTGTCAAGAGTAGCTTAAACGTTGAGCAGTGTATATTTTCTGAAAGGATAGCTTAACTTTTTGATTAAAGCGTGTGTGTAACGGTTGCCATACTGCGATTACCAAGAGTTCAAGGCATGACAATCAGATTCGCTGATTGGAAAAAAAAAAAGATTCGTTATACCCTTTCAAGGTTGGTTATTAAAGAGGACAGAGTCACATGGACGATTCCAGAAGGGCCTTAATAACATGAATTCAATTGTATTTCTCAATTATATTGGATTACGTAATTCGTCCACTTGTGACTTACCGCAGTAAGACCCATATCTTCTATGTTTGCACTCCAGCAAGCTACTCTCTGTCCCCTGGCAGTTGCCATTGTCCAGCCAAATTGGTCCGGTTCCCCCGCCGTGTGTGTAGTACCTTTTGGCTCCCAGAAAACCGAGCTGTCTGCAAGCAACCTGTGATCGACAAAAACTATATTACTATGTTACTATACAAACAAAAGCAACAGCATCCAGACTGTACTACGGGACACAGAAAATAAATAAATGGAACATAGTAAAACGCGGAACTACCGATTTTCAGTGATGAACGTAAACTATGCATGGCCAGGAGCTTGTTATGACTAAGTCAGCTCGCCTTTATATGAATATTTAGAGAAGAAATTGCATTCTGATCATCCAGTTGATTTACCTCGGCATCTGTCATATCCCAGTTCTCATCGCACACGGTTCCCCATTCTCCTCTTATGAAAATCTCCAGCCGGCCATCGCTGTAACTGTTCCCGTTGCGCAAGCGGATGCCATCATTATAAATATTTGTGACGTTCAAATTGTCCACATCTCTAGTGAAGACGATTCTTTCGCGAGAGTTTCCTTTCGCTTGCAGGGAACCTTTAACTTTAAAGGCAACTCCAAGTGTGAAATGTAATTGAACTCCAGGCTGTATAGTTAGCGTGGCGTTTTCAGCTACAACAAGGTCTTGAGATACGACGTACGGGGATTCATTCAGCGTTAGGTTGGTATCTACAACGATATCACCTCCGATTCTTGTGCTTGCGACCCGATCTTGTATAATAAGTAACAACAAGGATATAATTCTCCTCATCAATGACGAATAACTCGCCATCTCATTGGAATAACGTTTTTGCCCTAGAAATAATATACAGAATAGTTTAAAGGGAAACCTAAACACGCCGGGCCACTTTGGATAAGCCATAAAGTTTCTAGATCATCAATTTTGATGCTGTTTCACCATGCACTAAATTTAACTGTTTAGATTACATAGTCCCTGTAAAATCCTAGTTTTAGTCATACAATTTCTAGGTTACTCTTATCCAACTACCACATACATCTTCACTATCGTATCGTAAAACAAACTTATAAGCTTGCAATAGCTGTTTTATCTTTTCTTATTGCTATTAAAAAGATCCAGACTGTTTGTTAATTAGACTCTACAACTTTCAGATAAGAAAATTATTAAGATACACTATCTACATATGGTTCCAAATTGTTTTTGTGCGGCAGAATATTGGCCGATATTCTTATATCCTCAGCCCCTAATTTGTTAGCGCTGAGTTATAGCTGCAGAACGTACATTGCATCGAAAAGTACTTAAAACGACCATTAAAAGACACCGCACGGCAGAAACAACACACTGTAAAATCCTCTAAATGTGCTTTACATCTTCAATGATTATTAGAACGATCATTGATCAAGGCAATGATGTTGTTTAACTATTACTAGGAGTCAAGCAGCAAGCACATCTCAGCGGAGTACCAATGTAGTGTCTGGTTATCAGGTTTTTTGTTTTTCTATTATAACCCACCCATTAATTTTTGCGCGCGCTCATTGGACGACGGACGACGGGTATTTAACAATTATTCCATGAGCCCGCGTTGGATACGAGGTGGTAAATAGCCAACGAGGCGCGAAGCGCCGAGTTGGCTATAACGACTCGTATCCAACAAGGGCGAATGGAATAATTGTTTTATTAAATTCTTCTCAAGTTTAAATCAACTGGACATTTCATTTTGATGTAAACGAAGTGATAGTACGAGGAGGCGCGAAAATTTCTGGCGCTGTGTACACTTCTTGAGTTAAATGAAACATACGAGGAAAGCGAGCGAGAGAGTTTTCTTCCCGAGATTTTCCTCGAACAATCTCCTCTTAAGTCGTCTAAATATCCTGGAAATTGTGACAACAGTTAAGATTTACGAGAAGATCCGAAGCAAAAGCTTTTCTGGAAACTACAAGTCTTGTGCAAGTCGAACGAAGCAAGTGTTTACATTGTACTTCTTTACGGCTCCACGGCTGTCATCAAGACTGCTATATTATTTGAAGCGAATTTGAGCTCAAAGTGGAACAGGTTTATTGAAGTATAAAAGGACAAAACCAAGATTGAAAGGTAACAAACTTTACTGAAGTGCTGAGCCTAGTTTTATGACGTACACTGAATGAAACTGTGTCAGTTTGCCGTTCTTTCGTAAATTATTTGCTGCTTTTCTACTTTATTCACTCGCTTTTGTTGTTGTGTGTTTACAAGTATTATTAATTTAACTTTACGCATCAATCCTTTTGTTTTGCGTAGTTAATTTTACTATGGCATTTCTGTGGTTTTTGTAGGCACCGCTGATTATTTCTTGTTCATAAAGCTCGCCAAATTTGCTGTTTTCAACCATTTTTCTGACGAAACTGTCGCTTCCCGCAGAAAAATTTTACGCTGAGCCGCACTTGCCGCACTCATTTCCCATATAAGGTCAAACATAGGTATACGAGCTGATAACCGGGATTCAGTGAACCAATCAGAAAGCTAGAAATGCAATATCCGAGGTTGAGAATTTAATAACAGCGAATATACCTCGTCTGATTTGATATCCGTCGCCCGATTTTGTTGGCAAGCACAAAACAAACGAATGAAGTCACCTTATTCAATTCTAACCTTTAATGAAATCACAGAGTTAAAAAATCACGTAAACCAATCAACTTACATTTCTTTCAACCAGAGTTACGCCGGGTTTAGTTAGTAGGTGTTTTCCTATAAATTTACTGGCGATTAATGCCGTTGTAGAATTTTTGTGGGGGCAAAGCCGCCACATTGTTATCGACTGCGGGATTTATTTATTTATTTATTTATTTATTTATTTATTTATTTATTTGTGTGTGGGTTTGCTTGTGTCACGTGGTCTTCTGCGAGAGAGCCTGGGGATGAGTCGGCGGTGCGTGTCGAGTAGGCCATATTGGATTTTGGCGTGTCGTACGTTTCGTGTGGTTTCTTTGATTTCACTGAGCTGTTCTTGAAGTTGCTCGTCATTACAGCAGCTCACGAAGTCATACTAGCCAACATTACGTTTGGCTGGAAGTCTGTGCAGGTTGCACATCAATTCAAGAGAAGCTTTTACGCTTACGCAAGCCAATATTGAAAGCCGCAGAAACAGCACAATTTAATACATTTGTACTTGAATCAGTCTATATGGCTATATGTTCTGATATATGTAAATTATTCTGCAATGCATACCTACGGAGCGATATAATAAACAAACCATTTTAGTGCTACTTGTTAAAAAAGAAAAAAAAAAGGAAAAAAGAAAAAAATTGTCCCCTCTGGGATTCGAACTCGGGCCTCTGGCGACCTCTCGTTCCCCAGTCAGATGCCTACCCAACTAGGCTACTCTTACATTCTTAATGACGTTAGGGCGAAAATATTGTATATCAATGTAATAGACATTCCGCTGTTTATCTGTTATCATGTGCATCAAAGAAATGTTTGAATCACCTGCTGCTCATAAATTTTCAAGGAATGAATTTGCAAAAAATCACAAAGATTATTTGCCGCAATAAATAGCAGCCTTAAGGTAATTGAATGTACTAAATAAATTCACAAAAAAAAAGAATCAAATTTGAAATTATCAAGCCCCCACACGTACGCATCGCGGACCGATTTTTTTGGAGGGTTATGAAATGAATAAACCCCTTTCTGGCTTGCTGGTATATTGAAGAATAATGCCCTTGGCTAAAGATTGTCCTCAAGATTTCACAGTTGGAATCGAAGCTTCGCTTTTCGGCCAACTGTTCATTTTTCGACAATCTTTCAGTCTCGAGCATTATCCTCCAATATACCAGCCGCCTGAGGGGGTTTATTTACTTAATATGCTATGGATATAAGCTACTTTCGAAAGCGCGGTATATTGGAACCGAATGTTAACCTTTGTGGTGCTAAACCCGACTTTTTTTCCGGGATTTTGGAGGAGCGGTCATTGAACCACTTGTGACGTCATCAATTTATACGTCAGAAGATTCTTGTGGTAAGAAACTAATACAGACAGGATAGATCTTTGCACACGACTGTCTATTTTGAATATAGATTTGCATTTTGACAGAGCTAATCTAAAATAAAAATGATCTGTGTTTGGTGCAAAATAGGAGGTTTTCACTGTCACTCCACTGTCATGCCGCGAAGAAATAAATCGAAATCATCGAGTAAAAAAAATCAAGAATATATGAAGAAGTAAACATTCAAATGAACACTTCTCACAAAACCTCAACTTTCAAGATTCTTAAAAATCGCAGGATGATGCATTTTTAAAAGAAAACGTGCGGCGAATGCTATCAAGCTAAAAACCTTCAAGAGAGATAAATTTTAAGGACGTCTAATAGTCAGGGAAGCTTAGGATAAAAAATCAGGTGTCTTGCGATTCTACGTTTTAGAATTTTGATGACGTCTTGTGAAAACCAAGAATTGGTAGCAAAACAGGCATATACACCAAGCTTGCATTTGCTGCAGTGTGAGAAAGTTGCTTTTCTAGCAAAGCTAAGAGAAAGTAGCATCTAACCACGAAAAAAATAATAATATGATATTCCCCCCAATGTTTCCAATCGCTTCGATCGCCTACGATCGTCTCAGTATTTGCAAACGATCGATGCAATAGAAACGATCGGGGCGATTATATATGAACCAACATTAAGGAGGTCGCAAAAATGGTCTGTGTTACGAAAATGTTACAACCGCGTATAGCCAAACAAATTCCAAATCGTAACCCTGCAAAATGTGCGTTCTTTGGAACGTTAACTGGTTACCTTTAACGAGTAACTTACGACAAGTAAGTGAAAGTCAGTTCGAGTCATCAGATTAATTTGGAAATGAATCTTGGCTCTTATTATCTAACACGGGTTTAAGCGTTTAGCAATCGAACTGAACTAATGAACTCATTATCGCGTTCCACTTACCTTCCAAATGAGCCTCTGGTATTCCTTAAGTCAACAAGTCTGTTTCGGGAAAGAAACTATCCATCGTAGCATGCAATCGTCAAAGAACCTTCACTGGCTAGCTATAGCTTAATAACGGAACTACATGTCAATAACTGTTTAATGCATGTCTCTTTGTTTGATGAAGGAGTTTATGATTAGCATGCGTGTCACGTCCGAACCACACGCGACCGGAGATATTATTGAAAAGCTGCGGATGATTATGTCCACGACAGAGAACCCTAGGGAAATGAAAAATAACCTCTTGCCATCGAAAAACCTTAGTTTAGGATGGGCAAACATTTGTCAAATATTTTGGTTTACAAACGGCTTTTAGAAATGCACACGACTAATTTAGGATGGTCTCGCATGACCTGATTCCGGAATAAGATTAAAAGTTAAATTTTCTACGCGGAAAACGAAAACAAAATTAAGCAAAAAAATATCGCTGAAGAATAAATAAAAGAACTATAATGAAATGAAAAAGAAAACAACTTAAGTAAAGGCCAAAATTATCACTCATTTATTATCTGCTGATGTCCGATCTCGTCCCGTAATGCTGGAGTTCCACTGACGCGTAATTTTTTACGTGCGTGAAAAAAATTAGAGACAATGTATGAACGACTTGCGTAAACGTTTACGCAAGTCGTTCATACATTGGCTGCGGTCACATCTAGGCTACTAGGGACTTTAAGATACCTGGACGGCGAAGACTCCACTTGACTTCGCTATCAGTTTGCTATGCAAAGCACAGCAAATATATTCGCAACCGCGCGCATCCGGCGTCTAGCATCCGTTTAAAGTTTTACCTTATACTTCTCAATTTCCTACAATGGTTTGCCGCACGAAAATAAGAAATGAAAATGATAACAGCTTTGACGTCACAATAGGCTAATCACAACTAACTGTGGTTTACTGTGGTGTGACCGCAAAGTCGACCGAAAGCACTAACTACAGTAGGTTTGACGTCACGTAAATTGAGACTAACTTAAGTTAAACTTTAGTTACGTCGTAGATGTGGCCGCAGCCATTGTCACTATTTTTTTAACGCACGAAAACGCATGTAAAAAATACACGTCAGTGGAAATCCACCTTAACATTAGTTGTGAAGCGCATTCAGCTCTGTAAATGCGCTATATAAGAACAATTATCATTCATTCATTCATTCATTCATTCATTCATTCATTCATTCATTCATTCATTCATTCATTCATTCATTCATTCATTCATTCATTCATTCATTCATTCATTCATTCATTCATTCATTCATTCATTCATTCATTCATTCATTCAACTGACAAGATAAAAATCTGGACAACAGCAACATACGAACCCGGGTGTTTACTCTCCGAATTTTTTTACCCTTTTGAAACCCTAACGCAGACTGACAGTCGGTGGAAGAACCTAAGCTTGGTAACGAAACTACACGTCATAAACCGTCCAAAGCACCCACGTGTATTTTTAGCCGGAATTCAAGAAAAAATGTCATCCCCGCAACGGAGAACCGGACATTGCTATTACTAAGAAATACGGGAAGTTATGTGGGACTAACATGGGACTTCAACACGAAAACTTCTAGTGCCCTTTCGTGCTCGTTTTCTTTGAGTGAAAGACTTTGGACGAAAACTTGGATGGCAATTAAAATGGAGAAAAGCTTACTTACTGAAGCATTGCGTTCACAAAGCACATTTAATGATTTTGCTATTTCGGAAAACTTTACTAAGAATGCTCAAATGGACTGCTTATACAAGAGGGCTTTCGATTGGCATTATTGCGGGATAACAATAAATGGACCAATCCAGAAACCGTCGGATATCAGCTCGATTGAGCTACTCTTCCATTTCAGGACCACGAGAATTGTATTTCAGGCATTCTGCTCTAGGGAGGAAATATTTAACCTTGGAAAGTACAATGAAGAACGAGCTTTTTTCGATCTTTCCAGACCCGGCGGAGGGGGTTGGTGGTGGAGGGCGTATTCCGCCCCGCTACAACTTCCAGAATATTCAGGTAAGTTATAGTACTGGCCCTGAAGAAGACTAGCTCTGCTAGTTGAAATATTGGCCAACAAATCTTGCCCTCCTGCCGTTGTTCCAGCCTTGCAATCAATCTGGTTTTATTAGCACTTAGAGTGACGTCTGGTACGAGCATTTGTTGAACAAGAGATCCGGCAGCAGACAAGCCAAGCAGCAGTTGTTTTCTTCGTTGTGTGGTCCCCTGCATCAAAACTGTTTTTATATTTAGGCAATCACAATGAAACTTATAGTATTTCCCAAAAGCTATCTATTGATACACGTTATGTGGGATGATGACATCACATCACGTGACAATTACATCATGCTACATCATGAATTCGCCCTCTCCTCTCTAGACCAAAAACCTTAGAAGTAGGGGGGTGGGGGGGAATCCATCCAACCTCATCCATCCAACCCCCCGCTCCCCTGGTACCACGGTAAGGATTTGAATTTGCTTGTAATTCCCCTTCCTAGAGCAGAATGTCTGGAATGCATTCCTCGTAATCCGTAAAGAGGGGTCTGAATGACGCTTATTTTAAACACTTATTTTTTTGGCTCTGTAACAATATTATTAAGTTTAGATTATCAAGAAGTTTGCGGCCATTTCCCGACGATTCCCTATCATTTCGGAAGATTTCCGAATACTACCGAAGACTCCCGAAGACTGCCAAAGATTTTCGTAGACTACTGAAGATGAATTACGTCGAACTTCACGTGAGTCGAACCTAATGCAAATGAGCAAAACCTATTGTTTTTGTTCATTTGTATGGTGGCCTAAGGTTGCCATAGTCAAATTGGTATAGAATTGTAAAAAAAAGTTCAAAAATAAAAATAAATAAATAGGAAATAAAAATAGTTTCACTTTGTTTTGTTTTTAAAAAATATTTTTATAAAATTATTGAACCGAAAACTAAATTAAAAAAAAAATGGAATGAAAAGCAAAAGAAAGTAAAATGAAATCAAAAATCCGCATGTTCACATTTGCATTAGGTTCGACTCATGTGAAGTTCGACATTTGGCCCGGGCCTAAGAGTTTTTCACGAAAAACCCCCCAAACCGCGGCTTAACAGTATTTTCTCTGGAAACTGTAAACATAAAAAAAAAATTGGAACGGGTTTTGTTGATATTGGAAGCATTGGAACGTCGCAAATGAGTGCATTTTGGGTCGCATAATGGGCTGATTACGGATAAAATATACGCAAGAGTGCATTTCAAAGAGGTAAGACGTATTTTATTGATCAGTTCTAACCGAACTCCTCTGCTCCCTGTGCAATAATTAGTGAGTTTTCCGGAATCGCAAGTTCATTAAAATGTGCGGTGAACGCAATGCTTCAGTATTATAAAGTAAGCTTCCCTCCATTTTAATTGCCATCCAAGATTTTTGTTCAAAGTCTCTCACTCATACAAAAACGAGCACGAAAGGGCACTAGAAGTTTTCGTGTTAAAGTCCCATGTCAGTCGCACATAACCCCTCCCGTGTTTCTTAGTAACAGCAATGTCCGGTCCTCTGTTATGGGGATGACATTGTTTCTTGAATTCCGGCCAAAAATATACATGTATGCTTCGAGCAGTTTATGATCTGTAGTTCCGTTACCAAGCCAACATTAACTTTAGTCCGGTACCCAAAATAACCAAAATATTTGACAAATGTTTGAACATAATGCTGAACTAAGTTTATCTTAACTTAATAGTATTGCCATCGAAATAGTGAGGTTTTGGATGGCAAGAGATTTTTTTTCGTTTCCCTAGGGTTCTCTGTCATTAGACATAATCAACCGCAACTTTCTAAAAATATCATGATCCGGTCGTTTGTTATTCGGACGTGATATTATTGTCTGCTGCGTGCTAATCGGAAACTACCAGATCCGACAGATACACGTTTTGAACAGTTAATGACGTGTAGTTCCGTGCTGATACCAAGCTAGCCGCCAGTGGAGGTATTAAGACGATTGCCTGCTACGATGGATAGTTTCTTTCCCGAGACAGACTTGTAGACGCTGCGAACAACATAAAGACTCATTTGTAAGGTAAGTGGAACGCGATGATGAAATCATGAGTTCATTTCGATTGCTAAACTAAAAGGAACTAAATTACGCTTTCACCGTGTTCCATACCTAGAGCTAGATTTCTTTCCAACTAAATTAATTTGGCGACTAGAACTAAATTCGGATTACTCGTCGGAAGTTACTCGTTAAAGTCAACCACATAACGTTTGTAAGAACGTGCATATATTTTGCACAGTAACAATTTGGAATTTGCATGGCCGTACACGTTTGTAACATTTAAATAACAATTGCCATGAACTACAGTTATGAGTAACAGTCGTGTTAAGATGTTATCGCTTGCAGATCAATATTGTTGTCACGCGAAGATCTGAAATTAAAGCGTCGGCTTCTTGTAGCTCAGATATATTTTAATGTAAATAGTGTCCCCAGCAGTTTTTTTTTAAAGCTAAATACTTCACTGATACTATAATAAAGTATTTCATCTTCATCGTCTTGAAGATCGAAGAAAAAATTATTCTTGCATATCGAGAAAGAGTGGATGTCAACCCACGCTGCAATTTTCCCAATGCTAAAAGCCATAAAAAGTATTGGATTCAGATTTTTTTAATGTGCATTGCTGGCCGGTTAAACATAGTTCGTGACTTATAACAATGTGGATTTATTTTTTTCTTTGATAAATTATGACTTGAGTGATCTTTGCATTGCTCATAAGTAAATTCCAATCCGAGTCATTCCAAAAGAACATACCCATAACCTCCAGTCACTGGTCCGATCGTGCAAAGAGAAAATTATTTATAGTGCCATAAATGGACGGAAAGCGGGTTATATCAGTTCTGGTTGTGTCGTCAAACTGAAGTTGTTAATGTCCATGTTATACTTGGATGCCGTAGTTAATGGTTTTCATTAGTAAGTTCTTTGTCTGCATTGTGCTTGAGTTACTCTTTCAATCTGAAGTTCTTTTACAATTAGTGTTGTTCGAATAAACCAAAAAAGTTATGATTAATATTCAAAAGTTGTATTAGGCCCTGCAGCCATGAGTTAATGCTATAACTAATATCAGTTTACGGAAGTTGCTTTCAATTTTCAGATCACTGTCATCAATCATCTTCCCTGCGAGATCTCAGTTCCGATAATATTGCTCGAGCCACAGTCTAAAATACCAGCACACCGAGCTAAAAAGCTGTCGTTTTTTTCTTGCCTCTTGCACAGGAAACCCAAACGCTGTATTAGTTATTCGTAATCTTAAAATAAAAATGTCCTTATTTACCTGCGTTCCTGTGTTTTTTACCGGTTTTGGGGCGATTTGAATCAGACCGAAAGCGGTTTACGTTGCGAGTTTTAAACGGTAATAGATCTGTCGCAATGTTAATACGACGCGCCTCAAGTTTCAATTGTTATTAACTCAAGTTACTAACACCATTAACTATTAATACTCCTCGCGGGGAGTTTCGTGTTTCAAGTTAATAATAACAGTTAAAGTAAAACTTGAGACATAATTGAGGCGTGTCGTATTGACATTGCGACAGATCGATTACCGTTTAAAACTCGCAACATAAACCACCTTCGCTCTGATTCAAATCGCCCCCAAAACCGGTTAAAAAAAAACACAGGAACGCAGGTAAATAAGGACATTTTTATTTTAAGATTATGAATAACTAATACAGCGTTTGGGTTCCCTGTGCCTCTTGCAAGATTGGTGACTTCAAAAAGCGTAACTATGTTTTGTGTGTGTAGCAACTATAACTCAGGTTATTGTCATCACGCGCATTTTAGCGGAGCTCCCAGCGGCCCGAAGGGCCGCAGAGCAGAGCCCCATACCCATAGAAAATTAACAGACCCATGCTTTTGGTTTTTCATGGTCATCATGACTAGCGGCATGGCTCGCGGGCGCGTGCGACGACGACGACGGCGACGAAGTTGCCCCAACATGGCGGCCATACTCCAGAAGTCGGTTTAAGGTTATGGTTAGCGGCAGCTTACATCTTTGATATTGGACTTCCATGTCATGGTCAATTGACAGCTGTCAAAACAAGGTATCCGCTGACCATTATCACATGACCATATCGCGGGCTCATATATAGAACTCATCGAGGTCGAATGTTTTTTTTAAGTTTACCGCTGACCAAATAAGGGTTTACATTGGATCGCGGGCTCAAGTGCTACATTTTTTTCTTTTATTAGTCAGTAAATTGGAAGCTCCGGTTTTAGGCTTGGCTAAATCTATCTATATTTTGAGTTGTTACATAATTAAATGATTACGCAACACAGTCAGTATGTATTGGCATGATTTAAAATTCTAGCAGCATTCACAGTTTTTTTTTAATTTCATGTAACGTCGTCGTCGTTTCGGTTTCTACCGTAATGTTTGATTTCGGATTTCGCTTGTCATGATGATCATGGAATATCTCGCCCCAGATTGTAAGGTTTAAAGTTTTGCTATCGGTTTGTGCAATACCGTAGAATTCCGGTTTTAAGCCGCCGCGCTTAAAAACCCCTCCGGTTATAAGCCCATCTACCTGAAAACAACAACAAAAAAATACTTCCAATTATACGCCCCCTCTCCTTCCCACCCCCCCCCCCCAACCCCCACCACCTCCCTACCGGATATAATCCCCACCGTGCTGGATGACAGTGCTGAACAAGGATAAATGTTGCTTTATTACGACTTGTTAACTTAAAAACTTATTCCGA
Source organism: Oculina patagonica (assembly GCF_052425735.1). Taxonomy (NCBI): domain Eukaryota; kingdom Metazoa; phylum Cnidaria; class Anthozoa; order Scleractinia; family Oculinidae; genus Oculina; species Oculina patagonica. The sequence goes on from NC_135767.1 coordinate 22,214,163, forward strand.
TGAACACTATCGTGGCTCGTCTTGTCTCTTATTATTATTTAGCTTATAAGCCCCTCCCCCCCCCCCCCCCTGGATATAAGCCCATCCGTTTACAAGGCCACTAAAAACCCCTTACGGAGTTTTATCAGCCCAGTGCTTATAACCGGAATTTTACGGTATTCTGTACTTAGGCATTTTGTTATTTACTTAAATTTGTAGCTGAACCGCACAAACACGATTACAAGCGCATTTGTACGGATTCCAAACTCAAGTCATTAAACTAAATTTGCATTCTACTGTGGCACAAATTTCTTTATACTCAATGCAACGTACACTTAAGCTAAAGTATTATTATTATTTTTTTAATGAGCTACTTGTTCTGTATTACGTCCTCCTCACAGTCTCCATGCAAATTTAAAAAGAACTTGGCTGAGTCAGTACAAAAAAAAAAAAAAAAAAAAAAAAAAAAAAAGATCTTAAACCGTCATGTCTAGACAAAGATTGCATGTAAAGGTCTGTAAAATGTAGAATATTTTACTTTGGCGCATGCACAAAAGCCAAAAGCTATAAGCCAGGTGTATTTGGCCTCTTTTACCGCCAATTTTGCACCAAACGCTGAACATTTAGCATTAACTCTGTACTCAATATTGAGTCGATATTCAAAATGGAAAGTCTTGTGAAGAAATCTTTTCTATCTGTATTAGTTGGTTATCACACGAATCAGCTGGCGAGCAAATGAATGGCGTCACAAGTGGTTCAATGACCGCCCTTCCAAATCCCGAAAGAAGTCGGGTTTAGCACCAAAAGGGTTAACATAACTCCAACATACCGTGCCTTAAAAAGTAGCTTTTTTATAAGACATTACCTGATATCCAGACATCATACTACGGCTACTCCGCTGAGATGTGCTTGCTGCCTGACTTCTAGTAATAGCCGATGATAGAACTTTATTTGTTGTTTTTGTTTTTGAGTAAAAGCAACAAAAGAATCAAACCGGTAAGTAATAGTCTACTCGCGTTACAGTCGATGTTTTCTCTATTGTGGTCTACAATCTGTTTATATTGGGAAGCTTATAATTTAGCAGTGAAGGCGGCGACGCCGAGAACAACGCCAATTAAAAAGGGATATTTTTTACTCGAGAGTCTTGCGATTATCCAAATGTGTTTAGTACATCTATCGGTTTAAGAACTAGCTCCAGCTGAATACCCGAAGAGAGTGTTCAACTAGGAATATGAAAATTTAGCCATCGCCATTCACGTTCCCCCAAAAACGCAGAGTTTGGTTATTTCACGTTGTTGTTTTTCAGAGAACGGCCAAAACAATGTACCAAAATTTAAAACGCACGAGTAGAATTGTTATTCTGCCCATAAATCCTTTTGTTTGCTGATATCTTGTTAGACTTCTCGTCGTGCTTTTCACTAGCGGTGCAAACACAAGCACAAGCGTCGCTAGTGAAAACCAGGATTTCGTATCAGTAAAGAAAATGAAGTTGATCTTAATTAAATTATATTTTTAGAAAGGAATAAATATCGGTGAAGATCTGTTTAACAAAAACATCATTGCTGCGATCAAGGAGCGTTTCAATTGTCAGCGAAGAACCACATTTACAGGATTATACAGTGTTTATAGATAAACATAAATTTGCTTTTAAAAGTCGCTTTTCGATTTGATGCACGTTTTGCAGCTACAACTCAAGGCATGCAACTTAGAGACTGATATTAGAATATTGCCCATTCTGACGCAAGCTTAGAAAAAATTCCTATATCTAATTAAGGTGACAAAATGTTAATCCCCTTCCTGGCCCTTACAAAATTATTTGTCGAGAACCTTCCCCCCCCCCCCCGGGGGATACTCCCTTATATGGGCTATATAGGTAGTTGCTGCGGGATAGGGTATGGTTTTTGAGGTTCTCGGTCCAAAATAGGGTATCATTTTTGCTCCTTTTGTCATTTTGGTCCCGGTGCGATCCTCAGATAGGGTTTCTTGATCTTTGAGGCGTATTTGAGGGGGAACTAGACACCTGCGGTTTACTTTTTTAGTCAGAGAGGGGAGCCTTATACGAACTTTAAACCTCATGGTAGGTATTAGTTGACGTTTATTACATCATCTACGGTAAGCTAGGAAGAAAAACTAGAACATGATATAACAGATTCAAACTCAGAGGCCTAGAAACTTTTAAAAGCGCTTCGGTGTTTTAGGTTCTCATCATAAACTATTCTTTATATAATTTATAGGGCTAAAAACGTTATTCTAATGAGATGGCGAGTAACTCATCATTAATGAAGAGAATTATCTCCCTGCTGTTACTTATCATACAAGATCGGGTCGGCAGCACAAGTCTTGGAGGTGATATTATTGTAGATACCAACCTAATGCTGAATGGATCCCCGTATGTCGTATCTCAAGACCTTGTTGTAGCTGAAAACGCCACTCTAACAATAGAGCCAGGAGTCCAATTACACTTCGGTGTTGGTGTGGCCTTAAAAGTAAAAGGTTCCCTGCAAGCGAAAGGAAACGCCCGCGAAAGAATCGTCTTCACTAAAACACCAATTAACAGCTCGGTAGATGTGGACAATTTGAACGTCACAGATATTTATAATGATGGCATCCGCTTGCGCAACGGGAACAGTTACAGCGATGGCCGGCTGGAGATTTTCATAAGAGGAGAATGGGGAACCGTGTGCGATGGAAACTGGGATATGACAGATGCCGAGGTAAATCAACTGGATGCAATTTCTCCTCTTAATATTCATATAAAGGCGAACTGATTTAGTCATAACAAGTTGCTGGCCATGCATGCGTTAATCACTAAGAATCGGTAGTTCCACGTTCAACTATGTTCCATTTGTTTATTTTCTGTGTCCTGCAGTACAGTCTGGACGCTGTTGCTTTTAGGGGTCATGAATGGTCCCTCAAAATGTTGCAGTGCTCGCATGCAATGCTCGCAAAATTTTAGTGGGTGCTCGTTTGCTCGTGCTCGCACATTTTTACAAGTGCTCGCATGCTCGTTTTTTAGTGTAGGTAGGTTTTTGAAAAGTGCTCGTTGCTCGCAAGGCTAATTTTTGTCAATGCTCGTGCTCGCAAAGAAAAACGCTGTGCTCGCATGCTCGCAAATGCTCGCAAAGACCATTTGATACCCCTGCTTTTGTTTGTATAGTAACATAGTAATATAGTTTTTGTCGATCACAGGTTGCTTGCAGACAGCTGGGTTTTTTTGGAGCCAAAAGGTACTACACGCACGGCGGGGGAACCGGGCCAATTTGGCTGGACAATGTCAACTGCCAGGGGACAGAGAGCAGCTTGCTGGAGTGCAAACATAGAAATGGATATTGGTATTGCGGTAAGTCGCAAGTGGACGAATAACGTAATCCAATATCGAGAAATATAATCGAAGCCATGGCTCCATATTTTTAGGATGTTAGGTAATCCTTCATAAGGGCCTTTCTTGAATCTTCCATATGACTTTGTCCTCTAAATTATCCACCCTTAAAAGGTTCAACGTAGCTTTTTTTATTGTTATGCCTCGAACTCTCGGCAACAGTTTATTCATCTTTTCAGAAACGGTACGTTAAAGCTACTATTGTCAAAGAACGACCTGGAATCTTAACATAAAATGTAAAATAAGGATCTCTTTCCTTTCCAGATCATAATCAGGATATTGGAATAGAATGCTTCAGCCTAGCAAACTGGAATGGTATTGAGTTTTCTAGTTTAGACAAAACGTCTTCTCTTCAATATGTGGATGTGTCCCAGGCCTACGAAGCGATAAAAGGCGGCGGATTCCTCCCAAACCTCGACCATGTTACAGTTAAAAGCTCTGTATATGGAGTGATGTACGCCAATGCAAGTTCTCCGCTGGCCATAAGGGATAGCAGTATCAGCGACAACCAGTTTGCAGGCATCCATATTAAAGGGATATCAAGGGGAATTACGATTGAGAACACTGTAGTGAGTAATACAATGAAAGGACACGGATTAAGTTACAGCGATGACATTCCTCATGAACAACTTGATTTTTGTTCTGTCGATGTGAATAACATCACCTCATTTCCAGTCACCTTCCAAGCGTTGGGCAGATATGGAACGACTGTCAATTGTGCCAAGGTATGTTATGAAACGTAAAAGACTGTTTGGCCACTTAGGTGAAGTCTGTTTTCATACCAAGAGCTTAGTGACTCATCAGTTTGGTGAAGCAACAAGCGACTGTAGCAGTGCCTTAACCTCTCAATGGGATGCTAGAACAACCTAAGCAGTCCTCCCCTCTTCCCATTCCCCTCTCCCTCTCCTCTCCGTCTGGTTATACCCTGAGTTTGTAGCATTAAATTTCTATTTAACAATAAGATTATGAGCTCGATATTTCTATCGCGTGATAGTTGATGAGGGCCAAGCCTAAATCAACTATGACGAATAGAAATCGAGAGCGAAAAATCTTATTGTTTAAGTAAAAATCTACTTTACGTTCAAAACTAAACAACAAGACAGGTTCTTGTTTTTATCGAATAATGATATAAATAGGTCACGCCACACGCTGAAAATTGACAACTGCACCACATTGCATTGACATCTGTGTGCGCGTTTGCATTTCATTTACAATTTATTGAGACAGTTTATATTTGCTTGAAACTGAAGGAAAAGCCCAGTTTTTTTTTTTTTTTGCAAAATGGCAATTGAAAGATGCGATGACGTACAAGGGACATTGGAAGTCAAGTTTTTTTAAAAAAATTCGAGAACGTTAACGATCAGAAATTTCTATTAAAAAAGTTGAACGAGTTGCTCGCAAGAAAGAAACCACATTGCATTAGCTTAGGTGTGCGCCTTTGCACTTCATTCACGATTTATTTAAACCGTCATTTGTTCGAAACTGGACAAAAAGCCGGGATTCTCATTGTAAAATGACAATTACTTGAAATATATACTAACTAACAAAGGCCCTTTGGAAGTCAAGTTGTTTTAAATCTAGGAAACGCGAACTATAAGAAATTTATGAAAAGTTGAACGAGTCGCCCGCAAGGAAAAAACCTAGAATTCGCTTTTAATTTTTTGGCTTAATTGATTGATGCATAAAATAACTTGCAAGTTGGATCTGTTTAGCTTTTTTTACTGTTCCTCCATGGGGACGATGAAATTGTGTTGGATTCAAACCATTCTAAAATTTATTTCCACAAAATGTCTCGGTGAATTGCATCTCTATAAAATTAAAAAATCACCTTTTAAAAGCGTAAATGAAGAATAAAAATCATTGAACTTTAATTTCAAATACTTTTCTTGCCGTGTGAAATCTTCATTACATATTTCGTTGCAGTATTTGTCTTCTTTGAAATCGCCACAAATAATAAATTATCCAAGTCTTTCTTTACAGACATTTTGAAAAGCGAAGAAGCGGCCGCCATTCTGCTGACAAACGCACGCTATTTGGCTACTCCCTTTCTACAACAGAATAGATAGTGAGTAGCGCTAGCGTCGCCAATCAGAGAACGGCATTCGTGATAGAACGCTAGTAGATTTATACTAAAACTAAGTAAGAAAAAAAGAGGCAATGAGAATTAGAGCGATCTTATTTTTTGCCCTATATGTTGGCTCTGAACCTGATATGCACTTTTTTTTTAGGTTTGCCGAAATTTGAATCTTATCCTGTTGATTACATCACGATAATACAAAATGAGAGTCAACGGACTTGGTTTAGACATTAAAGGCTAAATTTTATGGTGTTTTTAACAAGTTTTATCGTTGTTATGGTAACTTGCAACATCAAGAAAATAATTATAACTTGTTCACGTGATCTGGCATTTGTTAGATACTCTAGCGTTTTCTCAACTGAGAAAGAGTCGCTGTATTGGTCCGTCAGGGTTGAGTGCTGAAAAATTCGGTAAAACTATTTTGAGCTACTTTAGCTGGAAGAAATAAGAACTGGAACCGAAACTAAAATGGAATGCCAGCAAAATAGTTTTCAGAAGAAATTTAGGGTGTGCTCTTGTTGAGCTCTAAACAATCAAAACAAACAATCTTTCGTCACATTATGAAAACATAACGTTTAACGTTTTTGAATTCTGAACTTTTTTTTTTTTTTAGATTTTCAGAACTCGTCCAGGACGACACTTAACTGTATATTATCAATCTGTGACTGGAGAGAAGTTTGAGTTAGATGTACACGATGGTAACAACATAAACGCCACCAAAATCAAGCACGTGCGTGTAAACCAGTGGACACGTGTTAATCAGCTGGCTGTCGCGCCATCCTCAAGCTCAGGTCACGAACTTTACATAAAGTTCCATTCCAGTGCGCGCAGTACATACGCCAGAATAAATTTCTTAATCAAGGATAATCGAGGTAGGAAGAAATGATATTCGCTTTAATTTTGTTAATAACCTTAACATTACTGTTAACCTATCTGTAACCTGTTGGATCGATTTCTTTGGCTCCTTCAAGTCTGGCCTAAGTTTCTTTCTCGGGAGCAGCTCAAGGCTTTATTCAGGACATCTGCTTGCAATCAAGCCAATGAAGAAAATCAGGGGTAGATAGCGATCAACTTAGTTACACTGTTTCTTCAGGTGCATGGTTGTAGGTCAATTATAGAGACATTTAACACTTGTTCGCCGAAAGCGAAGTGAATCTTGGCGAGTACTTGTGTTTTTTTCCATTTTGGTTGTTTACTTCTTTTCAGATGCTGCTCCTCTCGTAATATCCAACTGTACATTTCAAGACAACCATAAAAGTGGTGTATCCTTTAAGGACTATACAGGAAATATGATCATTGACACGACTACTGTCGCTCGGAATAAAGAAGAAGGCATTACCGCTGAACGTATCTTTGGAACACTAACATTTAATAATAGTCACTTTATTAACAACAGCGCCAATGGTCTTGCAATCGTAGACAGTAGCCTCAATTCATGTAATCTTCACGAATTTTCCGCAAAAGGAAACGCACAGAATGGGTTGCATTTCAAGCGTGTTTCTTTTAAAGGTCACGTGTCACAGTCGGAGTTTGTTGGAAACCATAAAAACGGATTTGCAATCGCTAACGGTGCCGGTGAAGTTAAATTCGTAAATGTCACTGCAGTTTTAAACACAAACAGCGGGGTTCGCATTTATGATGGCCATGTCGCGTCCAGCTTCAAAGATTGTAATTTCTCAAACAACAGGGAAGACGGTTGCTTCATATCAAACCAAGAGGGAGCTCATCAATTCTTTAATTGCACAGCAACTTCCAATTTGAGGCATGGTGTTAGCTTATTCGATCCTCAATCATCGTCATCCTCTTCACTTAAGTACTACTTTAAGCAAATTAGTCTTATAGATAACACTATCAACGACAACTCTCAATACGGAGTCAGACTAGCACCTGAGGGTCATTCTGATGACAGCAATTCGGCAGTTAACATTACTCTGATCATTAGCAAAAACCAATTTATGCGCAACAGAAGAGGGGGCATCTTTCTGTCTCCAGACCAATACTGGTGGCAGACACCGAGAGGACTAATAGCTATAGTTACGAACAATCATTTCGAACAGAACAAAGTCAGTTCATTCTATATTAACTGTGCACGTGCTTTCGGGTTAAAAGCGGTTATTGAATCAAATCATTTTACAAACAACACGGATAAAGTACTTACTATGGTGGATGACAACAAATGTGGCAAAAACCACAAAAGAAGCTCTGTTGACGTGTCAATAAATAAAAACACATTCATAAAGAACCGCGCTGAAAACGTTTTATTTATCGACTTCAGTTCGTTCCCTGAAACACGCTCTGCTATGGTAAGGAACAATACTTTTGAAGACAACAAAGTTGTTACAAAAGACATTTTTCCAAACTTTTTCCGTCGCTCGACAACTCGCGCAGTTATCGTTCTTAAGGAAGGCAGCTTTACCTTGCGCGAAAACATTTTGGAAAACCCCAGCTTTCCATTCCAGATCTCTACCTTGCGTCAAAATCCTCGACGAGCTATTGACGCTAAATTCAACTGGTGGGGAACAACAGAGGAATGTGAAATCGTGGACAGAATATTTGACTTCCACCACAGGGTTGAACTGTCTTCAGTGAATTTCTTCCCATTCCTTCTTTCCTCGAACAGGACACATGCCACAAACGCCAGCATATCAAGACCATCCTGCTTTCTGAGAGATGCAAGTATTGGTGGAATCGTAGATAGACCGCTGTCCTTGTCAAGCGCCGACTCGCCTTACGAAGTTCGAGATGACATCATTATCCTGACCAATGGGTCGCTAATCATACCGAAAAATGTCACGTTAGAGTTTCCTTCCAGGTCAGCCATGGTTGTACAAGGAACGCTTCATGTAGATGGAACTGAAAATGAAAAAGTGAGATTTACGAAAATGCAACGTCAAAAAGGATTCCGTCTTGGTGGAGGTGGTGGACCGTGGGCGGGAAGGGTTGAGTTTTTGGTCAATAACACTTGGTGGCCCCTTTGTTTACCTCCCAACGAATCGTTCACTAGAGAAGCGAAAGTAATTTGTCAACAACTCGATCTTTTCTATGAAAAATACGAAGTAATACCCCATCCTGGACAGGAAAATGGTTTTGTGCGTAACGTTGCCTGTGATGGGAACGATGACTTAGATATAATGAATTGCAGTGCTAATACCTGGCGTTATGGACCTACCTGCCAGGGATATACTGTGCATGTCTACTGTCAGCAGTACAACTGGGCAGGGCTTCATCTGACAATGTCAAACCATAAAAGTTCCTTGCATCACCTGGAAATCCACGATGCTGGGTATGCTTATATATATCGCAATGGTCTCCAAATTCCTGGTGCAGCCCTCAAAGTTGATCTCTCCCACCATAATATAAGTAACGTACTCATTAACAATTCAGTGGGTATTGGCGTGCAAGTGGTATATCAGAGCGTTTTCCACAACAAGGCCTTGATGCCACATTCTACTGTTTCTAACACAAAATTTCACGGTGTTCTTTCACGGTCTCCTTCCCTTACACTTACAGACGTAAATGTGACAAGTAGCAATGCCTACGGGTTTTTGTATGAAAGTACTTGGGATAGAATAAACATTTTCACAGCCGAAATGGTCAACCCAGATGTGAACAAAACTCTACACGCCTGCTCAGAAAACAAAACGTTTCTATTGGCGAACAAACTGTATTACTTCACTTTAGAGGCACTAGAAAGGTTCTTGCAGTTTAGGTGCCAGCATGTTATGGAAACTGAGTCAGGTTATAAATTAGTCATTCAGGCTTTATATTATACACCTTGGTATCGTAACTATCATTTCTTACACGTGTATGATGGTGCAAATGCCTCAGTTGGCTCGCCATGGAAGATGAAATCTCTATCGTGGGAGGATCGCCCTGTCTTCAACTCTACCAAATCATCTATTGTGTTTGATCTCTACAAGGACTTCGGAATAAAACTTGCTATTAATTTCTTAGTGTATACAGTGAAAGGTAAGTCATTCTCCAGTTTTTTTGTGAATTTAGATAGGACGCTAAACAAATTGCAGTCCGTTGACTAATTCATTCGATTCCTAAAATATTTTGCTAATGCGTTTAAAATGGTATTCAACTTTCGACTATATAACAGCCATTTCATATCGAGGTCTGGATGATTTCTTCAGACCTTAATTCTATTAAAATATATGTCAACTGTCCCAAATGTTCCTAAGGAACGAATCATCACTGTCACAACGAGAGAGAGGCAAAAAATTTAACCATAACACGTGCCACGATACTTTTGTCCCCACGTGTGAATGGAATATACCAGCAAAAATTGTCCTGTCATGCTCTTAGATATCGGAATTTACAAATCAAAGTTTTGGAGTGCGAGAAAAAAAATTGATGTTCCGTTGATAAGTAAGACGTCCTTTACTTGGCAAATATTCACCGAGATCGAATAAGCATAACTCAGTGGCTTACTATTGGCAAAATGCGCAATCTGATTGGCTACGTAGGTGCCGTCTATTGATCAATAGACCGCTTTTGGAGCACACGCTCAATTTTTCGCTGAATATATTCAATTAAAACATAAAAAAAAAAATCAATTCTAGAGATTTTCTGTGTTTAATAGATGAACCGAATCAGTCGAAATGAAAAGCTCATCACATATCATATTTATAACGTATTCCTTTTTTTTCGACTTTCTTAATTTGAAATTACTTTTGAACTTATTTGTGATAGAGAGCCAACAGCTTGATTACATCGGAGGAGAGATACGCATAGATCGAGCTACGATTACCAACAGTCTTCATGGAAATGTCAGGATTGGAGGGAACTTGTTAAAATCTCTCACCATTACTGAAACAGACATTGCTAACTCCAAGGAATTCGGTATCAAAATTGCACCGAAAGGCATCAATGTCGTAAAAATCATTTCAACAAATCTTCAACAAAACAGAAAGGGAATTGAGTTTCCCGAAATGTCCATAACAGAATTAACGATTGAGAACTGTACCATCAATGGTTCAGAAAACTATGGCGTGTATATTGACAACGAGGGCAAGGGTATCATCAACATTGTAAACTCGATTATTACAGCCAGTGGTCGTGGCCTCCAAATTAATGATAATACTGAACGGGTAAGCTTAACCTTATTTGTCAGTGGTAGTACATTTTCGTGGAACAAGGTGGGGGCACTTTTATATTATCGTGGCTATCGATTCACATATAGCGATTTCCCCGCTGTACAGATTAAGTCCAGCCATTTCTATCGAAACCAGGGACCTACTGTTGACATTAGAAGCAAGGGCCATTGGGTGTTTGCTAATAATACGTTTGAGCAAAATCAAGGCACTTCTGTTATCGCATTTCACAAATTTGACTTCGACAAAGAATGGACATCACCCTTCGTTGTTCAAGATAACTTGTTTATCGCTAACCAGTGCTCAGATAAAGCAGTAATTAACATTGGGGAGTGGGCGAATCGTAATAATGTTGTAATAAGGAGCAACGATTTTACGTCAAATTCAGGACGCTGTGTGCTTCTTGAAGGAACAGCTACCCATGTTCCCATTTCCATAACAGATAACTTTTTTAATGAGAATTTTTGCGAAGATAAGAGTGTGATAGAGGTTCTTCACCTGGACGAAAATTCCACGTTTTCGAACAACATCTTTACGCACAACAAGGCAGAGAGCGTGGTTCTTCTTCAATTTATACGTGACATCGACCTAACGACTCAGAGAAGAAAGGTCGCTTTCACTAACAACACTTTATCCAATAACATTCCTTTCACGTCATCGCAATTCTCAGCTGCAGACAATTACTGCGCTCTTGTTCTTTCTGGAATCCTTTATTACAAAGAAACGGAATTAAGCTTTAACAAATTTGATAACTGCAAATATCGGAGGGAACTGTGTATAAAGTTTCCTGCCAGTTCTTTGCGTGACGTTGTGAATGCGACACATAACTGGTGGGGTACAGCGATAGCAAGTGAAGTGCGTGACAAGATATCAGATTTCGATGACAATTATGACTTTGCTATTGCCGATAATTGGCCTTTTCTTCTAAGCCGCGATGATCCAACTTCAACTGTCGTCGAACAACACAATTCCAAACAACATGCAAGAGTTCTTTCTGGACGATTGTTCGAGTCTTTCGTACTCAAGGCCTCTCATAGCCCATATAGCGTGACTTCTGATTTGACCATTCTTGAAAACGTCACGCTAACTATAGAAGCAGGTGTCACGGTCAAGGTAAGCCCTGGAATGAGCATACTTGTTGCTGGAGCGCTCCAAGCTCTAGGAACGTCTTCCAAGCCAGTTCTATTCACCGTCAAGGAACCATCGGGCAGTAATAACGATTCACATCTACCTGTACGACTTTTCAATGGAAATTTTCCATGGGAGGGGAGGGCAGAAGTGTATTATAACAAGTCTTGGAAACGAATCTTTGCTTCCAGCAATGTGCACTTAAGGAACGTCATTGAAGTAGTATGTAGACAACTTGGCTATGGTCCGCCAGTCGCTGCCATGGTTCACTCTGATGCATTTGGTCAGGCTGTTTCCGTATCGTGGACAGAGGAATTTCTTTGCCAAGGGACCGAAACATCCTTGCATGAATGTCCTACAAAAAAGCGCAACCTCGACAAAAGAAGTATGTTAGCTGTTGTTGCGAAATGTCAGGGCATACCTTGGGGAAATTTGCGTTTTGTATCTTCCAGAGATCTAAACGCGTCCCAAACGGAGTCCGTGTTGAATCATGTCGAGTTTTCACATTGTGGCGTTCGTCATGGAATGGCTGTCCCAGCATTAGAGGCCGTGACAAATGTGCCTAAACTGAAATCTATCTCGATAAGAAACTGTTTATCTGGTGGCCTACAAATTCACTCGCCAAGGAGTGATGTACATGTGTATAACAGCACGTTTTTTAACACTGGAGGGATTGGTATAAGCTTTACGCAAACACGACGCAACATTCTGGTTAAGAGTTCGGAATCATCAAAAAATCAACAAGGCATTTCCTTTGAGGAACCAAGTGCGCAAAACGTCCCTCGTGTCCGCTATGGAAGTTTATTTCTATGTAGTGAGGAGAAAGCTTTCTTTGTCAACAATCAAGCGCATCTTTATTTCGATTTCCCAAGGACGAAGAACAGAGTGGTTTCGCTAACTTGTCAGAAAGTGTTGAAGGTACGCAAAGGTCAAGGGATCAAGTTAACTCTGTTGTACTTTAAAGGAACGCAGGATTTTAAAATCTATGACTCCAATAATACTGCTGATGCGATTTTGAAAACCTATTACTCTAATAGACGTATGACTGATCTTGTTCATAAAGAGTTGTTTATACAACGTGATGCAATTTTGGTACAGTGGAGAGGCTGGGTAGGTGACGGGAATTCTGAAATTGTTTTCCTGGTAGAAGACATAAATATCAAGGGTAAGTTCCTTCTTAAGAATATTTTTTGATGGCTAAAATTATTTTAGAACACTTGTTAAAGCTTTAAATCAAAGTCAATTTTTGACTTCGCTAACGCTTAGGTCCAAAAAGGAATGCAAAACAAGAAAAACAAACAAACAAACAAACAAACAAACAGAAAAAAAACAAGGAAGAATAGCAACCAAAGAAAGATATAGGATGCCGTAAAATCGATTCACAGCATGAAATCCTAAATTTACGATTCCGTAACGATGCCGTAAAGAAATCGTTAAGATCCTCTTTACGTTTGTATACGAACCTCTTTACAATTTCGTACAGAACGTCTTTACGCACTGAAAACTACAGTGCGTAAAGAGTATGTAGGTAGACTATAAACGCTATGTTTACGCACGCTGTAAAAAATCGTAAAGAGGTTGCTTACGAAATTTTACGGCTACTGTAAGACGAACAGAAAGTCGATCTTTACGCGTTGTTGAACTATCGTAAATCGGCAGTATTAAAAAGCTCATTGACGGCTTTGTATCTTTCTGTATTCTTCGTCAATATCTTTCCTTTTTGGTAATCCGACTTTTATAAATGCAGGTTTGTGTCAACATCTCAAAAGCCTATTCAGAATGTTTACGATTTTTAACGCTTCCGTAAACTGGGATATACATGTAATTTACGTATATGACTCCCAAGTACTGACCCAGCCCCAAGAAGAACAAGAATACATGTTTAATTCCTTGCAATTTATTTTATTATCATAACTCAAACCAAACATACATCTCTGTTATTTCAAGAATAAACGTTTAGCCACAGCTGTTACTCTGAAAAGCACTTGGTTTGATTGTTAATAACAGTGAATTTATACTAGAAATACTTGGAAACAATAACAGGTTTTTTAAAACTTGACTGTTCAGCTAAGTTGTATTCTTTGTTTCCATTGTTCAAGGTGGTTTGGCTTAAGTGCCTACATGTATGTGACACAAATTATTTATTGTTACTGTACTGTAAAATATAATCTTATTGGCAATTATACATTTCTTTAGAGATGTGTCCACTAATTTAAAGCTTTGTACATGAAATTAATTTCACTGAATTTCCAACATTGCATGCTTAAAAGAAACTAAGTTAAAAGCACAAACACTATTTTTTTGGTGAAATTCGTTCCTAACAGGCCCAAAGTCGGCCAGCAGTTGCAGGCCTCTGACTCACCATCAACATCTCATGGTTTTGTCATTGCCCTTGCATATGGCATTAGAATGTTCCCATGTGTGTGCTCAAGTTAAGCTTTTGCTTTTGCAAGACTGGCCCTCTCCCATGGTAGCTGCATGGTAACATGTTGCATAATTTATTAGTCTGCCTCATCCATAATGCATCAGTCAATTGAAACCCCGGCCCCCCGACTCCCGGGACTTACCGGGGAATTTAACATTTACCAAGTGTTAAAACCCGGCTCATTACCCCGCCCTAGGGGCCAAGTCGTCTGTTAAAACCTCCGCATAGCAGGGACATCCTAACCGAATAAATTAACAGCTCAAGAGCGATATTCAGGAAAATCGGGGAAAAATCTTGATTTCGTTCCAGAAGTTAACAATCCTATTTCTATTATTTATTGTCCATATATAGATATAAGGTGGGAAAGAAACCTGATGTAGTTTGTTTCCGCCGAAAGCCTTTTACTTTGAGAAAACTAAGAAATCATTTTTCGTAGTCAGAGTTACAATTGCCAAATTTCTAACCCGAAATAAGCTATTATGAACGCACCTGTCAGAAGACCCATAATATCGCCCTACAGAACATATTTCAGCTTCTGTTGACCATCTACTTCAGCCGGATAGCACAGTGTGACAAACTTTAATAACTTCAACGAGAAGATTACACTGCCTAAACAGCCTAAAAAAGCCTTCCTTGTCTCATTACACTGTATGCGAAGCATACAAAGAATTTCATCAAGGAAACCCTCCCAAACCTAACAGGTTTTATAAGAGAGATATATACTAAGTCTGATCTTTCAAGAAAACTCGTTCATATTCAATGAAAAAGATTACCTTTAAACCCATCGAACAGCCACGGGCACAAAAATCACCAAAATAGAAAACGAAATACTCCGACAACGTAGCAATAAACCTATCTTTAAAATAGAAGAATTTATTCTAAAAGCCAACAGCTTTTACCCTTCGATAAAATTCACGGCTGAAATATCAGAAACAGAAACTACTTTCTTGGAAACGATAGCGCACAAAGCTGGAGATTCCGCATGGAGTCTATCTTTAACGTGCGAGCACATTACAAACCTACAGAGCCGTTTCAATACACGAATTTCTGTTCGTGTCATCTGCCAGGCGTCACGAAAGGCTTTATCTAGGGAGAAGCGTTAAGACATCTTAGAACTAATTCCTCACAATGTACATTTGAGAAAAACATTAGTCCTTCATGTTAAATCCCGGCTGTCGTCCCCGCTTCAGGTGATTGCGTGCTGGCGTTAAATCACCGCGCCACGGCCCCGGTCTACCGACATTTTGTTAAATCCACCGCCCACCGGGGGCAACGCGCCGTTAAAAGTGCGTTAAATCCCGGCTTTGGACGCGTTAAATCCCCAGTAAGTCCCGGGGGTCGGGGGGGCCGGGGTTTCAATTGACTAATGCATAATGAAGATCACTCATGGAGAGTAAAGTTTTTATGAGTCAATGATGATGAGTCGAATCTTAAAATTGAAAACAGTGTTGCCCTAACTAGCAAATGAAAGCTATCTGCAAGCAAACTAGAGTGGAACTCGCTACAAGCAAACCCGAGTAAAACCAAATGGCAAGTAGACCAGACCAGAACTAACTGCAGGCAAACTAGGGTCACCATAAGCAAAGTAGAGCGCTTCTAAGCTACACTTGTATAATGGGAAACCATGGTTTAATAGATAATAACCAACTTTGTGTAAAATTCACCTTGAATCATGACTCATAGAAACTTTACTCTCCATTAGTGGTCTTCATTATAGGAGAGACACCTGTACCATGGAAGGGCCAGTCTTACAAAAAGCAAAAGTTTAACTTGAGCAAACCCATGGAACACTCTTACTAATGCCATGCAAGGGTAATGACAAAACCATGAGATGTTGATGGTGAGACCTCCCACTCATGTTGTCCATGAAGATACAGCAGTCTCACAATAGCAACTATAGCTGCAGTGTCTTTCTTTTGCTGTCATGTCTTTCATCATTTTATATGCAAAGTGATGCCTTTCCAGTTTCTATTAAATGGAATAAAAAATAACAATTCAGTCACAGTGTGTGATTAGATGTGTGTGAGACATTTATTTACATCAACTCTGTTGTTATATTATAAGCACTTGCCCCATTCATTAAGCCAATTAACAAAATAAGAATTCTTACAGAAATTTCCTGTTAACACTGTACATGTGTTCAGTATTTGAGGCAAAACAGTAACTTTGACATTATTTTACTTCTGGACATGCATTGTTATCAGAGTGTACAGTATGCTTTCTTATTAAAGGACCCTAGCCAGCCTCTGTCACTTTCAGTGCCATCGAAATTATGAAAACTGTATCGTGAAGCGAAATCTTATTGCATTGCTGTACATACAGTGTATACTGTAAGTTGTATTACTGGAAGTTAGCAGTTTCACCATTATCTGTTTTGTTTAGACACGCTCTACATGTACATAAAATACAGGTATACATTGTAACACCGAAATTCTTGCAATGGTGACTGACAGGGGTCCTTTAAGATTTTAGTGTGTAACAAAAAGTTGTAATCACGAACTGGACTTGCATGATACATGTGTAATAAGTATGAAATAAGAAAACTGCAATGTCCATACTGCAAAAACAATGCACTCTGAGAGAGTAAGAGTCAGAATTGAGGTGAATTTCTTATTATTCACAAATCAGTCAATTTATCTCTCTCAATCTCACTGAACTTTTTGATTTCTCACTCAACCTTTCCTTGTTTCATTACTTAGATCAATCTTTTTTGTGTGTGATCATATAAATTAATTTTGTCTAACCTCAAAAAGGGCAAAAAATGTTTCTGATAATAATCAGTAGTAGCCGAAAACAATCAGTGACTCTGGCTTTACAGGGATATAAATTGTAGCTAAGATTTGATTTACTATTTGTGGGTATTAGCAAAGGAAAGGTCATGGCAAGGTTTCTGCACAGCCCCATACATTAATTACGCATACAATTTTCTGACTGACTCATTCTTTTCAGGGTACAATGTAAAGGTCTCCACAATGACAAGACAAAGGGACATGTTGCAAAAACATGTAGCAGTGACATACTCAGGGAAATGTGGCAGTGACATATCTCTTTGTGTGTGCTAATAATTTTGAGATGTGCAACAGGAATTCCTGCAACAGTTTGTCCCTGCGACATGTTGCACGACGTTCAATGAGTTGAATTCCGTGCAACATGTAGCAAAGACAAAACAGCTTCAACACGTGATTTTGTCGCTTCTACATTTTGCTGCGACGTGTCCCTGTGACATGTCCCCACGTGTGTGGAGACCTTAAGATTCATGCAACAAACAATGTATTCTTATCCCTTCATGTACCTTACAATTTTCTTTAAGCAATCAAAAGCCAATGAACTCACCATTATTTTGTTGCTTTGAGCATTGATTTTCATTTATTGTTGTCAATAATTGTGTTGCTTTGAACATTGATTTTCATTGATTGTTGTCAACTACATGTATTTGTTTATCAATTGACTATGATGGGTGTTTGTAGCCTGTGTCGCAGACATAATCTTACCCTGGCTAGGGTTTAGTTTAATCTGTGGCGCAGGCTAGGTGTTTGATGATCAAGCAAGATATTTTCAAAAGAATTCAGTTTGATTAAAATATTGTTTTTAAATTTACCAGACCTTTCAAAACCTGGGACTATGTACTTGTAAAATTCCATAATTTTGAAGTGAAACCGCAGTTCTCACTCATGGCTTTAGTTGCTAGTAGTTTTATCCAAGGTTGGAGAACATTGAAAGTGTGATTGATTTACAAAGTATATATTGATACAAAGAGTCTACGCACTTCAAATGAGTAAATGGGTGAATAATAAGTGAATGTTTGCAATAATTTGTTTGTCGTGAACTCCTGGGGATTCGAACATGATAAGTAAAAATTATTGCTTAGCTCTAAAGTGTAAAGAAATATCTTCTAAAAGGGATGTACAGCATAGAAAAGGTAAGAAATTATACATAGCTTAAGACATAAAAAAGAGATTTAGCCTACTCACCTAATCATACCTCTGACACTGTTTCGCGCTCGACTCGAAGTCATGGAATAACCTGAGGAAATGGAACGATGTACGCGTCCACCACACATTCCATCTCAACCTTTTTTTATGTCCGAAGGCTTGTATTGTATGTTAGGACAAGTTTTCGATAAACTGAGCTCAACAACAACAGGAGAGAAGACTTCGAAGTGGACCGTTGAACAAGTTGTGAATCATTGTCACTTTCAAAATGGACGCCAAATTCAAGCACACACGTAAAACCGCTGACCCTTAATAGCGACGTATAACAGTGCCCAGTCCACCTCTGAGGCTCGCAAGCCGATCGCATGAAAAGTCAATGAAAGACTTATAGAATGTGTTCGAGCTTCACGGTAACAATTCCATGGATTTTATAATAGTGTTTATAAATTGAACGAAGCACTGTTTTATTTAAAAGATAAGGTGTGGTTTTCACTTGCAAACAAGCAAAAAATTTAGATTCCGGGAGGTGGATCAATTTTTAGGATAAACCGAGGCGGGAGGCTAGGCCAATGAATGCAAGAAGCCTTGACAGTCTAATCTTATAGTTGGAAAAGCTAACTGTCAAAGCATCATGCTTGCATATATCAGTGCAATCTCCATTGTAAGAATAAAACAGTTATCTCTCGTGATATATAAAGACAACTCCCTGTTTTTTAATGCTATTAAAATGTTCATCAAAAAAGGTAATTACAGCGGACAGTTTGTGGCCGTGTAAAAAAAAAAAACAGCTTAAACATATTCGGAAAGACATTTAAAAGTAGTTGAATTGTGCGTACAGAATTACTCGAATAGCCTTAAAGAAAAAGTAATGTTCTTAAAGAAATAAAAGGCGCGTTAAGATTGACTCTGAGTAAAGAAAGTTAAAGGTCCGTAAAGAACGGTTCGTAAAGAAGCGTAAACAATGTTAAAGATTCGTAAAGTTTTGACAACGAAACTGATCATAATAGTTTTAATTCTACTCTGATCGACGATTTATCACTTCTTTTAGCATTTCTCTTATTAGAAAGTGGTGAATTATATACAAGGCGCGTAAGAACTGTTTTCAGTGCGTAAAGAAAGTTAAAGGTACGTAAAGAACGGTACGTAAAGAATCGTTAAGAATGTTAAAGACGCGTAAAGTGTTAACAGTGAAGCTGCTCAAAATATCTCTAATTCTACATAAGACGGATGATGTTTCACTTCTTTCGGTATTTCTTTTCATAGAAAGTAGTGAATTAGCTTGAATAATATCCATCGAGTTCTTTATCCTTTACGAACATGTAATATCCTTTACGCAGTCTTTACGCGTTCTCTGCCGTTTACGCATCTTTACGGAACGCGAACTTGTCCGTAAAGAAAAGGCCACATATTTACGAATATTTACGCAAGCGGTAAAAATGCGTAAATTCGTGTTTTCATGCTGTGATTAAGAAAATTGAGGAAATCACATTTTTTACAATCTTTAGATGACCAAGATCAGAAAACAGAAATTTCGCGAAATATATTTCGCGCAAACGCTAGCGCTGCGATTTCGAAAGAAACCAACCGTGAAAGCAACATGTATTCATTTTGACGATATCTTTTTTAATTCATAGATATGCCATGTACATATCAGTATGGCTTTTGCGGCTGGCAGACATTCACCAACATGTCAGTCAATAGAATTAATGTCACGCGAACATGGATAACATCGACGAAAAGTGATTACACTTACTTCTCATTTCAAGGTACGTGCATGTCTCTATACAAAAGCTATAACTGGGAACGGAGATCGTGAGCGTGGTATCCACGCAAATCCATGCATATGTGTACCATTTTGTGATGTGTACCATTTTGTACCAGTTTTTTAAAGGGCCACCATTCTTTTTTACCTCACGATGCTCACCTCTAAATACCACTTTGTTACGGTCTCCGTCCACGATTATGGTTCCTGCTTTATATTATTTAGGAATGAAAGCTATACACATCATTTCTTCGGTGTAACATTGCAGTGTGACATGTCAGCCCACACAATGCAATATTATCGAGGTACTTGCTTGTACAAAAAGTTATAATAATCATGTATCCAGTTTCAACTCAATTTAGCAATTAAGTTTAATGAGAAATTTTCCATTTCAGGAAAATCGTTATACATCGGTAACGAACGGCAGTCATATGTTTGCGGGCGTGCAGCAATCATCAGTCCTTCAATCACAAAACTGTCTCAGTTCTGCTCTATTGTGTTCTTTTACCGCGTGGGTAGGAAAGGAAAAGCTGGACTTTCACTCTACATCCAAACTGGTTAGTTTTCATCATGGTCATTTGCGTGTATGTTATAAAAATCGTCCACGACAGGATCTGGCTGCAATGCTACTTTGGTATATATCAGGCGACCAAGTCAAATGCAATCAGTGCGACACTGATTTTATGATCATCGTTTTGTTGTTTTCATTTAGCCGGGTTTATTTTAAGACACAGTCTAGTTTCCCCGATTGCCGTTAGTGACTAGGAGGCTCATGGCTATGTGTGACTTGTATATTCTTTTTAGATTTAGGATTAAAAAATTTTTGTCTTTTTTTTATCTTAAAGGAGCTTTTCCCACATTTGAACAAAGATTAATCTGGAAGGCCAAAAATATCGAGGTATCTCGGTGGAGAAAGGTGGTTGTAGACCTTCCCAATGATATTGACGAGTATAGACTTTTGTTTGAAGGCGAATGTGAAGATGGGAGATCTTACTTGAGAAATTACGTCACTGTCGACAACTTAGAATTAAGAAGCTGCCGCTCAAATAAAGGTTTGCTGTTCTTCCTCTTTTAAAAATAAATAAACCGCGTACTTAACCCTTAATTAATATGCTGAAATTTCTCCAAAAAACAGGTTTTTTTTAACCGTTAATGGAGTTTCTTGGCTCTACGGTCCTAAATTTCTCTAAACTTTGCTAGAAATGCACTTTCTGACACGGCAGTAGGTTTTTGATGCAATTTCCATGTAAAAATGTACAACATTTTACTTGGCGCATGCGCATAAGCCTTTTTTTTGCTGAACCGTTCCGATTTTTTTCCCTTGCTCCTTTCCTTTTCGTTTTTCTCTACAGGACAACTCGGATTAATATTAATCCGCGGATTATAATAATAATAGATTATAATAGGATTATTATAATCCAGTAATAGATTATTATAATCTAGTAATAGATTATTATAATCCAGTAATAGATTATTATAATCCAGTAATAGATTAAGGCACGGCAAAAAATTGGAAGGATTAGATTATTATTAATATTATAATCCGGATTAATATTAATCTCTATTATAATCCCGATAAAATTCCTTGAATGTTCGGATAAAAGATGCACTATTTGACTATTTGACAGATATGTATATGACAAACACACTGCAGACTTAAAACAAAGGACTGACAGAACATAAGTCACTAATCACATCCGTCAATTGTAAATTAAGGTGACGGGCCTACACGACTCCTACACTGTACGTTCGTAACATTTGTACCTTTGCCGTTCCATCTTAAGTTCAGTCTTTCGACCTTATTTGCATCTGACTTCTTTCTGAGGGTACTGTTTTTATTTGGAGGCATTTTGTATTGAATAGAGCCTCAAGATTGTGTCCAAGGAAGAGTCTAGAGGTCATTAGTCCGCGCTGCGTGGTTCCCGTTTGTAGAGTTGAATGACACCTCTAAATCTGTACTCTGCCACGTTGTGCTAGTTCAGTTTGTTTTGGCTCAATTATATTTGCAAGATATGCTTTAGGCTCAAAATGTTCGCACTGGAAGGACAAGATAAGATATGAAATGTTCCGTGAAAATGTAAACTACTTGCATTTTATTTACGCCGAGCCCTGCATTTTAATCAATACTGTTGCAAGATGTATTGTCTTATCACGGATTATCTTGGTCCGGCTTCACCACAGACTGGTTCAACTTTACTATGAAAAATCTGAAAGTTGGTTTCAGAGAGACACTCTGTGTTGTGAAGGCTATGCTTCTTGCACTATTTTGATCAAGCGCTCTGTCTTTTTAGCTCGATGTTTAGGATTTTTTACCTCCCTTGTTCGTTGCGTTGGGTTGGCACCATTTGAAATCTTCCACGCGCAAGTCTGTTTACTATTTTGCGTTTTGTATATGCCAGTATATGGTTCAGTTTGGAAGCTTTGAACTAGGATTGAGTTGTTGAGATTAATTATTAAGATTAATATTAATCCGATTAATATTAATCGTACATACGATTAATATTAATCCTAATGGATTAAGGCACGGCTCAAACCTCAGTAATAGATTATAATAATCTATTACTGGATTATAATAATCTATAACTGGATTATAATAATCTATTACTGGATTATAATAATCATTAGGATTAATATTAATCCGATTAATATTAATCCGAGTTGTCCTGTCTCTACTTTCTTATTCTCCCTATCTTTTACTCTGTGCACCCCTTCTACTGGCCTGAAAAAGTTTGATCTTAATCAGTGGAAAACCCTGGAAAGGAGACCATGATCAAATACGGGTATATTGGCCTGTTTTAGCACCAATTTTACACCAAAAGCTGATCACGTTTTTTTTTTTTTCGATTAGCTCTGTCAGAATGCAGTCAATAGTCAAGACGGATACTCCTGTGGAAAGATCTATCCAAACTCTATAAGCTGCACGTCACAAAAATCTGCTGACGTGTAAATTGGTGACGTCATAAGTGGCTGAATGGCCATTCCTCCAAATCCCGGAATAATCCGGACTTAGCATATTAAGGGTTAATTTAGGATACATTAAATGCCATAGCAGTGAGGTTGTCGTAGGGCATGGCTCTTCTGCAGTCTCGGCAGCAGAGAGTTATGATTTAAAAAAATCTCAAAAATTACTAACAGTTCTATTTTTGACGATCGCCGAAATGATCAGGCCTAAAACAATTTGATTCATTTTTGTCTATTTCAGTACCGTTTAAATGTTTTCTACCTTAGTGACTGAGGTTGTAAACTTTTCAAAGTGATTAAATTATCTTTTAACTTTTATGCCAAGATTATTCATGTATATCGTATATAACGTATTAAATAGTTTTAGCCAAACCTAAAAGCGGAGCTCCCGGGTAATTTACTTTGCCCTTCACTGACCTTAAAAAAAATAGGACTTGAGCCCGCGATCAAATAGAAAAACCATTTTCCCGTCAGCGGTCAACTTTAAAAAAAAACGTGACCTCGATGAGTTATACACCTGAGCCCGCGATATGGTCACGTGATGCTGGTCAGCGGACACCTTGTATTGACTGCTGTCAATTGACCATAACTTGGATGCCCAGTATCAAAGAGGTTAGGGTTAATCAGGCTCCTGGGTTAATCTATTTCTAGAGTGCACGACGTACGTACGTCGTACGCGCCCGCGAGCAATGCCGCTAGCCATGATGACCATGAAAACTCAAGTTCATGGTTTTCCTAATTCTGTAGATTTTCTACGGGTATGGGGCTCCGCTATCATCAACCATGGTAATTTACCGAAATACTTTTTTTAACCGCACCCAATTGTCAAGTAGCCAATTAAAAGCCAAAAACCAAGTCAGTGACCTGATATCGCCGAATTATTGGTCGAAGGAAGGTACGGCAAAACTCGAATCGTGGCACGATTAAACGAGCCTGTTCTACTCAGTGCCGATTAGAAAGGTACGATTAAATCTAGTTTTATCTAAATACTTTCTCTTTTCTGCAGGAGAACACCGCATTTCTAACAGTGTATTCAGTGGCAGCATCCTCCAAGCCATAAACTATACTTCTGTGGCCGATGGAAGCGATAAACGACCTAGTTTCACAATTGAAAGGTGTAAAATCACTGACACGGCTATCTCTGCCACAAACGTCAGCCAAAATAGCGCTATTTCACTTGATATTCAAGACAATAAATTCACGCTCGCCAACAACTTTATCTCTGGAAACCGTTTAGGTGGCATTCATGCGTGGTTAGGGCGAAGCGATACAACAAACTTACCAAGAAGCTTGATATACGGCAACACGTTCTCTAGTAATGCAAACGGAACAATTCTCGTGGAAGGAAGAATCGGAAGGAAAAGCAGTTTTGTTAGCACTGTGGACAACATATTTGAAAGCAATCTGGGCAATGGTAGCACCATAAAACTTTCTGAGGTACAAAGCGAGATCATAAACAATTTTATCTACAACAACTCTGGGTTATTCACGTTAGAATACAACTCTTCCAGTGATCGGCCCAAAGGACAGAAGTGTGAGTTAAATACATTCTATCTCAACAAAGGTCTTGGACAGAGCTATGGTGTGACTGTTTTGTCCAACGGACCAATGGAATACCAAAAAAACAATTTCAAGAATCCGTCGAATCTTTACGAATTTAGTTCAACAACACAGACAGTTTCTGAGCCCATTGATGCAACACAGAACTGGTGGGGCGTTAAAGGGGATGCATTGGTTGCCTCACGCATCTATGATAAAAAGGACGACTACAGACTTGCAGCTGTGGAATTTAGACCATATGAGAAGTGGCGGCCAAGAAACATTTTATCACGTAAGTACGAGAGGGGCTGTGTCCTGTAAAATCTGGTCATAGCTTCGGGATCAGGAGGCCGGGGATCGATTCCGACCAATGAATACAAAGTAAACAGTACTTCTATGCACTTACGGCTTCGGTATGAGATGGCCACAAAACAATTAAAAATTTTCCCCACTGTTGGTACAGGGACTATTATTATATTGTTTTTACAATTATTGTCTTTGTTCGATTCCTTACTTTGTTTACTGGAAAGAGCCCGACAAGTGAACGTATAGAACCCAGCTTTTTTTTTTTAATTTCAGGTTAGTTTTTAATAATAGTTTTTAATTCTTAGGTATTTTTCGTTTTATTGTATATAGTCTTATTAAGTATTTTTAATCTTAGTTAGGACCTTTCTGAAAACCACTGTATAGTGAATGAAGGCTTCCTAATAAAAGATTATTATTATTATTATTATTTAGCTTGCAAAGGCGGCTTAACGGACAGCAGCGACTCTCTTTTGTAAAAACGTTTCACTCGTTTCGTGAGATTACGGATAGGGTAACTCGAAGCTATTCCAATTCGAGTAATATAAATTGTTATATTTTATGTAGTTGTCGCACTAACTGTGTTGATATTATTATTCAGCTTACTGTCCCGCCAACTGGCAAAACGTAAGATCGACGTGCTTTGTGTTTAGAGGTGGAAGTAGGACGCTAATGGAAGCCAAAGAATACTGCCAGGTTAGCAATTTACTAAGGCAGCTGTTATCGTTAGTATCTAAGTAATACGAGACCACGTGTTTTAACTTCTTATCGGCTTAATGAAGATGTGAGGCGAGGTTTCTTGTCAACAACTCATGTGGTTTGTTCCACGCGATCTTAACTGCATGCCTTTCAAGAAATAACAATAGCTACGATGTTCTGTGAGGCCCACTGCTTCATCATCCTCCAAACCCATACTGCACACCCTTGTGATCCCAGTTCGTGATCACTGACTAAATACATAATCCGAGAGAGTGCTTGTAGGACGTCAGCCAACAATAATAATTGACAAAATCTTCTAGAACTCAGTTTTTTGGAGATGCACCAAAATGGCACCTGTATTTGAGAAACAGAAAACATGTTCCGTGTTTCTGTCCAGCTATTAAAAACAGGAGGGGAAGTCTGGGAAAACGAGAAATGCTGTTGGAACACCAGCCGATAGGCAAGGTGTTTTCTAAAACCTCGGGGGTGGAAGCGGAATCATTGGACTTTGGATATTCATGATTCCTGTCTTATTTTACCTCGATGATTCATGATTCATTTATAAATTTTATTCAATATTCATGATTCATTATCATTCTTTTCACCCAGCTTTCAAAATAACGTGTTACCAGTTTCTGTTGTTTTTCACTTACAGGCTGGTTGCGCATTCTGGTTCCCTGCTAACAGAGTCTCCTTTTCCAAGTGGAGACTCTTCTGGCATGGAAATATGCCGGAAGGCGATGTAAAATATTTTCAGTCATCAAATTATTTCTAAATACTCATTGTGGGTAACATACTTGATCACTGTGAAGCCAAGGGTACAGTCGTGTTTCCATTGCTTTCCTATAGGGGGGTCTGGGGCATGCTCCCCCAGGAAATTTTGAAAATAATATGCTCAGAAATGCGATTTCAGGCCATTTCTGAAAGATATTTGTCAAGAATCTAGTAAAGTTTACTTTTTGCTACATTCTATATTCACAAGCAATCAATATCGATGGAAGCATTCATTTGTTATTCATGATTCTTTTGACCATCTCCGTTATTCATGATTCCCAAGTTTTAAACACAAAAATTCATGATTCCTACCAATTTTACAGCTATGATTCATGATTCATGATTCATGATTCCGCTTCCACCCCCGATAAAACCAGCCGCACACTAGAGCAACTAGCTGAGCTATTCGCCTGACGTGCTCGCTTGCTCAGCCATTTACTCACTGCACATTTCACCGCAGACAGTGAAGAAAGTGCCTAGCGAGCTTGATTCGGAAGCCGCCATGTTGAAGCACGTGAGCATTTTGGGTGTTTTTATTGATGAGTTAAAATTTCTGGCTTAGCAAGTAGCTCACGTCGCCCGCACAAGTTGAGGTTTTTACCTATCGAGGCAAAAAATATCAAACACGATAAATATTTTCTTCAAGGCCTCGCGAGGTAACGCACGCGAGACGGTTAGCTCTGCTGGATCCTATAGTGTGCGGCCGGCTTAATCCTCTTTATAACTGCTTCTAAAAAAGAGGGCACCTTTAAATATGTCGCCATATTACTGTTGTAGAAATTATAATATAAGGAGATCATAGAGGAGAAAAGCGGTCGTCAGGCGAAAAAGTGCACAATTTAATTTTGGCCACGAACGTAAAATTTAGATTATGTAGCCCTTGAGTCATAATAATACGGTAGAATGTTTCCAAAGTACACAATTCGTTCTGCCATAATTTTGTGAACGTTGTATATCGATTGTGTTATAGTACTATGGAGGACATGTGGCATCGACTTATATACCAGAAGATATGGACTTTATCAACATGGCAATGCAGGCACCAAGACCAGATGGAAAACCACCTGTGCCTATGTGGATAACAACAGAGGAAAACGCGGTAAGTGCTTATTCTGGGTCGAAAGAGTAACTATATAATAATGTTCTATTGTTGTGTCCTTGACTCTTCTTCGCCCGTCTGTAAATTGTGATATTAATTTTAGAGACATCTCTCTTTACCCAGTAGGGTGCTTCTCATTAATCACAACTGGCCGACTGGTGTGGTGCTTTTGAATGTTAACTGGGTCTTTTCCATACGATTTTGTCCCACAAATCTACCGCAACAGTGGATAATACTTATGTGTTAGACTGATTTGACAGGACAAATCTGACTAAAAAAACGGAGATCTCTTTTCGAATAAACCGGTCTGGCTGGCTAGTTCTGACTAATGAAAAGCGCCCCCAGTTAGATAAATGACCTTAGGTCGTATTGTGTGATCGTCCGGGTGAGAGTAGTTCTGAGAAGAACTGTTGTTGGTGACTGATGTTTCGACAACCTGAGCGGAAGTCATCATCTTCAGAGCCAAGTGACTTGAAGATGAAGATGACTCTGAAGATGACTTCCGCTCAGGTTGTCGAAACGTCAGTCACCAACAACAGTTCTTCTCAGAACTACTCTCACCCGGACGATCACACAATACGACGTGACCTACTGATACTCCTGGCCAAACCATTTACTATATAAATGACCTGGTTATAAATTGTTAAGGTAACCACGAAGAATACTGGACTGCAAACTCCGATGAACTAGAATCCATGAGGGGACGTTTTACTATATAGACTCTCAATAAACGCTTCATGACATGAGAAACCATGCATAAACATTGACCTGGTAGACCAATGAAGTGAGCGCTTGACTCCATCAGCTCAATCAGCAAGATCAGCAAGCCAATAAAATTAGTTTTATAGTGGAATAGTATTTCACTATCGTGCATTAACACATAATATAACACACGCTTGCTCCATTTCTTTCTTTGCTTTAATTTGTCTCTTATATAAAACGCAAACTTGTTACTTTTTGACCAGATAAAGCGTCGTTTAGTCTTCGAGTGAGCAGCATGCAGCTGTGTTTTAATGGAGCAAAACGTTAACTTTGCCAATGCTGATTAGTGATCGACCAAAATAGGATAATGTTTCTCACAATGAAAGATGTAATTCTGTTCAATTCTACAGGTGGAAGGTAAAAGTGGTAAACGAAGAAAACAGCCGTGTACCGTGATAACACAGGACAGGGTTCAGAAAATCGTTCCGTGCAGCAGTCTTTATCCCTTTGTTTGCACAACAGCAGCTCGTAAGCTACATGTTTTCAAATAAAAAAAATCATATGGGTGATACCATTTTGACAGAAAAGGCACCCCTTTCGTATATCTTTTACTGACAAAAGGTACCCCTTTCATATACTGAAAAGACAGGACAAATGTCTAAAACAGGAAGTCTTGATGCCATTTTTATGTAGCGTTTAATAAATTTAAATGATACCTCCATAAGGTGTGTCTGTTCCAAATATTTTAATTGAAGGCCTTTTTAAATACCTAAATGAGCGATATCCCTACTCTTTTCTATACCTTAGCTTGTGAAATTCCGACCCTTTTATATACCTGAAGCATGAAAAAGGTACCCCTTTCGGGCGGAGCCTCCCCGTATAGGCCAATATAGGGAGTGCCCCCCCCCCCCGGTTTCCATACCTTTTAATTCTTGTATACGCCCTTAATGTGTTTTGCGGTTTGTCCATTGCAAAATATTACGGGATGATTGGACATTTCGTATTTAGTTGTTTTACTTTTAGAACAGTATTCTCACCAAGAACTTAAGTCACTCTGCTATCAGTAAAAACTTTAAGGATTCTATTTTTTATTTTTATTGACAGCTCCTGCTATTCAATGCTATGTATGCACTGACCATCCCGAATTTACTGGAGGGACCAAGTGCGACAACGAAAACACTGGAAAGATCACTTGCCCTATGAGTTATGATAAATGCATGATAATGAAATACACCATGTCACTTGGACAAATGGGCTCAGTATCAGGAGAGCTTAGGAACTGCTCCAACAGTCCTTCTTGTGACCCGAAAAGCGACTTCTACAGTAAGTGAAAGAATAGCTATTATTTCAAGGTTTTTTTCTTTATTACGGTGCAACAAAAGAGAATTTGCAATTGATGCAAAATCACAGTAGCTGTATACCTCAGTTGCGTGTTCTTTATATGTTTCTTGGCCAAAGATTTTTTTCTTTTTTGATAAAGTCATTTTGCCAAAAAGGGTCAAAATGTTCTGATATAATAACGTAGACATTACTAGTCTCTTAATTGGAAATAGTTGAGCATCAGAGTAGTGACTTATGTTTCCGTGGCTGTTGACTGAATTGCAACTACAAACGTTCACTGAAAATTTTAAGGGGAAGTGACCTGCTGACTGAACCAGTCAAGTTTACACCCAGGGATGTGAATTGATACTGACAAATCGCTTGGAGTAACCTGCTAAAATCTCGCAAGGTCACTTTCCATGCACTTAGCTTTACCCTAATTATAGATTTGGTGTGAACTTAGAGCCCGAAGTGCCGTGCACAGTACTATTAATTTTTGACAATCTTTTGTTCTTTTTTTTTTTAATTCCAGCCTGCGCTATGTCAAACATTACTGGCATGTTGACTGACTGTTCGCTTGAATGTTGTCAAGGAAACCTGTGCAACCTGCCCGGGGAGAAACCAACAACTAAGCCAACAGCAAGTGCAGTTGTACTCAAACCACCTAAACCAACAAGTACCACCTTGGTTTATAATTCAACCGACCAGACGACACACAAACCACCCAAACCAAAAAGTGCAGGATTGGAATTGGCTACAAGTTCAAGCGCCATTTTGACGGCTTTAGTTCTAATTATGTTTGCATGATTTAATGAAAGTGTACGCTATATCGATCGCTTGTCCTTTTTTAATACTTTTATGAATGAAACTCTAGCTATCATAATTCTAAAGCTAGTACGATATTGTTTCCAACTTATTCTAGTTTGTGACACTTTCTGAGCTGTATAAGAAATAAGCCAATTTTTCTTTTCAATAAAATAGTTGTTGCATTTTGACTTGTGATACCTTTGGTTTACATGCTTAATTTGCCAAAATCATTTTCTGCCCCTCCCACCCCTCCCCCCCCCCCCAACACACACGCACACACACCACTTATCTAAAATCAAAATCTCACTTATTACTAGTCGTCTCTTATGAGAAAAAGTGTTTCCTTCTTACCTTTATCTGTTGCGCTCTACCTTTTTTACTTACAGCGAGAAACGCTCTATATATACGTAACGTTACTCATGTACTGAATGGGATCTGAACCCATGAACTCCGCGATACCAGTACCTTGCTCTATCAACTGAGCTATGAAGCCTTGATACAATGGGAGCAGGTCAATCGTGGGTCCTAATGTCCCGCATGTGGAGTAGATGACAAAGTGACTATATGAAAGACATATATTATGTGAACTGCGAAAATGACTGAATGATCCTCGCAGTGCGCAGCAAATAAGCAATTGCATTTTTTAGCCTGAAAAAACAACCAAGGCTATAACGGTATTTGAACTCATGACGTTCGGTTTCGCTGAGGTCATAGCTTCAAATACCGTTATAGCCTTCATTTTTTTTTTCAGGCTAAACAATGCAATTGCTTAAATTGCTTATGCACTGCACGAGGATTATTTCATTAATTGTCATAGTATTGTAGCGCTAACAAATCTCAGCAGCCTCGCATAACTCCCTTCCCCAATCCCTTAAAACTAAACGGTTCCCCAATTTTCATTAGCGCCACCAGCAAATGGTTTTTCGTGTTCTAAAAACAAAATGAATGTACGCTTGAGGTCTAGAAAAGCTGCTAGTGGTATGCTGTCAGCTGCTGTTCTAGTCCTCAAAAGTGTAAAATAAAACGTTTCCGCATTCAAATTTTAACTTCAGTCGACATTTGGATGGGGAAACGTTTCGCAGTACTTAGGGAGGCTGACAACGGTCTGCAACGCAGGCTACCGGACTTCTAGGACACACCCCGCCCCTCCCCCCCCCCCCCCGCCCCCCTTCTAGCTGTTTCTTCTTTTGTGATCGCTGGCCAGTGCCGGGTCAAAAATCTCTGACCAAAACAATTTCGCGAGTTGCCGTTTTCCTGGCTCAAAAGATCAGATTTGCGTTTTTATTCATGGCAATGAAGATCTTTTATTGCGAAAGATCTGTGAAACCGCGGTGTAGGAATTGTTATGTCAATGAAAGAATAAAAAAAAACATTCTCTTCTCTGATTGCTCTTATTCTACATCTTGGCTTGAACAGTTAACTAAGTGTTGTAAATACTGCTTCTGAGAGCAAGTAATAACGATCTTTTTTTATGGCGGGATTTCTTGGCTGCATGTAACTCCACAGTGCGAGGTCGCCATTTGAAATCTCATAGCTCTTACTTAATGGGCTCGAAAGTTACCATTTGATACTTATTTCTACCAGTTAATATTACTTTAAGCCGCCAATACCCATTTTGTAAATTCAATTAAAAGTGCGAGAAAGGTTGCTAATGGAAAAGGGGATATTCGCCACGTCCGTGCATGCAGGCGTGCATCCCCATGGCGCATCGAGAAGGCGTCAAGCGATGGAATTAACAAAGAGCTGCTGATTGATATTGTACTTTGATAAACTCCCATTACAATATTATCGAGCGAAATTTAATGGAAAAAAGATAAGTCGCACGGGAAGTCCCGTGAGCTTATCTTGGAAATTTAACAACCAAAATGCAAACGGGGAACAGGTATGTAGAGATATATGATGAGGTCACAGTGACTGCAGTTAATCAGTCGCCACTCTGAGCACAATAATGGTATGTGACGTTTCTGCGATGAACAGTCACTAATTTAGCCTGCGATGAAATAAAAAAGCAACAGATTTTTTTTTTTAAATTCGAAAGAAAAATCGACCCTTTTCCTTTACAGTGCTAGTAGAATAAAATCTCTACAAACTCAAATGAGAAATAAACACAACAACAACAAAACTAACAACATCAACGACAACAACAACAACTTTATTAACCCTTTGTTACCCTGTGGTAACTTAACAGATAGCCAGACTTTCATGAAAGTATAGAGAAAAAGATTGAAACGATGTATTCTTTTTTTGCACTTTAAGCACTGATATAGAGGACTAAAGCTGACAAAATGACTCCAAAGCTTGCAGCCAATCCCAATCCTGCACTCGTGGGTGGAGGAAGTGTCACTTGTTTGGTTGAATTAAAAGGTGCATTGCACAGGTCTCCTTGACAACATGCAAGCGAACAGTCAGTCAACATGCCAGTGATGTTCGTTAAAGTGCAGGCTGTAAAATGATGAACAACGGGATGTCAAAATTGTGCTACATATATTTTTCGTTCCCGACTGGTTAATTTCTTGGCATTTATGGTAACATAAAAGACAAGGCAAGGTAAAATTCCAAATTCTACCTAAGGAATTGAAGGACTTAGTAGATTGTCGTTGCTTAACTATTCAAGTAAAATGAAAAAAAAAATGGGGATTTTAGCTCAGATGCTTACCGTAATGATTCGATTAAGCGCCCTCCTTCCAATAAGCACCCCCTTCCGAATAAGCGCCCCCCCCCCCCCCCTTCGAATGTGTTTTTGTCAATAAGCGCCTCTATTCCAATAAGCGCCCTCATTCTAATAAACGCCCCCATTCTTATAAACTCATAAACATTCACGGTACCGTACATGTATATATTTACTGCTAAAATGAACAATTCTTTTAAAAGTAACTGAACTTTCAACAATTTGTTACTGTTACAGTTTCTGTTGATGTTAGTTATTTTAATATCTATAAAAGTTTTGTTTTGAACATTTGGTTGTTTCTCAAAAAATTAAAGAGCGCCCTGTCCCCAATAAGCGCCCTGTCTCGAATAAGCGCCCTCCCGGGCGCTAAATCGAATCATTACGGTAGTTGTTGAAATGACTGCTGTGCTATTTCTGTTAAAAATCCCTAAACACTCTCTTTTTATAGAAAAAACGCCATCATATACATGATGCTATGGACAATTAAAGACGGCCCCACAATACCACTGATGCTTCTGTAGCCTCAAATCTATTGCATTACTGTACCATATATAAGTTATAATGAAAGGAGCAACAAACACATTCCTTGCCAAAATATTATTCTCGCACTTACTGTAGTAGTCGCTTTTCGGGTCACAAGCGAGACTGTTGGAACAGTTCCTTTGCTCGATCGATACGGAGTTATTTTGTCCAAGTGACATGGTGTATTTTATTGTCATGCATCTATCATACACCTGGAGGCATTTGATCTTTCCCACTCTGGGATCACTGCACTTGGTTCCTGCTCCGGGTTGGTTGGTGCACTCATAGCAGTCAATACCAAAAGCTGTCAAACAGAACGAAATATCTGAGTATACTGTTACATGTACGGTCTGATTTTCCTTTTAAAGAAAAGCAACTGAAATATATGTCTAAAGAAGGGTGTGCAGGGGTAAAATGGGAACTGGGATTTAGGCAAAGACTGTCCCTAAAATACTCGGCAGGTTTTCATATTTGGAGCAACTTTTTTCCGTTCTAGCAACTAGACCGAAGTTTCTAGCAACTAGACCGAAGTTTCCCGAAGATTCTCCGATTTCTGTTCGATGTCCATACGAACGATTCCGATCGTTATTCGAACTTGTCCGAAGATAACGAAGTTTCCCGAAGACTTCCAAGGAGATTCGAAGATAAGGTTTCCGTCTCACTCACGAGACGGAAGATCTTGACAAACCAACTTTACGCTGCGCTCGCGATATTTTTTGCTCCAAAATGTGTGTGTGTGTGTGGGGGGGGGGGGGTAATTTTCGTTTGTTTTCGGGGGGGGGGGGGGTGGGGGCTACAGTCCCCTGCCCCCTGCACCGCCGCCTATGCGAAAACAACTCAAGGTTGGATTGATTTATAAAATGGCACTCGAACGAAACATGTAGAATAAACACTATCTTGTTTTCTTATGTGGCTATTTTTTGCGTGTGCATCCATTTTCCTGTCGACTTTTCATCCCACAAAAGTCTCTGTTGTTGTAGCCTTTTCAAGATATTTTTGCCGGCTTCGCAGTTCTTACCAGAGTGAACGGAGTACGAGGTAAATCGTCCCTTTTATTTTTATGCTGGGAATTGAACTTAAGATAATAAAATCATTTTGGTGGTCAAACTGACTATAGGATGTAAAAAGAAATGATTGATTTTTGCTGACAGAAAGGAAGCAGGCAGACATGTGCACAACATTTCCTTTTCAGGTTAAGCATATCGAAGCATATCTTTCTCGATAAATAAAGCAACATAATTTACATTTATTTTGAAGGCAGGCAAATAAACCTAAAGTATCATTTGATTGTTTTGTCCATTTCAACTTAATTACCAGACGGCATCAAACGTAGAGCCAGGACAAGTGACAAGAAGAAAATGTAAAGTTCGCACGGTTTGTGAACTCGGGGAGCAGATGTACAACATTCTGATCATTCTATGGTGCTACCCAATATATATTGCATGCTGGTTTTCACTGTCACGCAATCAAAAAATAAATTCGAAACCCTTCAACTACAGAAGCTATGAATTTCAAATATTATAGATGATAAATAGATAAACAATTTCTGCAAGCTTCGGGTCTGTGCGGTGTATCGTTCGCGAGTTATTTTCCGAACCTTTCCACGCCATAAGGGACACAGTGGGAGTTATAGCTAGTTATGGCCGCCGTGATGTCAGAGAAACCATCTGGAACTCAATTCTGTTTACAACAGCGGCTGTCCTTGGCTTAAGAGGTAGTACACTTTCACATAAACACCACTTATTATATCTGAAATTTTCTATCTGCACAAAATGGAAAGGAAAGGCCTTTTTTCAAACAAAACAGGTTTGTCACGGCAATCAGCTTACATACGACGGAGAACTCAAATGTTCAAAATGCTCTGTTTTAAAAACTAATGACGCGATCGATCTGGAAATTTGCAAAAATATATATTTTTAGTTTATCTTTCGCCTAATGACAACGAAAATTTAGCAGGCCTAGTGAATTTTGATTTCAGAATTTTATGACGTAACATGAAAACCAAGAATAGGTCATACAGACTGGGTGTCATAATGTTATGATTAAAATCATATGTCGTATTTATATAAAGTGGCTTATTCGAATCAAATATGTAAATAACATTTTGAAGTCTAGCAAAATGTGCGATCATGAACGCGTAAAATAGTCTGTGATACAAATTTAGCTGTTATTCTACACTTAAGTTGTATCCTCTAGTGCCACGCTACAGTTTACTGACGCCTTCATAAAAAGGGAGGACTTGAATTAAAAGAGGATTATACCAGGCGTAGTCAATCGATAGAAAT
The DNA here is from genome assembly GCF_052425735.1 of Oculina patagonica. Taxonomy (NCBI): domain Eukaryota; kingdom Metazoa; phylum Cnidaria; class Anthozoa; order Scleractinia; family Oculinidae; genus Oculina; species Oculina patagonica. The sequence goes on from NC_135767.1 coordinate 22,249,623, forward strand.
CGATATCGGAAATCAATCGATACAATCGATATCACTCGATATCAATCACTGATTGATATCGATTGATATCGGTAAGTGATTGATATCGAGTGATATCGGTATTCGATAACAATCGAACTCACAAAAAATTTCTTTATCGATTGTTATCGATTGATAAAATCGATAACAATCGATAGCAATCGACAGCAATCGATAAAATCACTAAACCCAAAAAGTCCCTTAAGAAATATTCGTCTCAAATATGTTACATGCCGTTACTACCTAGTAAAAGTAAACGATACGAGATTAGCGTTTAAGTGATAAACATTTTATTATTCAGATTATTTGGAGTATCTAGTCCTGCCGGAGTCTGTGCAGAAAATTATGTTTACCATCAGGTGATCCTCTTGGTCAGTTTGTGTTTCTAAAATATTTTAACTTGTCCAGCCATCCCAGCGCTCTCAATTGCATCTTGGATCTCCTTCATAGCGTTCTCGCGTAGATGAAATCCAACATGATCCTACTACTGGATTACTTTTTATTTCTTGCTTACTCTGCGATTTATTACGATTACCGGTACGCTTCTTTCTTAATGCAATTAACTGAAATCATAAAAACACTGATTCTTTTGTTTATTTTGCTTCATATTTATGGCGTTGCTATAGCGAGACTAGAGGGTTGCACACCGCTACTTCGGCCGCAGCACCTTGTTCTTCTTTGAACCGCGCTGATAAAGCTGTTATGTTACTGTTACTGTTCTTGTTATTTTAGTATCAGCTTGTTGGTATTTGCAGTCGCATATCCACGATTAAATGACCCAATAAAACTATAAAAACAACATCCTGTCAATGTTTATCTTGTAGAGATTGTCAAAAATAGTTTCCGATAAAAATCGATGACAATCGATAACAATCGATAAAACAATCCTTATCGATTTCCGATGGAAATCGATATCAATCGAACTCACAACTTTTTTTCTTTATCGATTCCTATCGAGTGGTATCGGAAATCGATATCAATCTTCGATTGATATCGATTGCTGTTGATAGTTATCGATTATCGGTTTATCGATTGACTACGCCTGGATTATATTATAATTCAACCGCAGCTGAAGTCAAGCAAAATTTTAGCGCGCTCTCCGTTAGTCAGTAGCGACTAACCATACTTAGAAACTAACTTTAAATCTTGTGAAGTGTAGAAATGTCATAGAAAATTAAAACTCTAGGTCCGAAATCTCCAATAAGATAGCTCAAAAGACGAACTCAGAAATTGCATACTGTGACAAAATCAGTCAGCTGTGACAGCAGAAGGACTTAAATTGTTCCTGTTGATTGCACTGATCGAAAAATCAGGACCGGTTTTCTTTGACGCACAGCTATCTACAGGGGAAAATCGGAAACTTTTAATGGTTGCCTTTAACTTTCAAAAGGCTTTTAAATTGATTCACCCGTATGGAAAATCGACTAGTATAAAAATACAAGTAATTATTAATGCGAACCGCCAGACTTACCTGACCATTAAACGCCCAAGTGCTTTCGCTTGTTGTGATTTTAATTTGTTTCGTTTCGCTCGCTTCGGTTTTTACCGCAATTTCGTTTCGTGTTTCGCTCGTTTCGGTGGTTTCGTTTCGTTTTTTTCGGGTTTCAGTACATGCGGCGTTCGACCACGTGTAAAAAGTGTTCTCTCGCGAACATTCATTGACTTTAGAATATTCTTCTAGAACGATTCATGCAAGAAATGCAAATATTTTATGGCACATTCAGTCAAAACGAGTTGAACTTACCAGTCGGCATTATACATAGAGCCAGTAGAGCGACAAGAAGGAAAGGTAAAGTTTCCATGATTCGTGAACTTGAGGATCAGTGAACTGAACTCTCTACGCTGCCGTATGCACTATGCAATCCAGAAAAACTGAACAATGGGCGCGTCATGGCGGCCAGGTGTGTTTTTGTCATTGCGTATTTTAATGTAATTGACAGCTTCCCGTCTAGCAGTGGTTAGCCCTATCCCTTACCATCCTCCCATCCACGGAAAATCTTACACAGAATCGCACAAATCATGTCCTGGATGCAGGGGCAGAAGTTGAAGCGAAGGGTCATACGATCTCATACACATATATGGGTAGAAGCCCTGTAATGGATAATTTTTACTGAGCTTCACTGTCAAATTATAATACTGTGGTAGTTTTGTTTTTATCATCTTGAAAAATGAAATGGAAAGATATAGTATAACGCTGACTGGTAAAAATAAAATAAAAAATGCTAGATCGAGGGGGGACACTGCTAAAGCGCCTCCCGTTTATGGCGAAATCGATTCGTTAAGCGTTTTTGGAGGTTTACACTTGACTGTATAAACAACACTCTGTCGTCACAGCTTATTTTGTCACAGTACATTGTACGCTTTGTGATAAGAAAGACTCAGAGTTTTTTTTTTAGTTCACTACCGGATATTTACTTTTATAGACTTCAAGGATGTAAAGCTCAGGTTTGGTTTTATAGCTTCTTATTATTTTAGTCCCTACTAACAAGAACGCGCTAGATTTTAACACTTCGCCAATTGCGTGATATCAGCTATCCATGTAGCCTTGAATATTCATAATCTTCTGAATCTTTGCCGCGCCTGTCACACACAGGAGCAATGAACTTCAAGGCTTTTAGCGGCTAAATCTTGAGAATTGGCCATTTTTCATGGGACATAATATTTTACGTGTTCATCGTGTATTTTACCAAACTCAATAATGTTAGATTTGGTTACACATGGGATTTTATACCCAGTGTTGTTTACGATTCTATGCGTCCACGCGTCAGACAATTATCATAACACTTATAATATCATATGACACAATGAGTTATAAATATCATAACCACGCCCAGTCTATAAATTAGATCGCTCGCACCATAAGTAGGTCATATTGCTTTTGTTCTGTTCCTCGAGTCGAAGAAACATGGAAACTTTTTGTTCCCATTTTCTCGTCCTCCTGGCTTTGTGCATCTTGCCGTCTGGTAAGTTTACCCCGTAATATTTTGCATTTGCTAATATTTGCTGTTCAACTGCATGTCTATCGCGGTAAACCATATTTGTCGAAAGTGCGCTACTATAAAATTCACACTTGTCCTGCTGCAGTTCTTTAGTAGCGTATTTACGTCCAATTCAGGAGATCAGTTAATTTATGGTCGATTCAGCTGAACTAGCTGAAGAAGGTTGTAAACGAAATCGTTTTTATAATTATTTTTTCGGCTTTGTTTTTTTCATGATATAAATCGGGAAGAAGCAACTTACCTCGTTAGTTGACTAAGTATTGAGAACTTGAAAATTCATAGTGTTTGAACGTGCTTGTATTTTTTTTCTGCAGTACTTTCTATCGGAATGCTGTTTTTAACTAGATCATTCAGTATTCATCTTTGCATTTAATGGTCGGTCCAGCTTCCGAGTTCACAAACGAAGGGGTTTTATTATCACTTCATCAGTTGTGTTTTGATATTTATAATAGTAAGTACTGAGAGTTGTACAACCAGTCCCTCTTGTAGACCATACTGAGATCAACAAGTTTGGTTAATGAAATGTAAAGGGGAATTGTGTGCATCCATATAAGAAGGCAAAATGGGAAAACGATAGCATACTAAGAATCATGGTAGACTTATGTTAACAAATGCTACGAGTACATACTTCATTCGATTCAAGTTGGTTTATGTTTGAATATTTATTCGTAATCAAGCGTTATTTAGACTGACTGCAAACACGACAATGCCAGGATCCCACTTAAATCTAAACCCGGAAAATATGCCGTGTAGTTATTTCTGTGAAAAAAATTCGAGGAGAAGTATATTCTTAACTTGATAAACAACGAAGAGGTCTTAAAACAGAAACAAATCCTTTTTACTATAACAGTTCAGCATTTTTCGATCAGTTACAGAAAGATCTATTATCCCTACTAGCTAACTGAGCTCAGCTCAGCCACAGCCAACTCTGTTTCTTTCCTTGTAGCTAAAATCGGACAGGCTGTGACTTTGGCGTTGCAATGATCCCAGTCCTTTGAAAAGGTCATAGGACCCTATCAAAACAAACCCTGATCGGGAATTTGTATCTTATGACGAGAAAGCCATACCTACAGAAATGTCACTGCATACACTGTATATAAACTAATTAAGAAGAAGCAATGAAAGTCAATATTGAGTACATTTCAAAAGCAAATATATTGCAATTAATGTCAGATTACGACAGCTAAATTCATCGCTACAAAAGGAGCTAAAAGGGAATTCTCGAGGAAAAAGATTACATCAGGATTTTAAGTAAAGACATAGTTTACAATGCAATTTCTTTTGATATCCTCAAGTCCCTAAGGTACACACAAAACATCTTTTAGAAAGGGCAACACAGACACTGCTTGGTAAAATTAAATTTGAAAAGAATTATATAATGCATCCTCGGAGACCCAACCGGGCAGAAATCGTAGCGACGAAAGTTTTCTTGATGATGATGCATTTGTTAACTTCTGTTTTTATAAATTTACTGAAGGAAAAAAACTTAGACTTTTACTGGCTTTTCATCAGTAATGAGACATGACACAGTGAAGGAATGAAATGGAAAACTGATATTAGGTGTTTCTGTAGTTTTTGTACAAAATTTCTCTCAATTTGTAAGGAGAACAACATTAACAGATAATTTTATTATTTATTATGAAGTTTTACATATTTATATTTAAAACAAAGAAGAAATTGTATTTTTATGATCTTCTATGGCACTGGACCAGAAAAGATGGCAGTCAATGTATACTGCAATCAAAATGCTTCGATCAGGTCAAACTTTCATTCGAGTGCCACTATAATTCCGTGTCTTTTTTCTGTGACATTTTCACTTTCCACAAAAGTTGGAATGTTAAGTGATAAACAAGTTGAATCTAGCTCAGTTAAGATAATTATTACTAGACGAAAAAAAAAACAATTGTGTGTTTATTTATTCTTTTGGACTGATTATAGACTCGCAATTATTTTACTGTATTTGTTAATGTATATTTTCCCAATAAAAGTCTCGTGTATGATTTTGAAGATGACAAAACCTAAGCTACCATAATAATGGATTTTATTCAACTGAGAAAAAGTCAAAAAATGTCTCAACCCTCCCCCAGTCCCCCTCACCTTTCCTTCCTTCTTAAGACGACCCAAGCACCAGTGTTGCTGACTAATGCTGGTTCCACCCACTGCACGAGGCAGTTGTCAGCTGTCATTGCATCAATCACACACACAATGAATTAAAAATAGCATAACCGCACCCAGTCTATATATTAGATTGCTTGCAGCACAGCTAGTTCAAAGTCGTGTTCCAGCTCTGTTCCTTCAAGTTGACGAATCATGGAAGCTTTACCTTTCCTTCTTGTCGCTTCTCTGGCCCTGTATATGATGCCATCTGGTAAGTTCACTCCGTTGTATTTGAATTTGCTTGATAACTCTCCCCTTGCGTGAATCGTGGCTAACTACTTTCAAAGTCCGTAAAGTACGCGAGGCAAACTTCACGGCACTCCCACAAGGTCGACAAAGCCACCGTCTTGTGGTTAGTTTGGAAATCAAATGGTCTGGACGATAATTATTTAACTCAGTTCCTTTGCTCTTAACTGGCTTTTAATAACCCATTTTGAACTAAATTAAAAATGTAATTTTGGTTCACTGTTTCTCAAGAAACAGAAATTCACTGCGCGTTTCTACGATTGAGTTTCACAAGTCCTCAAATTTTGATTCGACATTTTCTAACGAAATGATTCATAATCTTTGTTTCTTAATAATTATTCGTAAATCGAAAGTCAATTGGACTTGTGCCCCAGCTTCGGTAAGAAGTGAGAGGGTCGCCAGACTTTACACCCAGTACTTCAGCTGCAGTACAAAATTAGAAAGCTTCTAGTGTGCGACAAATCGACACCGTTGCCGAATATATCATGGAAACCTTACAACTATCTTTCCTTTTTGTCGCTTTTCTGGTTCTGTCAGTAAAATGCATTACATCCGTCTTATTTGAATTTGCTAGGTACCTGTTTATCTTGTGCGATTCGCGTGGTCTACTATGGATAAACTTACACGAGGCAGCATATTGCAAGAAACAAAAAACCTCCTGTAGCTAACATTCCTGTAAACAGGAACCTCGTGAAACTCACACGTACTTGGGCGATTGTGTTTGCTGTCTGCTGCAACTTTTTGCCGCTATCTTTATTTCATTAGTTTTATATTTGATTTTTCCACCGAAGTTTTCCAACGAAGTGGTTTTATAATCGTTGTTTCGCGACGCTGTTTTCTCAATAAACGAATCGAAAAGCAATATTGCCTCGTGCCTTGTAGTGCACAGAAGGCACCAAAACGGCCATGGAATTAGACAATTCTCTGTGATGAAAACCGCTGTAAAGTTAATCGGCAGGAAAATATATAAGGTACAGTCCGACCTCTATTGAGCGGCCAATTTCCAAAGTCCCGATTTATTTGTCAGTAAACTGCTGTATTTGATACCTCTATTCAACGACCACCTATATTAAGCGGCCGCGGCCACCTTTTTTGCTGTCGCAAGTGTAATATTTATATGTTTTTTACCTCCATTAAGCGGCCAGCAAATTAACTTTCCAAGCGAAATGGGGACAAATAAATAAATTATCAACCCGAAGAAATACTGTACATTTCAACTACGTGCCCTCTGTGTTATAGCTAAAACTATGCATGGGCTGGAAATGCACTTGATGTTTTGTTTCAATGAATTTTGGATTTATCTTCATATATGTTTACTTTTTAAAAGCAATTGGTCTAGAAAGTCAAAAAAATCGTGTTTACTGCAATTCCTATCCAATTTATATTGTACCTCTATTAAGCGGCCAACCTCTATTAAGCGACCACTTTTCAAAGTCCCGAGGGTGACCGCTTAATAGAGGTTGGACTGTATCTAAAAAAGAAGGAAAAGGGAAAAATACTTATAGAAGTTAAAATTCCTGACGAGTAAACAAGCTTTTCTCTGTGCTCCACATATTTTATTCGACTCGTACCTAGTGCAAAAGTGCAATTCCAAGACTAGCAAATCTCATTAAACAATCAATCTGTTTTGTGCTGATCGAGTATAACATTTAAAAACATTAAGGCTAGCTAGTCTTGTTAATTCAGGGCAGAATTTTGAAACGGGAACAAATATCTTTTTGCTGAGTCACAGTTATTTCCTGTTCAGTCAATATTTTGTTCCGTTCAGTTGTGAATGAAATCCATCCTTGGAGGTTTACACTGATAGTATCCTTGAAAGGGCGCCAGGTCAAGATATTTTAGGTAATTCTATATATTTT